>NW_004444041.1:3128734-3150401 GCF_000243295.1 Trichechus manatus latirostris | reverse complement strand
CAGCACACACTACAGGGGAAGTCAGCACAACTGGACTAAACCAAAGCTAAGAAGTTTCCTGAATACAATCAAACACTTCGAGGGACAAAGTAGCAGGGATAGGAGTCTGGGGACCATGTTTTCAGGGGATGTCTAGGTCAACTGGCATAACAAAGCTTATTAAGAGAACATTCTGCATCCTACTTTGGTGAATGGCACCTGGGGTCTTAAAAGCTTGCAAGTGGCCATCTAAGATGCATCAGTTGGTCCCAACCACCTGGAGTAAAGGAGAATGAAGAGCACCAAAGATACAAGGAAAGTATTAGCCCAAGACATGGAAAGGGCCACATAAACCAGAGATTTCATCAGCCTTAGACCAGAAGAACTAGGTGGTGCCCGGTTACACCAATGACTGCCCTGACAGGGAACACAACAGAGAGTCCCTGATGTAGCAGGAGAAACGTGGGGTTCAGAACTCAAATTCTAGTAAGAAGACCAGACTTAATGGTCTGACTGAGACTGGAGAAACCCCAGAAAGCATGGTCCTCGGATTCTCTATCAGCCCAGAACTAAAACAATTTCTGAGGCCAACTCTTCAGACAGGGATTGGACTGGATTGTGGGACATGAAGTGTTACTTGTGAGGAGTGTGCCTCTTAGCTCAAGTAGATACAAGAGACTAAAGGGGCAGCTTCTGTATGGAAGTGAGATGGGAAGGCAGAGAGGGTTAGGAGCTGGTTGAACGGACATGGGGAATCGGGTGGAAAGGGGGAGTGTTCTGTCAGTATGGGGAGAGCAATTAGAGTCACATAATAATGTATGTATAAATTTTTGTATGGGAAAAATATTTTAAAAAATCTTAATAATAAGTATAAGTTTTAAAAGGGAATGTTCTTCAACCTGACAGTCCTTTTCTCCAAGTAACGTTATCTTGTGAATCTTCCCAGGTATGTTCTAAGTATGTACAGAGATATATTGTCATGGCTATAGCAATAGTTATATAGTTATAAAGATGTAAGTATAAATACACCTATATTCTCTGTACCATGCCTGACTGATAAATAATTCCTGTAATACCAGAGATTGGGATTCAAATTATACTTTAAATAACAGGATTTGTTAACATATACAGCAAGCTTCACTTACATTTCCTCTTTTAATTTATTGGAGCTGAATCAACCTGAGTTTGATGCTGCTTATATCTTGAGCAGGCAACTGTTAAAAAGTAATGCTCCCAGAAAAGTTTCCTTTACAAGTTAGAAAAACATTTTGGCTTCATCCTACATATACATCACTCCAACGTCTCTTGCTACTGTTTTCCAAATTACTCTCTGGCTTGGTGAATGGCAGTTACAAGTAGTGCTTTTATTTCAAAGTATAGATGTTGATATTTTCCATGATTTTCTTGGAGTAAATGGAGGGCTTTCATATTGAGAGAAAAAAGTCATTTTGTATGTAATAAAAGAACTTGGATTTCTGCTTTTTAAAGATTTATACACCCCCTACGTTTTTACTCTTATTTTTCAAAGAAAGTTTATTTAAAGAACACGTCCTCCTTGGCGTTGATAGAAAGCAGATGTTATCTAAAAGGATGAAGCCAGGAGGTTTAATGAGTGGTCATAGAGTTAGAAACAAACAAATTAACAAAGAAAATCATTTTGAGGGTCATAAATGGGCTGAAATCCTTGTGTAAACCTGGGTAAAGCTAGCAGAGTGTATATGTGTGTACGTGGAGGGAGAGAGAGAGTTAGAGCTAGAGGGAGGGCTAGAGGGAGACGAAGAGGGAGAATGAGAATGATGAAAAGGAGATTAAAAGAAGGAAATATTGGGGGAAAATGTTTCATTATAAAATCTAATTCTAAAAATGGATCGGCACTACCCACATTTAAATTTGTCTGAATTGGGTGCTTGATGTTCAAATAGCATGTGAGACTGTTAAATCAGGGACCCTAAAATTCAATATAAAGGAACGTATGGAAGACTTACTTGACAAAATTTCCAAGAGATTTCGTATACATATATTTGCTATTTGAGCAGCTTATTATTCCAGAAAACAGTTTTTTAAAAAATAATTTTACATGACATTTAAACAATTGGACTTTGTAAATCCATAGAATTCTTGCTTTGCTTTTTTTCGTACAAAAAAAACTTTGCTGTGAAGTCTGAATAATATTCATAGTTATTAAAACATTTTTTTCTGAGAAATTATTTAGCTAAGTTAAGGAATTTTAGTAACTATATCATACTGTTCTTGCAAATACTTCCAAGGTCAGGAATCTCTATGTAGTGAGAGAAGAAAGCTATTTTGGGGGATATATTGTAAGAAACTTATCAAGATTTGGTTTATAGAGTTTATTTATTAAACTGTAAATGTTATTTAGGCAATTTTTTAACTTTATTTGATAAAATACTTGCAACATAAAATTTGTCATTTTATCCATTTTTAAGTGTACCATTCGTTAGTATTGATTACGTTCAAAATGTTGTATAGCCATCACTACTATTTCCAAGACTTTTTCATTACCCAAACAGAAATTCTGTATGCATTAAGCAATAACTCTTCATTTCCCCTACTCCCAGAGTTCGTATGATTTTAATCTTTTAAAATTGACTTCAAATTTTTTCCTTTGGTGGCCTAACGTATGGACTCTCTTGAAGAAAGATCCAAGTTCACTAAAGAAGAATGTGTATTCTGCTGTTGTTGAGTGGAGTGTTCTATATATATATATGTCTGTTGGGTCTAGTTGGTTTATAATGTTGTTTAAGTCCTCTATTTTCTTATTAATCTTATGTCTGGATGTTCTATTCATTATTGAAAATGGTGTACTGAAGTCTGCAACTATTATTGTAGAATTGTCTATTTCTTAATTCAATTCTACCAAAGCTCACTTTATATATTTTGGAGCTCTCTTGTTATGTGCACTTAAGTTTATTACGTCTTCCTGAAGAACTGATCCTTCTGTCAATATGTAATGTTATTTTTTATTTTTATACTAGTTTTTGACATAATGTCTATTTTGTCTGATATTAATAATGCCATCTCAGTTCTCTTTTGATTATGATTTGCATGGATTTTTTTTTCTGTTCTTTCATTTTCTATATTTAGTGTCTTTGGATTTAAAGTGAGTCTATTGTAGACAACAAATAGTTGGAACATGCTTGTTTATCCATTCTGCTGGTCTCTGCCTTTTGATAGGGGAGTTTAATCCATTGGCATTTAAAGTTATTACTGATAAGAAAGATTTACATCTAACATTTTACTATTTATTTTTTGTGTACCTTAAACCTTTTTTGTTCCTCATTTCCTCCATTAGTATCTTTTTTCTTGTTTAATTAAAATATTGTACATTCTCATTCCCTTTGTATGTATATATATATGTCTACATATATATAATATTTTCTTTGTAGCTTTGATAGGGACTACATTTAACATCTTACATTTATAAAAATGTAAAGTGAATTGATACCCACTTAACGTCAATTGCATATGAAAACTCTGTTCCTTTACAGCTCCACCCCCATTTTTGTTGTTGCTCTTACAAATTACATCTTTATATATTCTATGCCAATAACAATTGATAATGATTGTTTTTAGCCATTTGTATTTTAAATCATGTAGGACATAAAAAGTAGAGTTACAAACAAAATTACAACAATTTTTGCTTTTGTGTTTGCTCATAGAGGTACCTTTACTGTAGATTTTTATTTCTTCACACAGTTTCAGATTACTCTCTGTTGTTCTTACTTGGTGTCTAGTGGATTCTGACTCATGTCGACCCCCTATGTGCAGAATATAACTGTGATCCATAGGGTTTTCAGGACTCTGACCTGTCAGAAGCGGATTGCAAGGCCTGTTTTTCAAGGCACCTCTGGGTGGGTGTGAACTGTCACCTTTCAGTTAGTAGTTGAGTACTTAACCATGCACTACCCAGATTTCTCTTTAGTTGCCTTTTATTTCAACCTGAAGGGCTCTCTTTAGCATTTCTTGAGGGAAGGAGTAGTGACAACAAACTCTCAGTTTTGGTTTATTAGGAATGTCTAATTTCTCCCTTAGTTTTGAAGGGTAGTTTTGCCAGATGTTGAATTCTTGGTTGACAGTTTTTTTACCCCCCCAGCACTTTAAGTATGTCATTACATTGTCTCCTGGCCTTCATGATTTCTGATAAGAAATTGGCTTTTAGTGTTATTGAGAATCCCCTTGTATGTGATGAGTCACTTCTCTCCTTGCTTCTTTCAAGATTCTCTCAGTCTTTGACTTTTGACAGTTTGAGTATATTGTGTCTCATTGTGGATCTCTTTATATTTGTCCTACTTGGAGTTTGTTAAGCTTTTTATATGTGTAATTTTATGTCTTTTATCAAATTTTGGAAGTTTCAGTCATTATTTCTTCAAACATTCTTTCCATCCCTCTCTCTCCCTCTTTTCCTTCTGATAGTCACATAATGTGCATTTGGTCTGCTTGATGGCATTCCACAGATCCCTTAGGCTCTATTAATTTTTCTTTATTGTTTTTACTTTCCTGTCTTCAGACTGCATCTCTTCAAGCTCACTAATTCTTCCTTCTGCCTGTTCAAATCTGCTGTTGAAGCCCTCTTGCAAAATTTTCATTTCGGTTTTTGTATTTTTCAGACCTAGAATTTGTTGTTTTTTTTCTTACAATTTCTATCTCTTTATTGATATTCTTATTTTATTTATACACCATTTTCCTGATTTCCTTTAGTACTTCTTCTATGGTTTCCTTTAGGTCTTTCAGTATATTTAAGAGTTGTTTTAAAGTGTTTATCTAGTAAGTCCAATGTCTGGGCTTCATTATGGATAGTCTGTGTCACTTTATTTCATTCCTTTGAATGCACCATCTTTTTCTTTTCTTTGTATGCCTTGTTATTTTTTGTTGAAAACTGGACTTTTCAATATTATGTGTAGTAACTATGGAAATCAGATTCTTCCTCTTGCCTGAGGATTGGTCTATTTTTTTTTTTTTAAGGTTCTAATAGTTTATTGGTTTAATGACTTTTCCAAGCTATTTTTTTCAAAGATTGTATTCCTTGTTATATGTGGTTCCTGAAATCTCTGTTACTTTAGCTTGTTTTCAGCTAATGTTTTGACAGAGATTTCCTTGAATGCTTGTAGCTGAAACAAAATGAAAACAGTCAATCAAAAAAACCTTTTCCCTTTCTTCTCAGATAAGCTCTGTGCTTAACACTTAGTTGAACTTACACTGAGACTAGTGATCAGCCCAAATGAAAGCTTAGGGTTTTCTTAAATCTGTTCCGAGAACATGTCTGTCTTGCCCTCTGTATGCCCTGGTTTTCTAAATTCCCTAATATGCACAGGGCAATTTAGAAAACCAGGCCATGTCTAGTATTGAATGCTCAAATTCCCCAAAGAAAATTTCTCCTTGGCTTTTCCTCCCAGATCTTAAGTTTATAATACGTTTCAATTGTATTCTTGTTGGCTATTCTATTAACTCTATTCCAGTTGGCTATGTATTGATCATTCACCCTATAGTCTTTTCAAGCAATGCCTGCCACTTTTCCTCCCTGACTGAGTTCTGAGATAGGTGAAACATATGACTGCCTTACATCCATCCTTCAGGTGGGCCCCAGACAGGTTAGAACATAGAAACACAATAATTTGCAAATAAGGTCTACTCTGCTTCCTCTGGAAACAGGGACCAGAGTCCCACACTACTATCATGGGCTGCTATCTTCAAGAGTGTAATTGAGCCAGGGATGGGATGGGGCATGTTGTTGTTATGAGTCTGTTCTGACTCATAGTGACCCTACGTACAACAGAATAAAAAACTGCCCGCTCCTGTGCCATTCTCATGGTCATTGTTATGCTTGAGACCATTGTTGCAGCCACTGTGTCAATCCACCACATCGAAGGTCTTCCTCTTTTTCACTAACCTTTTACTTTACCAAGCATGATGTCCTTCTCTAAAGACTGGCCCCTTCTGATACCATGTCCAAAGTATGTGAGATGAAGTCTCGCCATCCTTGCTTCTAAGGAGCATCCTGGCTGTACTTCTTCCAAGACAGATTTGTTCATTCTTTTGGAAGCCATGCTATACTCAATTTTCTTCACCAACACCAAACTCAAAGGCATCAATTCTTCGGTCCTCCTTATTCATTATCCAGCTTTCACATGCATATGAGGTGATTGAAAACACCGTGGCTTGGGTCAGGCACACCTTAGTCTTCAAGGGGACATCTTTGCTTTTTAACACTTGAAAGAGGTTTTTTGCAGCAGATTTGCCCAATGAGATGGGACATAGGCAAGTTAAAACACACACACACACACACACACACACACACAGCTTACTTAATGCTTTGAAGTTCTTTTTTTCTTGATTCAGCATTTACTTTTTTGCTGAAACTTTACAGAGGTTTGATAAAGTTGGTTCTGACAGTTTCTGCTTGTTTTTTTGATGTTTCTTTTAGGAGGACAGAAGCTTGGAACTGCCTACTCTGCCATCTTGCTGATGTCGCCAAGTACTATTTCCTAGTTTTGGATTATTTATTTAATTTGTTATAAATTTTAAGCAATGCATATTCTAATTCCATTTCTTTCATTTATTATTTACTTTTTATTTTTATAAAGGTTCAAAGCAATAATGAAATATATAATATTTTTTTCTAGCATACTTTCTATTTTCAGCATTTACTATTTTTTTGTTTATATGGTATCTGTGGGATTTCTTATAGACCAAAACCAAACCAGTTGCCATCAAGTTGATTCTGACTCATGGCAACCTCACCTGTGCAGAGTAGGACGACACTCAATAGGTTTTTTAAGGCTGTGACCTTTCAGAAGATCACTCGGACTTTCTTCTGAGGTGCCTCTGGGTGTGTTTAAACCACCAACCTTTCAGTTAGTAGTCAAGCACTTAACCTTTTGTGCCACCCAGGGATTCCAGGATTTCTTAGAATTATATGTATAACAATATTTTTGACAGCTTTCCAGTGATATCTTTCCTGTATACCTGTCTATATAGTTGTGTTTTTGTATGCTACATTCTAAGAGTTTTTGTGCCAGTATCCTTGTTCCTGCTCATGGATTTTATCTGGTAAAATAATAATTTTTGCTTAATCAAATGACTCTCAGAATGATTAAGTGAAATAAGAAGCCAGAAATTCTAAACTCTGTTTTAAAAAATCAAATTCATTTTAGTAATTCTATTCTTCTCCAAACAATATTTTGTTGTTGTGTGCTATTGAGCCAATTCTGACTCATAGCAACCCTATAGGACAGAGTAGCACTGCCCCAGAGGGTTTCCTATGCTGTAATGTTTATGGGAGCAGATTGCCAGGTCTTTTCTACAGTGGAGACGCTGGTGGGTTTGAACCGTGGACCTTTCGGTTAGCAACTGAGCGCTTAACTGTTGCACTACCAGAGCTCCTTAAATAATATCTAGGTACTATTTTACTCATGGGAAGTTTCTTAAGACCTTTTAAAGGGCTGAGTAATACTCTTTACTACCTATGGATTTTCAGACAATTTCCATACTCATTTAATCTTTATATTTTATGAAGTAGTTCTAAGTAATTTATTAATTGAGATTTCACTTCTCCTTTGTGTTTTCTCTCCTGATCACATTAATAACTTCTTTAGTTTAATTGAAGCTCTAATAAAAATACATTACACCTATGACATACAGAGTGAAAAGAGAGTCCGCTGTCTGTGCACAGAAGACATTACAAAGATTTCACTGGAATGAATATCCCTAAACTCACCCACACACTCCCCCCTTCACACCAAACAGGTAGTAAATTAGCAGGAAATTGGTAACAACATGCACTTTTAAGGAAAAGATTATAAACTCTAACAAAACAGGATGCAATTTAATGCCTATTGAGAAATAGTCACTTCTTGTTTTTAATTCTCATTCTATCTTGGATCTTTCCTATATCACTAATCACATTCTTCTTTACATTATAGTAATTCACATTTATATCTTTTCCCTTTTACATGTTTCATTTTATTCAACTAAATTTCTTAGACCAGTGTCTTGAAAATAGTGGTACAGAATTTATGTTAGTTTAGTTGATTAATATAGATTTTAAAAAAATTTTATTTTAAGATCTTATCAGAACGGACCTAAAGCTAAAAATTCTTATTGTAAATTATTTTTGATATAAAATCTCCAAAAAATGATGAAAACCTCTTTCTAAATGCAATCTTATGGTTCATGTTCAGTTATAATAATAAAGCTTCTTATACTTAGATCACTATCTCAATTCTTATTACTAGTCCAAAACTTGCTGGCAGGAGGGTTTCATCAGTCAAGGCTAAATTTCTCTGGGAGGCCTATAACCTTCATTATCAGTTGAGGATGAGCTGGCCACACTGTTTGTAGTTTCACTAAGTTGTTCTATCAGCTTTCTAGAAGTAAATGCAAATAAAAGTGTTTCAAACCCCTTCAGAGCACACTGTAAATCTTAGTAACTTCACAGCCAAATGGTAAACCGCAGGCCCACATGACTTAATTCCCTTGAGACGGTCATGTTATTCCTGTCAGACTTTTCTTCCCGCATTCATCAGCTGGAGGCTTTCGTCTCCTTTTAAAGTCATGGCCTTTCAAGTAGGGGTGAAATTACACCTGTCAGTAATAAATGTTCCCAGTACTCTTTATCATAACTGTCATTTCATAAAAGAAATTAAAAGGAAGCATAACCTATTCCAAGTTCAGTTAGCAACAATTTGTTTTTCTTTCTCTATAGTACTCTTAAATAGCTTCCAATTATGTGATTACTGAGAGAGCTTTTAAAAATATTCACCCAAATCAGGGGACTATATGGAAATGTTGGGCAAATTAGCTTCCGTGTAAGCTATACTTTAGATTCAGTAGCTGCATTAAATGTTTGACAGAAAGATTTAACTATATACATAATCTACAGTGGCAATCTAAATGTGCCCCTTAGCATACTTGTTCTGTTTATTTTTTCTATTTACACTCTGATAACTTTGTGGTTGCCTGTAACACCACACAGCAGGTGCACCTGTGCAGCCACCATTTTATTTACATAAAGAACAAAGTTAATGTTTTATGAAATCCAGGCCACACCTGGGTTGGGACATTAGTAGGAAGCAGGGTTAAAATCAAAATTGCAATTTGCTTTTAGTCTGATATTTGAACTCCATTGAGCAAACTCTCGAGTTCTCTTGAAAATTTGGAGGACTTGGACTCTTAATTCACCATTAACAGAAAGATAAAAGGAAGCCGGAAGACTGAATACATTTCCCATAGATGCTGCTGATCACTATGCTAGGTCTTGATTTAGTGAAGAGAATAAATGAATTGTGTTTTTATGTGGCCTGATGTAACTGTGAGGGCACTTTTCTTTTTTTTTAATCAATGTTTTAATCCTGAACTAGATAAATGAAAGAATGAATGTTGTGTGAACTACACAAATCACTGATGATAGTAATGTTTTAAAGATTTTTTTTTTTCTTTCAGGGAGAGAAGTGTTGCCTGTTATTTCTAGATTAGAAATACAGCTAAGCATACATAAAAACAATGAGCCAGCCACAATTATTAGCAAAACATTGTTTTATTTTTTCCAGGACTCAAAGGAAGTACATAATTCCTCTATTTCTGTACCCTGTTTCTTACACTCGGTATCCTCTTTTGTTCTTTCCCTTAGGGAGAAAAATAACACAGTAAACTGAAACACCCCTGTTTCCATCCAGTCTATCCTGACTCATAGCAACCCTATAGGACAGGCTAGAATTGCTCCACAGGGTTCCCAGAGCTGTAATCTTTATGGAAGCAGACTGCCACATCTTTCCTCCGTGGAGCGGCTGGTGGGTTCCAACTACTGACCTTTCTGTTAACAGCAGAGTGCTTAATCACTGTGCCACAAGGGTTCCTTAAACTGAAACATAGAGTATAAAATTTAGTGAGAAGGATGGATTCACTCAGCTTGTACTAAAGAATTTATCTCAAAATCACAAAGCTAATTTAATTTCATTAGAGATGATTACACGTACTATCAGAGATAGATGAGAAAAAAGCTGCACTGTTCAATAGTCTAATAGTCAATAACGTAACCAACTAATATCTTTATTTATAGAAACAATCCCATCTATACAGAGGACTGAAAATGAATTATTTAATATTATGTTTTGTGAAATCTTTATATGTATATAAATAACTTGTAAAATTGAATTATAGTTGTGTACTCAAAACATCCTTATATTAAATACTATTTTGTGTTCAATTTAAAGTGCTCCGATAATATTTCTACTCAAATAAAGGTTGAATGTAACACTTTCAACCCTTTGAATTAAGTACAAAATGCCTCTCAACATCCCAAACCTTAACACTGTGGCTTTGGGCTCACAAAGCTTTCTTCCATTTAACACATTGTTAACAAGCTTGTATATCTGGTATATTCACATTTAGAAGATAAGGAATATCAAACTGAAAGAATCAAGTACGGTAGTGAGAAGTACAAGACAACACTTAAGGGGAGAAAGGAAAACTAACAAAGATGTGCTAGAGGTGTTACTGTGTCCTTTCACATGCATTCTCACATCTGATCCCCAGAACACTGTTGTTGCTGTGAAGTTATCTCCCCGACTCATGGTAATCTCATGCACAAGGGAACTAAATGCTGCCTGGTCCCATACTATCCCCATGGTAGGTTGGGGTATCAAACTGTTGTGATCCGTAGGGTTTTCACTGGCTGATTTTCAGAAGTAAATTTACAAGCCTTTCTTCCTTGGCTGTGTTAGTCTGGAAGTTCTGATGATGCCTGTTCAGCATCACAGCAACATACAAGCCTCCACTGACAGGTGGGTGGTGGCTACACATGAGGTGCATTGGCCAGGAATCAAACCTAGGTCTCCGTCGTGGAAGAAGAGAATTCTACCCCTGAACCACCAATGCCTCTCTACAGCCCACATGAGGTCTATTACTTCTTTCACAAAGAGGTAAACTAAGGCACAGGGAAGGTTAGCAACTGCCCCATGGCTATTAAATTGTGAATTGGGATATTAACTTGGAATATTTTACCTTAAGCCAGTGGTAAATATTCCTAGGGATGGCATAGTCACCTGTACAAGTTTAAGTGTTATCTAGTATATTGTGTTGGAGCAAGGAATATAGAATTTATTTTATGAAAATTCAATCAAAACATATAAAATATACAGAGCTTTGACCTTTGAAGTTATTGGCATCACATATTTTTGAGCCTCTTGTTTTCTAGTAATTAATACATTATTTCACATATTTTTGATTTCACATATTTTTGTTGTCATTGTTGCATGAAAAGTTTAAGTCTAAAACTGACTAGCACCTATAGTGTCTCAAATAAATTTAAATAACTGAATCCATTCAGCTCAATTTGTAGATAATTGACCACTGAATTATGTCACCTGGGAGCGGGGCTTACGAGTGGGTTTGAGACCCACTACCATTCAGCTTAATACCGTTTTCCTTTGTACTTTAAAATGGCACTGTTCTACAACTGACTGCTTTTCACGTGTTTGTCTGTACCTGCAAAGACTAATGCTTCATCAAAACATGGTCCACTGAGCCAAATATGATGGGGAAACAAACGTCTATCTTAAGTTTATAACTTGGATCACGACTGACAATGATCTTCCTTATACCTTTGCCACAGAAAAGCAGGCAGGCACAGTTTTTATTAATTCTCTCCAGGTTATTTTATATATTACTGTTGCTTTGCAATTAGTACGGAGTTAGGTTTTGTTATTTGAAGCTGTAATTTGTGGCCCCTCGCTCTAAATTAAGTACAGTTCTATTTTTTATTCCATTTTATCTCTCTGTCAATATTATAAATCATTGATCTTTTTCAGTTAAATTCACCCCAATAGAATGGTGAAGTTAGTTTGCACTGAAATTATGTTATTCTATCTCACTTGAAAGAATTTTGATTAAAACAAACCCTACTTAGAATATTTTAAGTCTTCAAGGAGTGATCCAAAAGCAATATAGAAAGAGTGTCCCTGACAGAAAGTGTCCTAAGAGTTGCATTTGTATGACTAGTAATAACCTGATCCCAGTAGCTCTATATTTAATAGAGATGACAGACAGTACATGCCAGTGGTGAGGCACCGACTCAAAATCAAGGCACTTTTATTGAAGAGGAGACCTTGATCTAATAGACATCACAGATACTGTAATTAAAGAAGATGGCACTGATTGGATGTGGGCGATGGGGAAGAACCGGGACCAGGGACTCAGATGGAAAACATGTGTTATATGTGTTCTTGGATGCCTGGCTGCACTTAAGAGGCAAAGTTAATGTCATTTGGTTGACAGAGAAATTAGAAGACTTGGGAATTTTTTTTTTTTTTTTTTTTTTTAATCTTGGAAGATTATATACTAGCAATTTCGAGTCATGTGGCTCTTTCTGAAATGTGGTCACAAGTCTTGAATTTCAATTAGTCCTATTTAGTAAATAGCATGTGAAAGCATTGCTGACACACGCTGTTAAAATGTTTGAGGTTGAAATGTTTTGAAATAATGTCTAATTGCAAGAGTAAAACACTATTTTGATGTCAACAAGCAGAAGACACCTTTGGTTGTATTTTACATCAAAACATTGTAAATCAATATATTTAACTATAGCCCCAGGTTTCCCATTTCTTCACTGATGTATTTAAATGTCTACCAAGTAATTTTATTTAAAAAAAAAATTATACTCTGATTTTCTCAGGGGGAAAGAGTATTAAGAGTGTATTTGTATCTTAATAATACATTTTATTTTAAAATCTTTGTATTTTCATTGTATTTCCTCTTTCCTGCCCTCAGTGCAGCCAATGAATTTTGGCTAATACTTAGAATTGAGGCTGCTAATATTTACCAATATGAGCTAATTAGTTTACCAGACTTTGGGAACCCTGATTTGAGCTTAGGGAATGGCAAACAATCAGTGTGCAGAATTTAGAAATCTTTGGCTATCTCCTGTCAAACATTGTTCGTTGGCCAAGTAAACAGTGATATGGGAGCAAACTTGTACAAGTGCAAAGTAACTATCCACGTGTTTACTTTTTCTAACATTTCCGTACATGTATTAACAAAATATTCTGGGTTATTGGAAGTCAAACTACTTTACAAAATAAAGCTTTAAGAATGTTTAATACTCAACTGATTTGGAATAGAAACCTGGATACCCATAATTCACCCTGAGGTGGTCATGCATCTTGATACTTCCAGCAATGGTTGTTGTTGCTGACTGCTGCCAAATTGCCCCGACCCATGCACAATGGAACAAAATGCTTCATGGTCCTGCACTATCCCTAAGATTGGTTGTGGATTGGACCGTTGTGATCCATAGGGTTTTCATTGGCTTATTTTAGTTGAAAATAGCCCAGCCTTTCTTCCTAGTCCATCTTAGCCTGAACGCTCTGCTGAAACCTGTTCAGCATCATAACAACACACAAGCCTACACTGACAGATGGGTGGTGGCTGCACATGAGGTTCATTGTCCTGGAATCGAACCTGGTCTCCCTCATGGAACATGAGAGTTCTACCACTGAATCATGACTGCTGTCCCAGCAGTGGTAGCTTAGAAGTAATCTATGTCTTCCCTATTTTACTGAGCAACCTCTCCAAGACATTTAGGAGATCACTGAAGAAGCCACATTATTGTTGGTGGTCATGGAATAGGGTGGGTTTAGCTGGACACGCTGGAGCCAGACAATGTAAGGCAGAGTTGTAGGTGAAGAAGACAATGTTAACTTTAAAGCTCTGTAATATATCACGTAGAATAACATTCTTGATGGCAATGAATGAAGACCTTATATAAAACCTTACCTCAAGTTTAATTTCTTTCCAACAATGGCACATAGCCCAGTAGACTCTTTTAGGTTGCAAGAAAATTCAAGTTGCCTTAAGTTTGGATGGGTAATTTTGAGGATACAGAGGGCTAAGAAAGACAGAAAGAGCCTCATAGTCATGCTTAAGCCACTAGATTGTAGTTTAGGCATGATCTGGTGTCTAACCTAGTTCTGATGACCAAGATAATGTGTGGCCTCCCTTAGTAGTTGATCATTGCTCCTTCAACTGAATCTCTGTCATTGTGACTCTGCTTTTCTTTGTCTTGGATTCTGTTGCTCATGCTGTTCCTAGCTAATTTGCCTTACTCTGTCATGTTCTGTGTTTCCTCCTGGCTTCTTCTTATCCATGGTCTCTGCCGACTCATGGTTTTGCATAATGTCTTGCCTCTTAGTCTTTCAGCGTCTATTCTTTTACCAATTGCGGAGTTTATATAAATGCCTCATTTTCAAATCCCGCAAATGAGAGTGTTAGTTCATTCAGCTGAGCAAAGATTTTGTATCAGAAAACCACTTTTTGGCCATATGCTTCCCTGTCTTTCCAGCCTCCATCCATCCCTTCTCCCATCTGCCGTCCCACCACTTTGGTTCAATCAGATATGGAAAAATGGTTATGTCAGACTTTCTCATCATGGTGAGCACTGAGTATAGAATATGCCTATTCTATATAACGAAATGCACAACAGAAGAAAAATGAAAAGTGGGTATAAAATATTTATCTTGTTCGGTAAAAGTGAAAGGAACAAGGACTACAAAACCATGACAGTTTCTTTTTAACTCTAACCTTATATACTCATGCTGAAGTTCTTCTAGATTGTTGCTCCAACATAGCTAAAGGATGAACAAAATTATGATACTTTATGACAACATTCTTTAAAATTGTAAACAAGCACATATTAAAATTATTATTATTTAGCCGACTAATCATATATATACATATACATAGAGAGAGAGGGAAGTATTTCTGAATTAATTTCTTTCTTTATATTCAGTATTTGTTTTTCTGTCAACATGAGATAAGAAATAGATCTGAAGATGTCTATGTAGTATGCCTTTGAGTTATAAGCATAATTATCAAAAACATTAATAAATAAAATTATTGGATTCAACAACATCTATTAAGTGCTAGGCATTTGATAGAGTATTTTATAGAAAGTCTTTCACTGTTTTTTATTGATAAACCATAACCCAAATCTATTCCAAATATTGGGCATGCATTAATCTAACTATAAGGAGCAGATTAACTATGTTGTTGTTGTTAGGTTCTGTCAAGTAGGTTCCAACTCATAGTGACCGTATGTACAACAGAATGAAATACTGCCTGGTCCTGTGCCATCCTCACGATCATTGTTATGCTTGAGCCCATTGTTGCAGCCACTGTGACAATCCATCTCCTTGAGAGTCTTCTTCCTCTTCTCTGACCCTCTGCTTTACCAAGCATGATGTCCTTCTCCAAGGACTGATCTCTCCTGACAACGTGTCCAAAGTATTTGAGATGAAATCTCACCATCCTCACTTCTAAGGAGCATTCTGGCTGTCCTTCTTCCAAGACAGACCTGCTCATTCTTTTGGCAGTCCATGGTGTATTCAATATTCTTTGCCAACACCATAATTCAAAGGATCAATTCTTCTTCAGTCTTCTTATTCATTGTCCAGCTTTCACATGCATATGAGGTAATTGAAAACACCATGGCTTGGGTCAGGCAAACCCTAGCCCTTAAAGTGACATCTTTACTTTTTAACACTTTAAAGAGGTCTTTTGCAGAAGATTTGCCCAATGGAATATGTCTTTTGGATTTCTTGACTGCTGCTTCCATGGGTGCTGATAGTGGATCCAAGTAAAATGAAATCCTTGAAAACATCAATGTTTTCTCCATTTATCATGATGTTGCTTATTAGTCCAGTTGTGAGGATTTTTGCTTTCTTTATGTTGAGGTGTAATCCATACTGAAGGCTGTAGTCTTTGATCTTCATCAGTAAGTGCTTCAAGCCCTCTTCACTTACCTTTTTTTTTTAAATTGGTCTGTCGATTAACTATAGACAAATTAAAAAAAATAATAATCCAGTGATTATCCATTGAATGCTTGTCATATTCTTACCACTGTGCTAAGTGGGATGGACAGTTTAGAGTGACACAGTGGTTAAATATAATTTCTGGAAGCACGTTCTTAGGTTAACAATCTTCTCCAATACTTACCACTTATAAAATTCTGGACAATTTACTTATCTTTTGCCACCTCAGTTTATTCTCATGTAAAATGAGAAGAATAATAGTATCTATCTCACTGGGTGGGAATTAATTATGCTAATATATTTAAAGTTAACTGGAATATAGTAAACTGTCAATAAATATTAACTGCAATAATTACTACATGTATATGAGTGAAAGAAGACATGGCTTCCATCTATAAGTAGTTTATACATTAGTTACATATATAAGACTTGCATGGAGTGTCAGGTGCCACCAAGACCCCCTCAGGCCTGATGTTTCACTAGGACTCACAGGACTCAGAAAAGCTGTTATACTTGTGGGTATGATTTATTACAGTAAAAGGATACCAATTAAAATTATCATGTGTAAAAGGCACAAGGGTCAAAGTCCAGGAGAAACAGGCACAAACTTCCAGATGTCTTCTCCCAGTGGAGTCTAATGGATGTAATAAGGTCTCTCAGCAACAATGTGTGCCGACAAATGTAAGGTGTTGTCAACCAAGGAAGCTCACCTGAGCCTTGTTGGCCAGGGTCATCTTATAGGCATGCAGCATCTACGTGACTGACCTCAGCTACTTAGATTATAGACTCCCCAGAGCAAACACAAACGTTCACCACAAATCACCGTAAACTATCTAATCTAACTGGTGCCACATGGCCCAAGACCTTGGGCCTACAAAAAGGCTCTTATCAGGCAGAAAATCCCAAGGACCCAGAGCTCATGTTCCAGGAGCCAACTAAAGGCCAATCCCAAACACAGGCTTACCTTGGGAATGTGCAGGGGTTTGAGCAACCCAGGCTTGCAGAGTTAACTCTTTCTTGCACACATGAAATACAAGGTCCCTTATGATCTAGCCCTGTTCACCTTTCAGTGTCATCTCTGGCCACTCTCCCTTATCTTCCCCAACCTCAAACCCCATACGTGAAGTTTACAGGGTCCTCAGATATGTAATTATCTCTCATGTCTCCATGCCCTATGCCTTTACATATGCTGTTGCTTCTTCCTGGAGTGCCTACCTCCCTTTTGACTTTCTGTGAAAAAAGTATTCAATTTTTAATTTTCAGTTTTGGTGTTTAATTTTTATTTCAGTTTAAATATTATTAGCTCTTTAGAGACATTTCTGACTTCCCAGTAACCTTAGGTAGCCCTCTTTGTTTCCAATGCAATTTGTGCATAGCATCAACACTTCATTAATTGGATTGTAACAGTTGAGGTTCTTGGCAGGAAAACAATAGCTTACTCAGGGGAGTAATTGAAGAGACTTTAATGGGGGACCTATTTACAGAGGTATGGGATAATGTTAACTGTACTATCTAAGGAAATGAAGTGCCCAGGAGACAAGTAATAGCAGAAAGTTACTATCACTGCTAGGACTGAGTTTTTCTGGAATATGGAAAGAATTGTAGCATTGGAAGAGTGTCAATCATGCAGGAGGTGTAGCTTAGGTTAAGGAATATAGTCATTGCCAAACTATCCCATCAGGGAGGGAGCAGGTGAGTGTGATAAATACCCTGACCACTCTCCTTGTTCTCTCATCTCTTTTCATTATCACCTATTTGCTGAACCCAACCAGAGGACAAGACAATGTGGCTGAGGCAAATGGAGGGGCAAAAAAATTTCTAGCATAAGAAGACATGGTAAAACTAAGGTCTCAGTTAAAACAAAAATCTTAGTCAGTTTTTTTGTAGGTGTTAAATATTCTGGAGGATGGATTGACCATAGTTAAGGGGCAGCAGTGGTATGAAATATACTGACCTCCCCATCGGGGCTCAGTAATAAGGTAAGTCCTGATTAACCCTGTTGGAAGAGGAGCCAAGGCTTAGTCGCGGTGCACTGAGAGAGATGAGGATCTGGGTGGGTGCCTGAGCCCTCTAAACCATCTTCAAAACATAGTACTTAAGGGGTGACCCTCAGTTCCATTCCTTCAGCTGCTACGGAGCTGCTAATTAGCCCTAGTTATCAATTGCTTAACTAATTATCTACAGGAAGGAGGAGAAATTTCCTCTCACTGCTCAATACAATGTCAGATATCTAAGAATTAACATCTCCTATAATTATAAAGAAGAAAGGCCTGGTGATCTACTTCTGAAAATCAGCCAATGAAAATCCTATGGATCAAAATGGTCTAATCTGCATACCTATCATTGGGATGACACAGCACCAGGAAGCGTTTCTTTGTTCCCTTATACATGAGGTTGCCATGAGTCGGGAGCTGACTTGACAGCAGCTAACAACAACAACAAAATTATAACAAATATCACATTGTGTTGTATCATATCCTATTTCCATGTAAGTTTTTGCTTATGTTTCTTTCCAACTAAACGGTAAACTTTCAATTGTGCATTTCTGGTACCTAGGACTGGAATCAGGTACAAGTGGTTCTTCTTTGTTACTCTGGGCCTATGGCTGCCCAGAAGCATAAAAAACAAAACAAAACAGAACAAAAAAAGCCCTGATAATAGTTGAATCCAGGCTTATCGGCTGTGAATGCTAACATTTTATAAAATAAAGTATACTAAAATAAGCATACTATACATATAATATCTCTAAGCTGAAAGAACCTTAGAGATCATTTACTCCAAATTTTATTTTACAGATGAATACCCACAAGCTGAGTAGAGAAAAATGATTTTCCCAAGGTCCCAAAACAAGTTAACTGCCAAGTTTCTCTGACACCCTGGCAATGCTTATCTCACTACACCACATGTTCTCCTGGTGGCCCTAAGAACGCATATTTAGGTTAACACTCATGACACTTCTAAAATTTATATGAGTCGTTAATGATTCCAGTATGCTAGCTAGATCAAGGATGAAAACATGTTCACTGAAGAAGTGCATACAATTTTAAAGAGAAGACTAGTGGAGAATAGAACATCCTTACAGGAATATAGTCAAATAGATAGCTGCTATCGAGTCAACTCTGACTCACAATGACTTTATGTACAATAGAACAAAACATTGCCCAGTCCTGTGACATCCTCACGATCACTGGCATGTTCAAGCATATCGTTGCAACTATTGTGCCAGTTCCTATCACCAAGGGTCTACCTCACCCTCACTGACCCTCTGCTTCACCTAACATGGATGTCCTCCTCCAGGAGTTGATCCCTCCTGGTGATGTGTCCAGAACAATCCAGTTGAACAGTGTTCTGTTGTGATCCATAAGGTTCTCATCAGCAAATTTTCAGAAGTAGATTGCCAGGCCTTTCTTCCTTATCTGTCTTAGTTTGTAAACTCTGCTGAAACTTGTACACTATTGGTGGCCTTGCTGGTATTTGAAATACTGGTGGCATAGATTGCAGCATTCAAGCCACCACAGTATAACAAACTGACAGTAAAATTGGATATATACATACACATTTACCTACATATACATTTTATATATAATATAGTCATTAAAAAATTCTAAACACTAAATGTGTAATAAGTTTACAACACTACCAAGGATGCTGAGATGCATTGCTAATGGAAGCATATCCCGACACAAAATTTTTGGAAAGTTATCTATCTATACAAACTAAAATTCATATAGCCTTTGATCCAGCAATTCCCACTCTTGGAACTATCTATAGAAATAGAGTTGTGAGGGTATATGTCTTGATGACAGTGTTTTAAACCACTGTTTACAGTGGCAAAAAACAAACAAACAAAAGGAAAATAGCTTGGTGGTCCATCATTAGTGAAATGGCATTAAAAATAATAATGAAATTGCCACTATCACTTAAGCCCTTAGGGATATTCAACTTGTGGTTAGAACTAAATGGAAGGGTTTGGAAGTGTCTTTGTCTTTCTAGAGGGCACGTATTCTCTAGGACACATGCCATATCTACCTAGAGATGCTCAGAATTGTGTTACATCTCTTGGTTAGCTGAAAAATAATCTCCTATTTTCCTCTTTCAGAACTTGATCTCTTTAGGGGCCTGTAAAAATGACGTGTGGGCAGTGTCTGACCTCCTCCAACCCCGCAAGGGGGAAGGAGAACCAAGATCAACAGTGCAAAGCTGACTCCCATGAGGCGGAGGCCAGACAAACCTTCTCTCTTGGCCACCTTTACTAATTCTGACACCAACCATCCCTCGTACAGCACTTTCTACTTCTCTGCTGGGTTAGATAATTCATTGCAATGGCCACACAGAACTCAAAGACCCTACTCATGCTTATGGGGTTTATCATAAGGGAAGTAACAGTTACAATTCAGGCTCAGGAACACTCAGAATATAGTTCTTTCATCAGGACAGCGTCTCCCCAACTTTGCTCTCAGGCACACCCTCTCCCTGGCCCTCAGCCTCTACCCAAAGGCACTCGACTTTCTCTCTCCATGAGCCAGAAAGCCCACTAAGCTATCTCCTGCTGCTGGGTCTCTGCTGCCAGGTCTCTCCTGTTTGTCTCTTCTTCCTTGGTGATGGTGGGCTCTACCTCTTTGCTCTGGGATTGGCTCTCTTTTAAGGCAAAACTGACCAATCCCCTTGGTGGACCACAATTACCCTATCACACAGTCCTACCGAATCACCCAGGTGGGAGTTAAAAGACCATGGCTAGAAAGGCCACACACAAAAGTAATTAACTGCACCACAGGACCTAACCACCAACCCCAGTTACCTATCTGTGGGATGTCCCTTACTCCTCACTTAACTTTTTCTTCTTTTGCAAAGCAAGGATAAGTGACATGTCATGAACCTGGGATGGATTTCACAATTAGCAAGATAATCACAGGCTTACTTGTGCTTACTTACTAATCCGTAGTGAACAATTTCACATTTTTTCACCGCATCAAACATTCTGCTTCTAGGTATGGCTGATATCTGTTTCTCTCCCAACCCCATAGCACCTTCCTACAGAATCAAAGCCTGTTTTCAAATTCATAATCCCTAGCAGGAATGGAGTACCCAGTAAGCAAGGTAAGCACAAGTAAACCTCTGGTTACCTTGCTTATTGGATAATCCGCCCGTCATGAACTCATTAAATGATCAGACTGGTTTATGGTACACCCTTGTCCAATTCTCTAGGATAATTTCAGATGACTCAAGAAGTCTGTGGCCCAGAGGGGAATGTTCTTCTCAAATAATATGATTAATATTTTACTATAATAAAATTATTTCAAATATTCATTAAGAGTGGCGGACATAAGTAAACACCTAATGGTAAAGATAATTCTCCTCTTAAAAGTACCCATCATGATGATAATATCTGAAACTAAATAAATGAATCGGTTTTATGTGGAAGGGCATAAATGAGCATTAACTGAAGGATCAAAAGTATCCCTTTTGTGTTATATTGAAATGGTAGGATAAGCCCTTTGCTTTATGCCGTATTTGTTTGTGTGACCAGAACTTTTTGATAGTATTTTAATACAAAAGACAGAGAGGAATGAGTAATTTGAAATTGTTTTGCTCCATCTGTTGACCCTTGTGAGTCTACTTTGTAATTGCAAATTAACAATCTGCTCAAAGCAATTAAAAACATGTAGGCTTACTTTCTCTTACTTTCAAAAGGAAATACGTAGCCACTAGCCTAAAGAAATTATAGAAGGAAAAGAAAATAATTCTCAAAATTCGAAAGATAAGAAAAAAGTTTTTTTTCTTTTTTTTTTTTTTATTGTACTTCAGGTGAAGGCTTACAGAACAAATAGTTTCTCATTAAACAGTAGTACACATATTGTTTTATGACA
>NW_004444041.1:3099337-3128376 GCF_000243295.1 Trichechus manatus latirostris | reverse complement strand
TGTTCTACATCCTTCTCCAGCTCTGTCCAGAACCCTCCGTTGTGAACCTGGTCAGAGCAGCCAGTGGTGGTAGCCGGGCACCATCTAGCTGTACTGGACTCAGTCCGGTGGAGGCCTTGGTAGCTGTGGACAATTAGTCCTTAAGATAAAATATTTTGATGTATCTGGTAGTCTGAGTATTGCATAGATGGTCCTCAAAGGTGATATACCAGGATGAAGGGATAAGAAATTCAGATAACTTATGGCATCAGATAGTCATGTCTGAAAGTCAAGTCTGAAAGGAGTAAACTTTACTCTTTTTAGTGTTTGAAGCAAAAATAAAAGGTAGAGCAGGGTTTATTTCTTGGAATTAAGACATAAGAGGCATAGTATGAAGTCGAGCTGTCTTTAAAGAAAAAAAAATTATCTGCAACTTGTGAAAATTTTACCTAAGAGCATATAAGCAAGTACACAAAACAGCTTTTCTCAACAGTACTGTGGGACAACCAAGCAAGTAAGTAATTTGGTAATAATTCATTATAACCCCTTCAAGTTTGTGGTCAAGTATTCTGTTCAAAAGTGTACCACGGATACAAAAAAGTTGTGAACTTCTACTGTGTTAGAACAAAATGAAGACATATGTAAAAATAATTTGGAGATGAAATGATATAAGTGAACATTAATGAAGTTTTAGAAGATTGAAATGGAAACAAAATCAAAATCATATAAAAATTTTGTAAAAGAAGTTGAGGTGGATGGGAGGAAGTTCTTTCTAAAGAATCTTGCAGTCTAGTCAGCCACATGAACTCTGATTATTTTCATGACTTTTATTGGTAATTAACTAAGAAATGCATCAAATTAATTCCTTCCCAACCCAACTGAGTGTAGAGTAGCTAACGACAAGTGAATTTTTACTTCGTGTAATAAGGGTAGAGTATACTACATTGTAAATTAAATAAATAGTTATGTGGGCCCAAAAGAAATACATCTAAGTAGTAGAAATGAAATAATAAAAATTTTATTGAAAGCACATTTAACTTAAAAAATTATTCATTAAAAATACTTAGAGAATGTGTGACATCTATACACATAACACTTATTACTTAAGTGATGTTGGGTGATCCATTATTTTTGCAATTTATTCAGAAATCAGAAAGAATCTTAGTTTAATTTTTATTTTAATAAGTAGTGATTGATTAGGCCTGTCTGAACATGAAAAGTATAAAGTAAAATATAAAAGAAATTACTTCTATACAATTAAAAGCCAGTTAGAAACAGTTTACTCCCATGGTAAATATTTGGGAAAGATTCCCACTCTTAAGTTCATGCTTTACTCTGATATGTGAGGAATGAATCACCTATCAAGACTCTTTGAATCCAAATGCCATCAGATGGCAGTGGCCTGCTCAAGGTGGAGTCCTAGAGGGCACCAAGGCCCTTCTCTTCGGGTTGACATTATACTTCCTTCTCTTATTTTCTATAATTAAGCTTCCTGCTTAAGACACATGGAATTTTCTTAATACAGTTAGTGTTTAATGACTCATTTATATGACTGTATTACTTTCTTCAATTCTAGAAAAAAAAGAAGAAATCAAGAAGGGAAGAAAGTATGTATTTATTATATATTTATGTTCCAGCACCTAAGTAGATGTTGTTGTTGTTGCTAGGTGCTATCGAGTCGGTTCTGACTCATAGCGACCCTGTGTACGACAGAACGAAACACTGCCTGGTCCTGCGCCATCCTCACAATCTTTGTCCTGCTTGAGCTCATTGTTGCAGCCACTGTGTCAATCCATCACTTTGAGGGTCTTCCTCTTTTTTGTTGACCCTATAATTTACCAAGTCCTTATCCAGGGACTGATCCCTCCTAATAACATCTCCAAAGTATGTGAGACATAGTCTTGCCATCCTTTCTTCTAAGGAACATTCTGTTTGTACTTCTTCCAAGACAGATTTGTTTGTTCTTTTGGTAGTCCGTGGTATATTCAATATTCTCGGCCATCACCATAATTCAAAGATGTCAATTCCTTATTCCTTAGATACCTCACATATATTATGCATCAAGATATTTACTACTATTGAAGGACTAAATATAATAGTATATTTTCCCCTCATCTCAAAACATACTGTAGTCAACAAAGACATATTTACTAAGTACCTATTAAAACTCTTACTCTTCAAGCTCCCATCATTGGCCGTGAAAGTTGATTTGATTTGTCTATTGAAGATATCTGTTCACACATACATTTTATGTTTAGGCATATATTCCAGAGTGATTGTGTCTAATATAGAGATTCTGTATTATCTCCTTCTTCGTGGTGGTGGACTATGTTGGGGTTGAGAGAATATGTTACAACACTGTTTAACTGTCTATTTTCTACTATGAAAATGATTAAATAATATTTAAAACTATTATTTTATAATTTCTATGAAAACATAAGGAGCCCTGATGGCACAGTGGTTAAGAGCTCGGCTGCTAACCAAAATGTTGGCAGTTCGAATCCACCAGCTGCTCCTCGGAAACCATATGGAGCAGTTCTACTCTGTCCTATAGGGTTGCTATGAATCGGAATTTACTTGATACCAATGGGTTTCGTTTGTGGTTTTTTGGAAGAATAAGATAATATACAGGTATGGGAACAATTTTTAAATATGTGATGTAAAATACAAGGCATAATTTTGTCATTGTTATTCTTAGATTAAATGATATATACTTTCAGGGATTACGTTTCTGGAAAATTGCAAACACAAAAAATCAGCCAATCAACACACACTGACTCAGCACCTACGTGCAGAGCACAGTGGTCATGGTTGTGCAGTGAATTTATGGACACAGGAATCTAGGGGATGGAGTGTATGCTTGTTGGTAATATTGAGAGTAGTAATACAAAGTATAACTCCATTTATGTGTGGCTTATCAGTGTATGACCTCAGAGAAGAATGAAAAGAACAATTTCTTAAGTACGGGGTAACTATGGAGGTACCAACAGAATCAACTCAACACCAAAGTGTTTTTACCGGTGGAGGTGCCAGGGATGGGATGATGATGAGGGAGATACGGTTCTAGTTTCAGGGATAACAGACAAGGATTTCTGAAAAGGCTTTTTGATTGAGATCCACTGTGACTTTCTCCAAAGATGTTCATATAACAGTTTAGAAATGAACTTAACATATGTTTCATTGTATCTTGGATTTTGTGTGTGATCTACAGTTGGGTGAACTCAAACTACGTTCCTGTTGCTTTTGGATGATGACTTCATTTCTGATGCCATACTGATAAATTCAGTTTAGTCTCCTTATCCCTGTCATCATTCTTATCACTTGATTTAATTAGTTCTTTGACATCATCTTTAATCAACTTTTCATTTACTGACAATGTCAGCTGCCTCTTTTGTCTCCTTAAATCTGTCCCCCACAGGAAGTCAGTAGAGCACTCAGTAAAGCAGATCTGGGTTCAAATTCTGGCCTCGCCACTATCCTAGCTGTGAGGTGTTTAGCAATTTAACCTGTTTAAATCTCATTTTCCTCATCTATAAAATGGGAGATATGGCATCTTCCTTTGGGGCTGGTTTGTGATGAAAATTAAGTAATGGAAGTGTACAGATCACCTGGCACCCAGTGAGTGTTTAATAAATTGAAGCTGCTATTTCTGTTACTGCTACTTCTAGGTTCTGCACTTTTTCAACAGCTTTATGTACTTCATCATCAAGTGAGAGACAGTTTGCATAAAGTCATCCTTTTCCAATAGTCCCCAGTACATATTTCCTGTAGAATGCTTTCCTTCTGCAATTATTGCCTTAAATATTTGGTATAATGGGAAATTAAATAATTTTTTTAGGATTCAGTTGCAGTTGAGGAGTAACACTCAGTTTTATCTAAGATGCTTTGAATTGTGTGCTGTGAATGTTACCACTTGAAGACAACATCTTACTTTTCCCCAAGGGGTAGATTTGGACTACTGAATACCCCATAAATGAGTAGTTATATTTTGAAAATTTATGAAAAATTAAATATCAGATTCTTTAAAAATAGTCCTTACACTCACTGAGTAAAAGGCTCAGCTCATAAATATATACTTATTGTCTCCTTCAAATCTTTTCTTATCTAAAATAAAAAGTATGTTATTTTTCACTGTTTCTCATATGACATGATTTCTAAACTGCCTCCTCATTTTTAACACATTTCCCTCAACACAAGATCACTTGTTGATTTATTGAATGAATTCTAGCTACTGGGTTTGAAGAGGGATATTCTACTGGGTTTGAAAATAGATTTCACAAACACGGATTTACTATCTACTGCATACCAGGCATTTTTCCAGACACTGAAGATCTTGGGATGAGTGAGACAAGGGGCCTTCGCCATGTACATAATTAATGCAACATGATAAATACTTCAACTAAGATGTGAAGCAAGTGTTGAACCATGTATAAAAGGAGGATGTTTGGTCTGAGTCTTAAGTGAGTTAAAAAATGTCCATACCATCGGAAAGATGGGGGCTGCTAATGGGGAATATAATAGGGAAAAAAGAAAATATTCAGGCAGAGGAGAAATATTCCAGTAGGGATAAAGACCTATAGTTAGAAAGTTGTGTATTATGTTAGGAAAGTTTAGGCTGGTAAAGAAGGCATTTGAGGTGAAGCAATACAAGTTGAGACTGTAGAGATACGTTGAGACTATAGGGATCAGATAGCAAATGCCTTGATTGCCATGATTAGGAATTTGGTCTCATTCCTGTAATCACATGGAACTACTGGAGACTTTGTTGCAAAGATCTGCCATGATTATTTTTAAAAAGAGTAATAGATCTTCTGGTCATAGAAGAGGGGAAACTGGTATAGGGGAAACTGACTGAGAGACTGTTTCAAGAATCCATGTGATGGAGAATGTGAAATTAATTAAAAGAAGGTCAAGTAACAGCACTAGAGAGGAACACAACATTCCAGGTTCATAGAGCTTCCGTTTTCCCTATCAGATCAACAAAGAATGATTTTAATGTGCTATGGTCCTGCTATCTGGATCGGACCATTCCCAGATGAGTTAGACTAGAGAATATTTATCAGCATGCTGTTTCAAATCTCAGTATGCCAAAACATTCTTTCTTGAAAAATACACTTATAAAGGTATCTTTTCTAAAACCATCTTGTCTCACAACATTTAAAATTCATTAGCCTTTATAATTTTTCTTATCAATATGCTTCTAATATTAACCTGGCATTTCTGGTTGGAGTAGCACAATGAGTTCATGTGTAAGCACCACCTCTGTTCCCAACAATAGCAGTGATAGGTAAAAATAAAGAAAACCTAAAGTATATAGCTGGGCTCAAAAGCAAGATGAAATCTCCATAGACACCAAACACAAAGTTGTGAATGGATCTAAAGTTATAATCTGTAGGAACCAGTCTAAAAAGCTCTGTGCAATACTTGAAAACAGAGACAATGGGATTATTGCTTCACATTTGGGATGAGAATAGGGCTTTTTCAATCCAGTTCCATTAAGGCATTATGGCTGTGATGGTGAGCCTGGGGTTATGGCTTTGTAGGACACTGTATGCCAAAATAAATGAGAGGACCAAAATACAACTTTTAATTTTATTGGAAACTGAGCCAACTTGCCCATTAGCTTAGTGACCAAATCTGTGTTATCACTGATATCACCATGAAGAAGGACCATTTTTTGGTTTGGTTTGACTGGACTCATTAGGACGCTATATGGAAAGAACTACAATACATAGGAATAATGAAGGCGTATAACAGAGGAGGAATCCCTGGCTGCTGCAAATGATTAACACACTTGGCTGCTAACCAAAAGGTTGGAGGTTTAAGTCTACCCAGAAGCACTTCAGAAGAAAGGCCTGGCAATCTATGTCCAAAAAAATCAGCCATTGAAAACCCTATGGACCATAGTTCTATTATGACACACCTGGGGTCACCATGAATTGAATTGACTAAACAGCAACTGATATTAACAGAGGAAGAGAAAGAGAAAGAGAGGGAGAAGGGGGAAGAGGGAGACAAGGGAGAACAAGAGACAGCATGCTTGTATGTGAGCACGAGAGGGTGTGAGAGAGAGAAGCAGCGTGTAATTTCTCTCACTCAAATGAGCTTGCAAATTAATATTTCAAAATACATGAACAAACTAATGTTAAGAAAGACAGCCATAAAAATAGGCAATGGGCACAAGAATACACCCAAGATGAAATAATATTAGGCAATAGTCTGGTAATAATATTCATAATAAAAAACAAAATTAATAAACAAAAAGACAGAGATGAAACAAATACTTAAACATGAGAAGAACTAATGTTTGCTAATAAAACTATTTTAATTTAAATTAATAAAACTTCTAGATGGAATAAACCCTAGACTGAACACACTCTAAGAGAAAATTAGTGAACTGGATAGTGGAACTGAGGAATTCACCCAAAATACAGCCCAGAGATGGGACATATGGAAAAAACCAACAAACCAAATAGTCACGAGGTATCAAGATATATTGAGAGGCTCAATATACTTCGAACAGAATTTCCATGAGAAAATGGGATAGTGGTACAAAAGCGACATTTATGTGAATGCGTTTGTTTGTTTGTTTTCCTTTGTGCCAGAAAAAAGGAAACATTTGCTTAATGGTAGAGTAAAATTATTCCAAATTCAAGCTCATCACATCTACATGTGTGAAAGTTATATACATCGGACTTAATGCAGCAATCATCAGATAAGTCCTGTTTTTAATGCAGTCTTAGAGGAAAGTTCACAACATGCTCTCAATTTGTTTTCTACTTTATAATTTTTATAAAGCTCTAAGTTATCAAACTGAGTGGTGATTAAAATTAAGAAGATGCCATTTGTAAATAAATTACAAAATCCTGAGTTTAAGAAATAATATTCCAAAATGCTTTATAAAAGACATCAGCGATAACCATATTGTTCATATTATTTAAGTATTCATGTTTTGTACACTTCAAGGCAAATAAAAACATAAGCTTAATTTTGTTTTATAGAAAAGCTCTGTTAACCACCAATAGATCGGCAGTTCAATGATAGTAGGTGATCATAATCCTGACTCTAAAGACATTCCACAA
Organism: Trichechus manatus latirostris; assembly: GCF_000243295.1. Taxonomy (NCBI): domain Eukaryota; kingdom Metazoa; phylum Chordata; class Mammalia; order Sirenia; family Trichechidae; genus Trichechus; species Trichechus manatus. The sequence goes on along the minus strand of NW_004444041.1, from coordinate 3,121,315 downwards.
TTCCTCAGAAAATTTTTAGAACTCCAATAAATTAGGTGACAAGAGTGCAATTTCAACACTCAATCATGTTGAAATTGTGAGTATATTTTAATAACACAATTGTAGAAGTACTAGATTTGTTAAGGTTTATAATATGCAGACACACCATATTGCAACTTTAAATCTATCTATCTAAGAATTCTTATTATCGCTTATGGATTTTCTTATAAATTGTCTTTAATAGCCTCTGCAAAATTCACAAAGTATAAAATAGTTGCCTAGTGTCATGGATTGAATTGTGTCCTCCAAAAATATGTCAGCTTGGCTGGGTCATGATTCCCAGTATTGTATAACTGTGTACCATTTTGTAATCTGATGTGATTTCCTTATGTGTTGTAAATTCGATCACTATGATCTACTAAGATAGATTAGCAGGAGTTATACTGATGACGTATACAAGATTGGATAGTGTCTTAAGCCAATCTCTTTTGAGATATAAAAGAGAGAAGCGAGCAGAGACACATGGGAACCTCATACCACTACGAAAGCAGTACCAGGAGCAGAGCACGTGCTTTGGACGTGAGGTTCCTGCGCTGAGATGCTCCCAGGCCAAGTGAAGACTGATGCATCACAAGGACCTTCCTCCAGAGCCAACAGAGAGAGAAAACCTTCTCCTGGAGCTGATGCCCTGAATTTGGACTTGGAGCCTACTGGACTGTGATAAAATAAATTTCGTCTTATTAAAGCCATCCACTTGTGGTACTTCTGTTAGAGCAGCACTAGATGACTAAGACACCTTGGTATAGTATCCAAAAATATGAATTGTTTTTGTATTTTGGAAGCTGAGAAGTAGTGCTATATTTGCTTTTTTTTTCCACTTCAAGAAAATCTTTTTTTTTTTTTCTCCTACTTGGATAAACTCATCAAAAGTTTGAAACAGCCCAGGGACCAGGAAAATAAATTAATCATTTCAAGGAAGGATAAAGAAACTATGATGAAGTTCTCAGCATATATATTTAATTATTTAGTACATGGCTTTTGAATGATTTATTCACAAAATTAATGATCCATCTATTATTAAGTAATATATTGACCATAGCAGCAAGATATTTTTATAAGTACTCAAATGAAATTACTTGATTAATGGTAGATTTTCCATGAGACAAATGCCAAGAATAGGCAGACTTGCAAATTATTTTTTTTTTACCCAAGCATACTTAAGAGTTATGTTAACATATTGCTTTAGAACAAAATGTTTTAAAGATTAATTCGGTTTAAAATGAGTAGGCTGTCACCAATTCTGATTAGCGACAGGAAGATGCCATTTAGACTGTTAAAATATTAAAATTAGAAAGCATAAAACCAGTATGATCAATTGCAGAGCCTTTCATTAATTAAAGTTTCTTCCTTTATTAGAGTGGTGTCATTTAAATTAATTATAAAACAACCTTAGGTTCACAGCAATTTGTTCAGTTCTTGGTATGTTAAGCTATTGTAGTCAGTAGGATTATCTTTTTAAATTTAAAGTATAATAGAAGTGTTCATATTTTGCTTATTGAAAGTAGCCAGATTAGTAGACAAGAATAGTCAATTTTATTATTATTGTATTATTTATTTTTATATGAAATATTTGCTGGTATAACATTATATAATACATGTTGTTGTTGCTGTTAGGTGCCGTCAGTCAGTTCTGACTCATAGCGACCCAACCTACAACAAAAGGAAACGCTGCCCTGTCCTGCGTCATCCTCACAATTGTTGTTATGCTTGAACCCATTTTTGCAGGCACTGTGTCAGTCTGTCTCGTCGAGGGTCTTCCTCTTTTTCTCTGACCGTCCACTTTACCAAGCATGATGTTCTTCTCCAGGGACTGATCCCTCCTGATAACATGTCCAAAGTATGTGAGACATAGTCTCGGCATCCTTGTTTCTAAGGAGCATTCTGGCTGTACTTCTTCCAAGACAGATTTGTCCATTGTCTTTTGATAGTCCATGGTATATTCAATATTCTTCACCAACACCATAATTCAAAGACGTCAACTTTTCTTTGTACCTCCTTACTCATTGCCCAGTTTCCGCATGCATATGAGGCGACTGAAAACACCATGGCTTGGGTCAGGCACACCTTAGTCTTTAGAGCGACATATTTGCTCTTTAAAACTCCAAAGAGGTCGTTTGCAGCAGATTTGCCCAATGCAATGCGTCTTTTGAGATCTTGATCGCTGCTTCCATGGGTGTTGATTGTGGATGCAAGTAAAATGAAACTCTTGACAACTTCAATCTTTTCTCCATTTATTGTAATGTTGCTTATTGGTCCTTTTGTGAGGATTTTTGTTTTCTTTATGGTGAGGTGTAATCCATACTGAAGGCTGTGGTCTTTGATCTTCATCAGTAAGTGCTTCAAGTTCTCTACAATATTATCAAAGAAACAAAGATCAATATTAATCGTGTGGGGGGGTCAGACTAATTTACATACACATAATATGAGAATGTGTGCATATGTTATTTCTCATATATACAATGAGAAGTAAACTCTTTCGATGAGAAGGTGTCTTTTCTGGAAGTTTCTTTGCAAGTATTCAACACTTAAATATAACAGATCTAACAGAAAATGTATTCTTTACTAAATAGAAATTTAAATATTTCCTAAGATATCACTGATGGAATTTTTCAACCCATTTATCTGCTTTGTTAAAAAAAAAAAAAGAGAGAAGAACTCGAAAATGGTCTAGAATAATAGTGCAATTTCAATAAACACCATCTATATTGTGTTGGAAACTCACAATATGATCAATAGACATTATATAAGTGACTTTTATTCAATATCACAATTAAGATATAAAAAGTTATTGAAACTACATGTTAAAAATGATTATTTTATTAAATTTAAAATATTTTGAAGAAATTTTAAAAGCCTAATCTTAACACTGTGATTTCTTCTCAAACTCGAGGAACATAAATCATTTACATTATGTTAGTAGCCTCTTCTTTTCTTTTTAAAATGTGAATATGACTACTTAGCTTTTAAAATTACAGGTTAGAAATTACCATGATAATTTTAATAGGCTTTATGATTTGGTTTAATTTTTCATTCTTAGAACACATTTTACTAGAGGCAAGACTCATTGCATAATTTTGTCATGGCTTTTGGGTTTTATATACAGCAAGATACTATCAGGAATGTTGATACGTCCTTCCTGAATTTTCTTTGCATATAATTAACATTACAACTAAACTGGTCATTAAATAAACAAACAAACAAAATCTTGTTCCTTTGCTTGCTTTTGGATTTCAAGGGAGAATAATTTGTTTTTAACTGTACTGATATTTTACTATTCCTGTAGATTGCATACTTTGCTCAGATATCAAATTTGCAGAACAATATAAATTATATTAGTGTATAAGAAGCAACGTTTCCTGAAAATAATTAGACTTAATTACAACTTTTTGTCTTCATGATTTAATATTTTCTCACTTTAAACATTTTTAAAAATGTAGTGAAAAACGAAAACCATGGAATTATGAAAATAAAAATTGAATGTAAACTCTTGCTCACAGAGAGAACTCTTGAAACAGCCCAGTATAGTAGTAAAAAGTGTAGGTGCTAGAGCCAGAAAAAGAGCTCAGTTCAAATCATTCTGTTGCCAAATTCTTGGGCAAGTTACTTAATCTCTTCATTCCTCATTCCCCTCATATGTAAAATGGGGAAAATAGTATCTACATCATAGTGTGATTGTTATTATATCACTTGAAAGAGTGCATGGTACTCTTTAGACCAGGCTACGAACACTACATTCATGTTAGCTATGATTATTTTTAACACAGCTGTTCAAAATATCCTACCTTGATTAAAATTATAATAAAAAGATACGGTCTTAGAGAACGTAGTTTGGATAGATGTGTGACAAAGCACACTTTTTTTTGTAGGCTACTATAACTGGATCATTAAAATATATTCAAATGTAAAACCACATTGAATGTCCAAATTTGAGTTTTTTAAGGTTCCAAAAGAATTTAAGGAATGTTTTTAGTTTTTGGGAGACGTTATTATGGATACCTACCATCATTTAATTGCAGGTATATTAAAGTGAATGGTTGAGAAAGGGTTCGATTTAGTAAATGTCAGTTAAACTAAAATTTGCTAGGCTATAAAAGATGTAGCATACCTTTGTGTCATTTGAAATAAACAAAATATGAATAGTAAAATAAAATTGATATTGTGGATCCCACTGAGGTCATTGTAAATCATTTCTTGCTATGCTATCTCACAAAAGAATTTAATACGTGCAATTGTTATCAAAAATGTACCTCTCTTAATATAGGCATCCTTTTTAAAGTAATCTAGCTTTATAAGGTTCTGTAGTTGTCTGAATTATAAAGTAAGAAATGAATTTAATACATGTTTATGTAAAAAATTTCTTTTATCCCAATTTTAGATCTCAGGTCCAGCTCATCTTGAGTTTAATATTACTTGACCTAAGCTGAGAATAGTTGAAATAGTGATTGTCTTATGCAGCTTTCGCTACAGAAAATGTGTTTCATGAGACAGGATACCCCACAGAATGTTGACTTTGAAATGAAATTTCCCTACTGTAAGTTAAAGATCTAGGATCTGCTTTTCCCATCTCCATCTTCATTCTCCCTGCTACTAACAGCCATCCTATAACTGACAACCACTTTCATGCTCACTTCCTATACTCTTGTTGTTGCTAGGTGCCTTTGAGCGGGTTCCAACGCATAACGCCCCTATGTACAACAGAACAAAACACTGACTGGTCCTGTGCCATCCTCACAATCATTGCTAAGTTCGAGCCCATTGTTGCAGCCACTGTGTCAATCCATCTCATTGAGGATTTTCCTCTTTTCCTCTGACCTTCTACTTTACCAAGCATGATGTCCTCTCCAGGGAATGGTCCCTCCTGAAAACATGTCCAAAGTATGTAAGACAAAGACTTGCCATCCTCACTTCTAAGGAACATTCTGGATGTGCTTGTTCCAAGACAGATTTGTTTGTCTTCTGGCAGTCTATGGTATATTCAACATTCTTTGACAGCACCATAATTCAAATGCATCAACTCTTCTTCAGTCTTCCTTATTCGTTGTCCAGCTTTCACATGCATATGAGGTAATTGAAAATACCAGGGCTTGGATCAGGAACACCTTAGTCCTCAAAGTAACATCTTTGCTTTTTAACACTTTAAAGAGGTCTTTTGCAGCAGATTTGCCCAACGCAATACATTGTTTGATTTCTTGACTGTTGCTTCCATGGATGTTGATTGTGGCTTCAAGTAAAATGAAATCTTTGAGAACTTCAACATTTTCTCCTTTATTATGATGTTGCTTGTTGGTCCAGTTGTGAGGATTTTTGTTTTCTTTATGTTGAGGTGTAATCATACTGAAGGCTGCAGTCTTTGATCTTCGTCAGTAAGTGCTTCAAGTCCTCTTCACTTTCAGCAAGCAAGGTTATGTCATTTGCATATTGCAGGTTGTTCATGATTCTTCCTTCAATCCTGATACCACGTTCTTCTTCAGAGAGTCCAGTTCTTTGGATTATTTGCTCAGTATAAAGAATGAATAAGTATGGTGAAATGATACAACCCTGACACAGACCTTTTTAAACTTTAAACCACACAGTATCCCTTATTCTGTTTGAATGACTGCCTCTTGGTCTATGTACAGGTTCCACATGAGCACAATTAAGTGTTCTGGAATTCCTATTCTTCCCAATGGACCTATACTTTGTTATTATCCACCCAGCCAAATGCCTTTGCATAATCACTAAAACAAAGGTAAACATCTTTCTGGTATTCTTTACTTTCAGCCAAGATCCATCTGACATCAGCAATGATATTCCTCTTTCCATGTCCTTTTCTGAATCCAGCTAGAATTTCTGGAAGTTCCCTGTGGATGTACTGCTGCAACAGTTTTTGAATTATCTTCAGCGTAATTTTACTTGCATGTGATATCAATAATATTGTTCCATAACTTCCACATTCTGTTGGATCACCTTTCTTTGGAATGGGCACAAATATGGATCTCTTCCAGTCAGCTGACCAGATAGTTTTCTTCCAAATTTCTTGGCATAGATGAGCAAGCACTTCCAGCACTGCATCCCTTTGTTAAAATATCTCAATTGGTATTCCATCAATCCCTAGTATTTTGTTTTCGACAATGCCTTCAGTGTAGCTTGGATTTCTTTCTTCAATATCATTGGTTCTTGATCATATGCAATCTCCTGAAATGGTTGAATGTAGACCAGTTCTTTCTGGTACAGAGACTCTGTGTATTCCTCCAATCTTCTTTTGATGTTTCCTGGATCGTTCAATATCTTGCCCACAGAATCCTTTAGTACTGCAACTCGAGGCTTGAATTTTTTCCTTCACTTCCTTTAGCTTGAGAAAAGCTGAACGTGTACTTCCCTTTCAGTTTTCTAATTCCAGGTCTTTACATATTTCATGATAAAACTTTACTTTGTCGTCTCAAGCCACCCTTTAAAATCTTCTTTTCATCTTTTACTTTATCATTTCTTCCATTTGTTTTAGCTACTTGACGTTCAAGAGCAAGTTTCAGAGTCTCTTCTCACATCCATGTTGGTCCTTTCTTTCTTTTCTTTTATGATCTTTATTCATGTATGATATCCTTGATGTCATCCCACAACTTGTCTGATCTTCAGTCATTAGTGTTCAATGCATCAAATGTATCCTTGAAATTGTCTCTAAATTAGGTGCAGCATACTCAGTATTGTACTTTGGGTCTCAGTTTAATTTTCTTCAAAGTCGACTTATACTTGCATATGAGCAACTGATGGTCTGTGCTGCAGTCTACCTTTGGCCTTGTACTGACTATATGATATCGAGCTTTTCCATCATGTCTTTCCACAGATGCAGTTTATTTGATTCCTGTGTATTCTATCTGGCAAGGTTCTTTTATAGAGCAGCCAGTCATGTTGTTGAAAAAAGATATTTCCAGTGAATAGGTCATTGGTCTTGCAAACTTCTATCACGTGATCTCAGGCATTGTTTCTATCACCGAGGTCATATTTTCCAACTACTGTTCCTTCTTCTTTGTTTCCAATTTTTGCATTCTAATCACTAGTAGTTATTAATGTATCTTGAAAGCATTTTTGATCAATTTCAGACTGCAGAAGTTGGTAAAAATCTTCAATGTCTTCATCTTTGGCATTAGGGTTTGGTGTGTAAATTTGAATAGTAGTCGTATTAACTGGTCTTCCTTGTAGGCATATGCATACTATCTTATCACTGACAGCGTTGTACTTCAAGATAGATCCAGAAATGTTCTTTTTGACAGTGAATGTGATGTCATTTCTCTTCAGTTTGTCATTCCCAGCATAGTAGACCATATAATTGTCCTATCTAAAATGGCCAATACCAGTCCATTTCAGCTCACTAATGCCTATAATATCGATCCTCAAGTGTTCCATTTCATTTTTGATAACTTCCAATTTTTCTAGATTTACACTTTATACATTCCACTTTCCAATTACTAATGGATGTTTGCAGGTATTTCTTCTCATTTTGAGTCATGTCATATTAGCAAATGAAGGTCCTGAAAGCTTGACTCCAGCTATGTCATTAAAGTCTGCTTTAAGGAGGCAGCTCTTCCTCAGTTGTATTTTGAGTTCCTTCCAACCTGAGGGACTCATTTTCTGGCACTATACTCCTAACCACAATAAATAATACTCAAAGCAAATACATTTAAAAATTTAAATTATGTTTAAAAATACAGCATTTTGCAAATGAGACTCTAATTTACCGTGTTAACTTTCACCAAAAACACAATATATATTATTTTAAAAAGTACAGCATTAAAAAGGGATGTAAGAGACCTATGCAAATAAAACTACAAAACACTACTACAAGAAACCAAAAGAGACCTGCATAAATGGAAAAACATACTGTGCTCATGGATAGGAAGACTTAACATTGTGAAAATATCAATTCTACCCAAAGCCATCTACAAATACAATGCAATCTCAATCCCAATACCAACAGCATTCTTTGACCAAGAGGAAAAACTAATTATCAATTTTATATGGAATGAAAAGAGGCTCCAGATAATCATAACATTACTGAAGAAAAAGAACAAAGTAGGAAGCCCACACTACCTGACCTCAGAACCTACACAACAATCCGTGGAACAGAATTGAGAACCTAAAGGTAAATCTATTCACTTATGGTCAGGTGTTCTTTGATGAAGGATCAAAGTGCATTAGATAGGGAAAAACAGTCTTTTTAACAAATGGTGCTGCCAAACTGGATGTTCATCTGTAAAAAAGTGAAACAGAAACTATACCTCATACCATACAAAAAAACTAATTTAAAATGGATCAAAGACCTAATATAAAACTTAAAATGATAAAGCTCATGAAAGAAAAAATAGCGACAATGCTAGGGGTTCTAATACATGGCATAAATAGAATAAAAATCATAACTAACAAAGCACAAACAACAGAAGTTAAACTAGATAATTGGGAGCTCCTAAAAAGTAAAAACTTATGCTCATCAGAAGACTTCACCAAAAGAGTAAAGAGAGAACCTACAGACTGGGAAAAAAAAATTGGCTACAATATATTTGACAAGGGACTAGTGTCTAAAATCTATAAAATACCTCAACACCTCAACAACAAAAAGACAAACAACCCAATGAAAAAATGGGCAGAGGATATGGACAGACATTTCACCAAAGAAGGCATTCAGGGGGCTAAAAGACACATGAGGAACTATTCTTAATCATTAGCCATCCGAGAAATGCAAATCAAAACTACAATGAGTTACCATCTCACCCTGACATTACTTGCACTAATCAAAAAAACTGAAAATAGCAAACATTGGAGAGGTTGTGGGGAGATTGGAACTCTTATGCATTGCTGGTGGGAAGGTAAAATGGTACAAGCACTATGAAAAATAATATGGTGCCTCCTTTAAAAGCTAGAAATAGAAATATCATACAATCCAGCAATCCCACTCCTAGGAATATAACCTAGAGAAATATGAACCATCACATGGATGGACATATATGCACCCATGTTCATTGCAACATTATTCACAATCACAAAAAATGGAAACAACCTAAGTGCCCATCAACAGATAAATGGATAAACAAATTATAGTACATACACACGATGGAATTCTACACAACAATAAAGAACAATGATGAATCCGTGGATCATCTCATAATATGGATGAATCTGGAGGACATTATGCTGAGTGAAATAAGTCAATAACAAAAGGATAAATATTGTGTGACACTACTATTATAAAAGCCGTGTTAACTCAGAACCGAAGCCACTCCTGATGTCCACCTTTCAAAGGTTAGAGAGGCCTATCAAACAATAATGCGCATGAGGAACGTGCCTCTTAGTTCAGTCAAGTATATGAGACCAAATGGGCAACACCTGCCAGAAAACAAATATTAGAAGATAGGAGGAGACAGGAGAACTGGACAAATGGACACAGAGAACCCGGGGTGGAAAGTGAAAGGGGGAAAGTGTTGACACATTTCGGAGATTGCAGCTAATGTCACAAAAAAATTGTGTATAAATTTTTGAATGAGAATCTAATTTGCACTGTAAACTTTCACTTAAAGCTCAATAAAATAAATAAATAAATAAAAGTTAAAAAAAAAAAAAACAGAATTTTGTTAAAATCTATGATAAATTCTCCAAAGCAAAATTGATTACAATTTTAGTGTATATTGGCTACTAATATGTCCTCTTTCTTCTCTGTGGCTTTTTCTTAGAATTAAAATTAGTAAGACTTCATCTTATCTGTAAATTTCAAAAAACAAATTATTTCATTATTTTACATACTCACTTTTCTTTCCATAGCTGCCTTCAAAATCTTCCCAGATAGTACAGTAGTAATTTGCTAGAAAGCAGAATTTTATGACCTATGATAGTTTTGAAAGCAGCATCAATCATTCATCAGTAGTAATCTGACAACCATGAGCCCTGGTTTCTTCAATTATATTACCTTAAGCAACTGCACAGAATTTGCAGATCTTAGATCTTTTGTTAAACAAGACACAGAAAGAGATGGATTGACACAATGGCTGCAACAATGGGCTTAGACATAGCAACGTTCGTGAGAATGGCACAGGACTGGGCAGCATTTCGTCCTGTTGTACATAGGGTAGCTTTGAGTTGGAACCAGCTCAACAGCACCTAACAACAACAAGAACAATAATTGGATAGTTTCACATTCTGATAGAATTCAAGTAATATATTTTCTGGAAGAAACCTTACATAAATTCTCTAACACCCAAAGGCCACATTCCATGAAAAGCAAATCTTAGCAGCATTTTCACTCAGTTAATAGGAGTCCCATATTATTATCAAAATGACAAACTTTTGAGTACAACCTCAACTGTCATGTAGCCATATGCACTAATACAGTTCAGAAGGTTTAAAAAATAAAAGCCCATGTCTTTCCTGAAGGTTCACTTTCCTCTTAGAGGGACAGACAGGCATTAAAGGAGGAGAAAGAGGTCATCCGCTTGACAGCTTATTTAGTGTCAGATACCATATCCAGATCATCCTCAGACTCCTCAACATTAAAAGTAGAGCTATAGGTGAATGGAGCATTTTACTTATAACTCCTTACCCATCTATTGCCATCGAGTTGATTCCTACTCATAGCAACCCCATAGGGTTTCAAAGGCTGTAAATCTCTATAGAAGCAGACTGCTACATCTTTGTCCAGAGAAGCCACTGGTGGTTTCGAACCCACGACCTCTTGGTTAGCAGTCAGTCACTTTAACCACTGTGTCACTAGGGCACCTTTATAACTCCTTAGACAGTAGAAATTTCATTGAGTTGATTACAAAAGTTTACTTTCCAAAGGAAATCAATAAAAGAAATAATTTTGCAAATGAAAATTTTCAAGATTAAAAAAAAAACTGCAAATTTTAGTATTTAGCTTCTTAGCATTTTTCCATGAGTCATCAAAAGGCATGCTCAAGTGACAATAGGGATACTAGAGTTTGATTAAATTGCCTAGACCAAATTCCTTCAGATTACAAATGAGGAAGCTCAGGTACATTAGAGAGACATGCCCTAAGTGACGTTGTTGACGGAAAAGCTTGTTTTATATCAAAGTTATGCTGAAACTATTTTATTTTTTTCACAACATCTCTCATAGAATGGGATAGAGCGGAGTTGTAAACTGCAGACTGTAGGTCAAATCCAGTTTACTGTATGTTTTTGCAAATAAAGCTTTATTGGAGCACTACATGATCCCTCATTTACATAGTGTTTATGGCTGTTTTTGCATTGCAATGCGAAAGTTAAGTAGCGGTGGCAGAAATTGTATGACCCACAAAGCTTATAATGTTTACTATCTTGCCCATTTCAGAAAAAGTTTGCCCACCCACGGGATAAAGAATTAAAATAGGGTACTCCAAAATCAAAACCAAATCTGCTGCTGTTGTGTTGATTCTGACTCAGCGAACCTATAGGACAGAGTAGAACTTCCAAGGAGTAGCTGGTGGATTCGAACTTGCGACCTTTTGGTTGGCAGCCGAGCTCTTGCTCTTAACCACTTACAAAATAGCAAAATTGGAGGTTTTTTAGTCTTTGTCAATGTATTTATCAAAAAAATGTTTTGAAACTATACTCTGAATCTCCCAACAAAATAAATACTACGACTATCCATGGATGATATAAAGCATGGTTCTGTCATAAATTACTCTTATTCTTTTTTTTACAAGAGCAAAAATCTAATACCCATAGTATTATGTTAAATAAAGACAGAGTGTTGGTATGGAAGGTCTATGAAAGAGGTATGGATAACATTCTCTGAATTTTATTCCTACATAATAGAGGGAAAATGAGAAAAGAAATAATATTGTCAGCAAGGTGTAATAGATATAACATAATGTATAGTAAAAAGCAGAGGTGATGGACATGCATTTTCTTTCTTGTGAAACTCCCCTACTTTGGAAGTAAATGGTTGTCAGTGCCTGTGCATTTCCTCAACAGATTATACCATGTTGCACAATGGCAGCATTTGTCTTTGGTCTGTGGACCTAAGACATTCAGTATTGATGGGACCTTGTTCAGTACAGGTAATAATAAGGTGGTCAGTCATGCAACTGAAAGATCAAGTTTAAAGTTAAAATTAAAGAGGAATTCCCAGCACTATAGCATTTCATTTTATATAAAGCTCTCTACCAGCCAGGCTCGTTTACTTGTCATAGGTCCCTAAATGAGAACACAAGGTTGACACGAAAGATACAAACAAGTAAGGTAGACTCATTTCACAAAAAAAGAGATAGAGACTTCCAGAAATAGAAACACTAGTATGTACAAGCCTATTAGATGACTTAAAATAATAGCAAAAAGAATAATTAACAAAAGTGTATATAACCTCTATCATGCCATTATGTAAATAACATATCCAAGCAGTAGTTCAAAAAGAGGTCATAGCACCTTACTTCCCAGTTTTCACTGGAGAAGCCAAATTTTAAAAGTCAATACAATGTTTGTGTTTATTTAGTCAAAATTAGTTGACCATTCTAAAATAATTAACTTATAATGTCATGGTTGATTTCTAACATTAAGGAAAATTCTTTTTGATTAGCTATCTATCTGCACTTAGAATTTGGGAGGGAGAGAGGGCAGTTGCTGCAGTGAGTTTTGAAATGTTAAGACTTCAAGGAAAATCTTCTAACTAAATTCCCTTGTGTTGACAGATGAGGAAACTGAGGCTCCGGAAAGCCTGATTACCAGATTTAGAGCTAGTAGGGGAATACCTGGTAGACTAGAAGAAAATGACTCCAAGCTCTTGTTGAAAGTTGTTTGCACAGCAGCACCTTGATTCCTTTACTTGGAAAACCTTCATTCAGTATAGGTATTGGGGTGGAAAAGGAAGCTAAGCTATTCCAAAATGATCCTATTTGAGGACATTTCCTTCAATATTTAAAGATTATCACACATTTTGCTTATATGTGTATTTGTGATACACTAAGCCTACTGACTGGAAGTGATCCATATTTGTGCCCATTCCAAAGAAAGATAATCCAACAGAATGAACAGTATAATTAATATCACACACAAGAAAAATTTTGCTGAAGATCATTCAAAAGTGGCTGCAGCAGTATGTCGACAGGGAACTGACAGAAATTCAAGCTGGATTCAGAAGAGGACGTGGAACAAGGAATATCATTACTGATGCCAGATGGATCTTGGCTGAAAGCAGAGAATACCAGAAAGATGTTTACCTGTATTTTATTGACTATGCAAAGACATTCAACTGTGTGGATCATAACAAATTGTGGATAACATTACGAAGAATAGGAATTCTAGAACACTTAATTGTGCTCATGCAGAACCTTCACGTAGACCAAGAGGCAGTTGTTTTAACATAACAAGGTGATACTGTACGGTTTAAAATCATGAACGATGTGTGTCAGGGTTGTATCCTTACACAATACTTATTCAATGTTGAGCAAATAATCCTAGAAGCTGGACTATATAAATAAGAACACAGTATCAGGATTGGAGGGAGGCTCGTTAACAACCTGTAATATGCAGGTGACACAACATTGCTTGTTGAGAGTGAATAGGACTTGAAGCACTTACTGATGAAGATCAAAGACTACAGCCTTCACTATGGATTACACCTTAACATAAAGAAAACAAAAATCCTCACAAATGGACCAACAAACAACATCATGATAAATGGAGAAAGATTGATGTTGTTAAGGATTCCATTTTACTTGGATCCACAATCATTGTCCATGGAAGCAGCAGTCCAGAAATCAAATGACACATTGCATTGGGCAAATCTGCTGCAAAAGACCTCTTTCAAGTGTTAAAAAGCAAAGAGGTCACTTTAAGGACTACGGCACACCTGACCTAAGCCATGGTGTTTTGAATTGCCTCACATGCATGCGAAAGCTTGATAATGAATAAAGAAGATTGAAGAAGAATTGTTGCCTTTGAATTATGGTGTTGGTGAAGAATACTGAATATACTATGGACTGTCAGAAGAATGAACATATCAATCTTGGAAGAAGTACAGCTAGAATGCTTCTGAGAAGCAAGGATGGCAAGACTTTGTTTCATATATTTTGGACACGTTATTGGGAGGACCAGTCCCTAGAGAAGGCCATCGCGCTTGGTAAAGTAGAGGGTCAGCTAAAAAGAGGAATACCCTCAATGAGATGGATTGACACAATGGCTACAGCAAGGGGCTCAAGCATAACCACGACTGTGAGGATGGCACAGGACCAGGCAATGTTTTATTCTGTTGTACATAGGGTCACTGTGAGCCGGAACTGACTTGACAGCACCTAACAACAACAACAACAAGATTTGAAGCCTATATAGCTATCTTTCTTGTGGACAGAGAAGAGGGAGTGTTATGGATTGAATTGTGTCCTCCAAAAATATGTTGTAATACCATTTGGGGGAATAGGTTGTCTTTGTTATGTTAATGAGGCAGGATAAGTGTAAGGTGTGTTTCGAGTCAATCTCTTTTGAGATACGAAAGAGATTAAGCAAGCAAGCAAGCAGAGGAGAGAGGGGGGAAGAGAGACACCAAACCACATGAAGACTGCCAAGGAGCAGAAGCTCAGAAGAGACAAGGACCTTCCTCTAGAGCCAACAGAAAGAGAACATCTCCCCGTAGAGCCGGCACCCAGAATTTGGACTTCTACCTTCCTAAACTGTGAGAAAATTAATTTCTGTTTGTTAAAGCCACCATTTGTGATATTTCTGTTATAACAGCACCAGTTAACTAAGACAGAATTTGGTACCAGAAGAGTGTGGTGCTGTGCTAACAGGCACCTAAAATGTGGAAATTGTTTTGGAATTGGGAATGAGTAGAGGCTGAAAAAGTTTTAAGGTGCCTAATAGTAAAAGCCTGGATTGTCTTGAAGAGACAGCTGGTAGAATTATGGAGGTCAAAGGCAATTCTTGTGCAGGCTCAGAAGGAAGTGAGGAGAGCTATACAGAAAGTCTCTATCGTCTTAAAGAATACATATGGCATCAACAAAAGAATATTGCTGGAAATGTGGACATTAAATGTGCTTCTGGTGAGGCTTTAAAAGACAATGATGAACGTGACTGGACAATGGAGGAAGGGTGATGCTTTTTATGCAGTGGTAAAACACTTGTCTGAATTACGTTCAAGTGTTTGGTGGAAAGTACAACTTGCAAGTGATGAACTTGGATCTTTGGATAATGAGATTTCTAAGCAAGATCTTAAAGGGGCCATGTGGTTCCTACTTGCTGCTTATAGTAAAATGCGAGACAAAAGAGATGGACTTAAAATAAACTATGCAAAATGAAAACAAAATTTAAAGATTTGGAACATTCTGTTATACAAACTAAGGACACATGTCCTAGAATATTCACCAAGGACATGGCTACACAATCTTTTGTTAAAGAGATTAAGGCTGCGACTGATAGATCAAACCAACTACCACAGCAGAAAACCCATCAGCTTAGACTGAAAGAGACAGAGAAAGGACAAAAGGAAAGAACGCTGTCTGCCTCTTGGAAGTCTACACTCAAGAAACAGACCAAAGAAAAAGTAAAGGACCATCCCTGGAGCAGCTCAGAGATCAGCAGAACTGTTGGAAGAAGCACGGGAAGCAGGGCCTTCTTGGTTTCAAAGGGTGGGGCCACGATATCCTGGATCTCAAAGGGTGGGGCCACAGACTCCTAGGTTTCAAAGAGTTGGATCTTCACCAACTCTGTTCCAGAGTGTTGGGCTGCCTTTAGGGTGCACTGGGGGGTGAGGTCGCTGCCCAAAGCTGAGGGGGTTGTGTTGCCATGCCCAAGGACAGAAGAACGGGGCCTGCTGGGGCTGAGAGGGTGGGATCACCACTCAGATGGACTAGGAGAATGTGGCTGTCCAAAACCTAGGGAGCAGAGTTGCCATTCCAGTGGCCTGGAAGCAGGACTGAAGCCCAGGGCCTAGAAACCTCTACCCAGAATCCAGAGAACATGAGTAATCCTCAGAGTCTGGAGGGCAGGGCCATTGCCTAGATGGTCTCAAAGAACAGGATTATTTTCAAGCCTTGAGAGCTAACGTGGTTTGTTCTGCTGGGTCTTGGACTTGTTTACTGCCCACTATCCCTTCTTTCACTCCAATTTGTCCTATTCGTAATGAAAATGTGTACCCTGTGCCTGTTCCACTATTGTATTTTGGAAACAGATAACTTGTATTCTAGATTTCACAGTTTTACAGATGAAGAGGAATTTTGCCCTAGGATGGAATTTGCCTAAAGTCTCATCCATATTTGATTTAGATGATTCAGAAGATAAAATTTTGCACATGGAGTTTATTTAACATTTTTGGGATGATGTGATAGGTGAATGTGTTTTGCATGTCGGAAGGACATGAATTTTAGGGGGCAAAAGGGTAGAACATTATGGATTGAATTGTGTTTCCCCAAAGTATGTGCTGTGTATGACTGTGGTTATAATCCCATTTGGGAATGGGCTGTCTTTGTTATGTTAATTAGGCACGATTGGTGTAGGGTATATCCTGAGTGAATCTCTTTTGAGATATAAAAGAAATTAAACAAGCAATCAAGCACAGGAGAGATGGGGAAAGAGAGACACTAACCGATGTGAAGATTGCCCCAGGGCAGAAGCTTAGAAGAGATATTGACCTTCCTCCAGGGCTGACAGAAAGAGAAAGCCTTCCCCCTAGAACCAGCATCCTGAATTCAAACTTCTACCCCCCTAAACTGTGAGAAGATAGATTTTTGTTTGTTAAAGTCACCATTTGTGGTATTTCTGTTATAGCTGCACCAGATAACTAAGACAGGAAGGAATGCTTCCTTGGGAGTATAAGGCCTAGTTTATAGTCCGCAGTTTCAGTGACTGGCTTCATTCTTTGACCAGAGTTTATGAATCTCCAAAACTATCATATTTCCTGATGAAAAATTCTATTGCTCCCCCTCAGTTCCCAAAGCCCAACAATGATGCCAAGGGTGATCCACTATGGGCACGTGCTATTTTTATATTCAGTGAAAATTGTAGAATGCTCATTATGCATCAGGTGCTATATACCTAGCAGGAGGAATACAAGAAAATGAAGACACAGACATTTCCTCTAGCAAGGAGGACAGATATAAAAACAAAGGGATCATAATGCAATGTGAAGAGTGCCACTAGTGAACAATATATATCTGCTCTAAATAACATTTGTTCTTCATCTTATAGAAGAGGTGAAATTTGTGTAGAGCTAAAAAGGACAAGGAGATGTATTTGATGTGGAAAAGAGATAGTAACTAATTATCAAAATTTGCAGGAGGACCTACTGCATAATTTGTGAGGCTCAGTAAAAAATTAAAACGATAGGCTTTTGTTCTAAAATTTATAAGAATTTGAGACAGCAACAGCAAAGCATTGAACCAAGTGTTGGGCCCTTTCTGCGTTACAGGGCTCTGCCTATGTGATGCCCATGAAACTGGCTCTGATTTTCACACTAGGCAAATGGCAAATCCTTAGACCTGGCTAAAATACTGGAGGCATATATGTGAGTGTATCAGGGCTGGCAGGAGATGAGAGCTGGAACAGTAGACTGAAACCAGGTTGTTTCGACAGATTGCATTACTTACCTACCAACCAAAGTTATCCATCTTTCCTCATAATAGGCCACCTGTTTTGTGCTGGTATACGTCCCTCAGGCAAAGTTACCCTACCTCAAGCTCAGAATTTACTTGATTAATCTATGAATACAGATTAATACACTGAGTATTCCCATTGCCAGTGATTGGTTTAGTAAACCAAAAAAGAAAAAAAACAAACGTGTTACTGTCGAGTCGATTCTGACTCATAGCGACCCTATAGGACAGAGTAGAACTGCCCCATACGGTTTCCAAGGAGCACCTGGTGGATTTGAACTGCTGACCTTTTGGTTAGCAGCCATAGCTCTTAACCATTATGCCACCATGGTTTCTGATTGGTTTAGTGGCAGCCCCAAATTCCTCTTTACATATTTCCCTCCACAGAGTACTAGAAACCACATATAATCATGTTTCAGGAATCGACCTGAGAATTTCACAATTCCCACAAAATAAACTCCAGCAGTGACACTAGATATCACCTATAGTATCCACTATATTTGTTTAAACGTAGTCTGTTTTTTCTCTGTGTCTATTTTCTGGTGAATTATTGTTTTCCTCTTATGTGCATATTAATTGCATTCTGTACCTTAGAGGGTTATTCAACATTAATTACTGGCCCCTTCTGTATAAAAAGTGACAACCTCTGTGATTTATCATTGGAGAATATTATCAATTATTGTGCTCTCCAAAATCCAGAAGAAAATATTTTACATTTCAGAGTTAATATTAAAGTGATATGTAAAAAATATGCCACGCCCACTACTTAAATTTGTTTGGGTAATTATGTCACTATAGATATAAAATTTTAATATCTGCTGAATACAACATCAGCTGAATTACATGAATTTTAATATATTTTATCACATAGAGTAGTATCTTGCAAGATTTGGGTTTTTTTTTTTATCAAAGCATATTTTATAACTGAATCTTTTTATGTATGCAGATATATCGTTTCCATATCTAATTCTTAAAGTTGTTTCCATAAAATTAGTATATTTATCATGGCATACTTATTTACATAAAATAGTTTCTCTTTTAAATCTTATTTAAAAATGGTATTTATCTAGAAATTTCACTGTAATTTGCCCTATTTATCAACTTAGGTTATAACTTAAAATTGAGCATATACTGTGTTCAAGGTATTGTGCTAGATACCGTACAGAATTTAATAGTGAGTAAGAAATCTACACACAGCTTACATTTCATACAAGGTATAAGAATAAAAATGACCTTCACAAAAAAAGACTAAATAAGACACTATAAGGATGTGAACTCAAAGAATGTTATACAAAGTAGGGGACATGTAATAATAAAATTGTCATATTATTGAGCTGAACAGGGAAGTTTTCAGGAAAAAGTGGCATATGAGGTAGGCACATGGGATAGAAAGAATCTGTTTAAGCTGATATTGAGAAAAGTACAATTCAACAAGTATTTTTTGAAGGAGTTACTCCAGGAAGAGGAGCTTGTAGAAGCAATGGGAACTTCAGGAAAAAGGGGTGGTTCCATTTTGTGGATGTTTGTTGTGTTTGTCGTTGGGGGCTGTTGAGTTGATTCTGACTCATAGTGACCTCAAGTGACAGAATAGAACTGCCCCATAGGGTTTTCTTGGCTGTAATCTTTATGGAAGCAGGAGTAACTATATGCAGCTAATGAGGGGAAGTTTTCATTTAGTGGGGCCTTGAAGGCCAGTCTGCAGAGTTTGTATTTAATTAATTATTTTTAGAGAGTTAACAACCTTTATAAACTTCAGAATATCATGGTCACTCCTCTATTTGGGGAGGTTAATCAGTTACCAATGTGAAAAATTATTTGAGCTATGTAAGGAGCAAAGGCAAGCGATCAGTTTGGAGGGGATATGGTAAACATAAAACCTTGCAAGTGTTAGCAACTGACTGAATTTTGAAGTAAGAAAAATTTTGAATATCCCAGTTGGCCAGGAGAATGAATGGTGGCATTATCAACAGAACTAGGAAAATCAGAAGAAAGAGTTGGTTTGTAAGATAATATGATTAGCTCTGTTTAGATGATTTATAAATTAATAGGAACTCTTAGGGTCCACAGTCCAGGATATGAGTGACTACCTGGATAATTAGTGAAAAGTCAATAGTTTTGTATATGCCAGCATACTATGTAATTCACTACATACTAGACCCCACTTTAAGTGCTGTGATATTAAGTAGAAAATTAAAAAAAAAAAAAAAAAAACTCTCTTCTCATGGACCTTACACTTTAGTGGGAGGAAAAGCAATGAAGGACACTGAGAAGGAGCGGCCAGTGAAATAGTAGGAAACCCAGAGAAATGATAGCTCAGAAGAGAAGTAAAAAATTGTTTAAAGAAAGAGAAAGTGATCAACTGGGCCAAACGCTACTGGTGGATTCGGAGAAAGACAAACGTATGGTCATTAGATTTGGCAAGAAAGAAGTCATCGGTGACTTTGTGAAGAATCATTCTGAGACAGGGGTGAGGATAGAAACCTGACTGGAATGAATCAAGAAGAAAGGGAAGAAGACAAAATGGACAGTGACTATAGACAGTTATACAACTCATTAGAGGAGTTTGCTATAAAGGAGAGCAGAGAAAAGGGCTCAAGGCTGGAGAGAAAAGAAGGGTGAAGCAGTTGTTTTGAAGCATGTAAAATTGTAGTTTATTTATATCTTGAGAGGAAAAGTTTCTAAAGAAGGAAAACTGAGATTAAGTAAGTAGAGGAAAGAATTTCTAGAATAATGTCTTTGAGTAAGTGAAAGGCAACGGCATTCACCATACAAGTGGGAGAGCTTGATCTTAGATAGGAAAGGGACAGTTTGGAAGACAGTGTTTATGGATCCAAATACAGGGATTGGGGTATTTGGTGATGGGAACATATGGAGGATGAGCCTCTTAGGTTCTTACTGCTTCTGGTCTCCATCTCAGGGAAATTAGAAATCAGGACATCAGTTGAGAGTGAAGACAGTTTTGTGTAAGTCCCATAGACAATTGGAAACATATTATTTTATAATAGATTTAAAGGAAAAACAATCTTAGAATAATTTTGTACTACAGTGTACCATATTTTCATGCAAATAACACATGCCTTCTACATTTGCTTGCCAACTGTGCCCTCCCCTCACAAGGTATTTTTATAAGTGCAGCTATACCAATTTTTTTTTTTCATATGTTGCTATAAAAAAAATAGCATAGTGCACTTACAAAAATATTTGAAGAGGGGAGGGTGTGGTTGGCAAATAAATGTAGAAGATGCATGTTATTTGTGTAAAAATACAGTAGTATGCCATTTTTAGCAACATTATACAGTATAAGATGATATAATGTCTATAAGATATATTGATTTCTGACTCTTGTGAATTCTAAAATAATGTTTCAATGCCCCTAATGTCCATCAATATGAAAGTAGTGGAATGCATCATAATACATCCACCCTAGGGAATATTATGTAGCTTTTAGAAAAACATTTATGTTAGATCTATATCTATTGGACTGGAGGGATTTTCTATATGTCTTTGTCAAGTAGGAGTAGCCATTTGCAATGTATTGTATTTATTGCCAACCAAGATTTTATACAAACAAAAAAATTATGTCTTGTGTATATTTTTGTGTATCATTATTAGTATGAAAGGAAAAACGTGAAAGGATACATATCAGGCTATTAGCACTGATTATCTTTTTGGTGTTGAGAATGAAAAGATTATGGAGGAATCAATAGTTCTCTTTTTATATATCTTACCACTGTTTCACTGATAAAAAGGAGTACATAGGAGAGTTCTGGCAAAATGGCGCTCTAGGCAGAAGCATCATGCCGTCCCTCCACAGCAAAGATCCAAAAAACTAAGCTGAACAGAGAATACAACAATCCTGATACCCTAAAACATCAAATGAAGAGATAAAGAACTCAGCCAAGCACCAAATGGAGTGAGAAACTGACAGAGAACAGAGAGTGAGGAGAGATTCATGCAGAGGTCCCCTACCAGCTAACGCAGCATGGATCCGCCATATTGGACTCCTATCAGAGACTAGCAAACAAGGGGTATGAGAAAGCACCCTCACAGAGCGTCCAGCAGGTGACAAAACAACTGGTAATTTGCATTATACGCTTTCCCACCCCCCACCCTTCTTCACCCTGACTCCGCCTCCTCTGCTTCCCGTGGTCACAATCTCTTGACTGGGAAACACCGGCTGCTTGGATTCCACACACCTGAGCGGCCCTGAATGGCTCTCTGAGTGCCATTTTTTGGCTGCTGGTCTTGCTTTTTTCTGCTTCATTTGATTTCCTCCTTACCTCTCACCACCTCCCCCTCCTTTCGCTCAAATACCTGGCTCCGTGCGCCATCTTTGCTTCTTCCTGAGGGGCTGCAGAGCTCTGGTAATTTGTGATATACGCTTTCCCACTCCCTA
>NW_004444041.1:3014228-3096065 GCF_000243295.1 Trichechus manatus latirostris | reverse complement strand
AGGTTGAGAAGTTAGAGGGTTGACATGTGGGGTTGTTAGGAATGTCATAAAACAATATGTGTACTACTGTTTCATGGGAAACTATTTGTTCTGTAAGCCTTCACCCAAAGCACAACAAAAAAATGAAAAAGGAGTACATGTTATTTTTGTAATTAAATCTAATGAGTAAGAGGTGGAGCCAACATTGCACTATAGACAGAAGCACTATGCCATCCCTCCACAGCAAAGAGCCGAAAAACTAAGTAAAACAGAGACAAATGTCAATCCTGGAACCCTAAGTGTCGAATGAAGAGATAAGTCAACCACCAAGCACCGAATGGAAGAAGAAACTGACAGAGAACAGAGAGTGAGGAGAGATACAGAGTGGAGGTCCCCTATATGCCAATGAAGCACAGATTCACTATCTTAGACTCCTGTCAGAGATTGGAAGACAGAGAGTATGGGAAAGCAGCTTCACGGAGCATCCAGCAGGTGACAGAGCATCCAGTAACCAACTGGGCCTGGGAGATGCCAGCTCCATGCCACTTGGATTCACCCTTCCCACACTGGCTGGCTCCTTCAGTGCCATTTCTTTGTTGCTGCTGCTTTTTTTAGCTTCTTTTGGTTTCTTCCCTCTCTCACACCTCCTTTCCTTCCTTTCTCTCCAACACCTGGCTCTGTGTGCCATCTCCACTTCTTCATGACAGACTGTGAAGCACTGCTCAGCTGGGGAATCACTTCCCTGGTTTGTGCTGCCACACCGGTAGGATTCTTGGTACCATTTTTTTTTTCTTTTTTTTCCCTTCATTTCTTTGTTTCTAATCTCTCACTACTTACTTTCTTTTCCTGTCTCCTAAATACCTGGCACTGTGTGCCATCTCTGCGCCCCTTCTAAATGGGCTGTGCCCCGAGGACTGGGAGCCACTTACGCTGGTTGCAGGTGGGATCCCTGGGGGCATTTCTTTTTTTTTCTTCTTTTTTTCCCTCTTCTTCTTTTTTCCTTTTTGTTTTTTTTCATTTCTCGGTTTCCAATCTCTCTCTACTTTCCTTCTTTCCCTGTCTCCTGAATACCTGGCACTGTTTGTCATCTCTGTTCCTTCTAGATGGGCTGTGCAGTGCCTAGCAGCTTGGGAGCCACTTCCCCAGTCCAAGTTGCCAAGCCAGTGGGCTCCCTTGGGGATTTTTTTTTCTTTTCTCTATCTCCTGTCTCTCTCTATCATCCTTCCCTTCTTTTCTCCTGAGCATCTGGTGCCATGTGCCATCTCTGCTCTTTCTAGATGAGCTCTGCAGTGCCACATGGCTGGGGCACCACTTCCCTGGTCTGCACCATGTTATCAGAGGGCTCTCTCAAGGCATTTTTTTTTTGTTTCTTTTTCTCTCTCTTCTTTTCTTTTCTTGTCTACCTGTACCTTCCTTCCCTACACTTCTCCTGAACACCTGGTGCCGTGTGCCATCTCCACTCCTTCTTGATGGGCGGTGCAGTGGCATTTGTCTGGGGACCCACTTCCAGTGGGTTCCTTTGGGGCATTTTTTTTTCTTTTTTCTAGGTTTCTTGTTTCTCTATACCTTCTTCCTTTACCCTTCTCCTGAACACTTGGTGCCGTGTGCCATCTCTGCTCCTTCTTGATGTGTTGTACAGCACCACTCAGCTGGAGACCTGCTTCCAGTGGGCTCCCTTGGGGTATTTTTCTTTTGTGTCTTTTTTTTTTTTTCTCGGTTTCTTATCTGTCTCTACCTCCCTTCCTTACCCTTCTCCTGAACACCTGGTGCTGTGTGCCATCTTTGCTCCTTCTGGACAAGCTGTGCAGTGCCCCTTGTTGGGTACCTGCTTCTGGTGGGTTCCCTTGGGGCATTTTTTTTTTCTTTTCTCTTTCTTCTTTTTTTTTCTCTCTTCTTCTTTTTTTTCCCCCCCTTGGTTTCTTCTCTCTCCCTACTCTTTCCTTTCCTACCTCCCAACCACCTGGCATCTTTTTCTTTTCTCTCAGTTTCTCTTTCTCTACATTCCTTCCATTCCTTTCCCCCAACCACCTAGCCGTGTGTGACTTTCTCTCTCCATTTTTTTTTAAATCTAGTTTCTTATCTCTTCCTTCCTTCCTTTCTTTTTCCCCCTTCCCCCCATCTAGCTGTGTGTGCCATATCTGTCCCTTCTTGGTGAACTGTGCCTTACTGCCTGGTTAGAAAGCCACTGGCACACAGCTTCCCTGAGTCTGCACCACTCCAATATCAGCCTCCCTCAGCACATTTTTTTGGCTCCTGTTTCTCTATCCTCTTTCTTTTCTTTCTCATACCACATAGCTGCACACATCACAACCTCCCCCTTCTTTCCTGCCTATCTGCACTGTGCGCTGAACATGGCACCACTGAGTGGGACATGCATGGTCTACCAGAACCTGCCCTGCACTGACCACTGGCCCTGCCATGTTGGCCCCAGTACGTGCCACAACCAATCAATTCCAGCCCTTCGCCTTCAGCTGGACCTGCCCTCTTACACCATAGCTGAGCAATTGGCCTCGCCCATTGAACAAGATCGTGAGAAATATCATGCCCACAGACAAGCAAAAAACAAAGAACGCACATCCCACCTGCACAGACATAACTAAATAAAACAAAAAAGCAGGATGAAACAAACAAATCTACAACCAATAAATGAAGAAAATAACTACTGAATGTCCTGAAGACAGCAGACAATATCAAAACAAATGAAAAAACAAGATAGGA
Source organism: Trichechus manatus latirostris (assembly GCF_000243295.1). Taxonomy (NCBI): domain Eukaryota; kingdom Metazoa; phylum Chordata; class Mammalia; order Sirenia; family Trichechidae; genus Trichechus; species Trichechus manatus. Next base: position 3,093,368 of record NW_004444041.1, on the reverse strand, counting down.
TGGTTTCAGTAGGCATCTAAAATACAACACCAGATGACTTTCCAGTAGAAGAAAAGGCACTGAAACTACCTGGTAGGGAATTCAAATCTCTAATATTCAGAGCTATCCAAGAGTTGAAGGGAGAGTGTTGACATGTCGTGGGGTTGGTAACCAATGTCACAAAACAATATGTGTACTAACCATTTAATGAGAAGCTAGTTTGTTCTATAAACCTTCATCTAATGTATAATTTTTTTAAAAAAAATGAGAAAATTAGTCTAGAGACACTGTTTCAACATTATTTTTTAATAACACACTCAACACTAGAAGTCAGTCTCGAGGATTCTATTTAGTGGTCATTTTCATATTAAAAAACGTTTGTATTGACTCTGCATATTTTGTACTTTTTATACTGCTATCCTATAATATTTTTCCTAGATACTTGTGAAATTACAGAATCATTGGTAATTGGGATGAGGGGATAATAATAAATATTTGTCTGAGCAGTCTATGAGAGCTAATTCATATAAGCAGAATGTTTAGAGAATGCCAACTTCTGTTCCTTCACTAGACTTTGCACCCTATTTGGAGAAATTTTATGCCAGAGGCAGCTGCTGCCTCTGTAATGTGACTTTGGGCCTGTTGCCTAACCTCACAGGGCAGTATTTCTCATGCTTCAATGTGAAATGAATTAATTTAAAAAAGCTTAATTCATAGCAAATATGCATGTTAGATGAGAGATATTTTTCACCTCTTCTCATACTGACCTTGTTGCAGTTTTTATCTCTTTTAATCACACTCTCCTTGTAAGATTCTCCCTCAGAAATCTTACCCACATCCATGTCTCCAGTCCAGATTCCTTCCCTGAGTTCCAGAGTACCTACTTGACAGATCCTCTTCACTAGATGAAAAGCACGTCAAACCTGGCATTTCTCAAGTTGAACTCCTAATCTTTCCCACCATTATTCTCCAGTGTTTGCCATCTCAGTGAATAGCACTATCTTTCATCCAGTTATGAAAGCCTGAAATCCAGGCTTATCGACTTGCTCACCCTCAGCCTCCATGCTCAGTTCCTATCAAATGCTATTGCTTTTACCTCCATCTCCACTGCTAGCACCTATAGTCTCTTAACTGATCTGTTGTTAGCGGCCACTGAGTTGGCTCTGACTCATGGAGACCCCATATACAACAGAATGAAATATTGCCTGGTCCTGCACTATCTTCATGATCTTGTTATGCTTGAGTCCATTGTTGCCTTCCAACCTAGGGGGCTTATCTTACAGCACTATATCTAACAATGTTCTGTTGTGTTTGATAGGGTTTTCATTGGCTAATATTTGTATAGTCTGTCTTAGTCTTGAAGTTCTTCTAAAATGTGTCCACCATGGGTGACCCTTCTGGTATTAGAAATACCAGTGGCATAACTTCCAGCATCATAGCAATACACAAGCCACCACAGTACCACAAACTGACAAACAGATGGTGATTTAACTGGTTTACCCCCACCCATTCTGTACCTCTCCCCCCAAGTCTATTCTTTGAAGTGTAGAATAATCATGACATCACCCAGTTTAAGTTTGCAAATAATTTGTTACTCTTAAAATAATATTATCTATAAAAAGGGCCTCAAAGCTGTTTCTACAGTTCTTGCTCTCTGCGTTCTAGATACTTTGGACTTCATTTAGTCTCAACTTCTTGAAATTCTGCCCTTTCTCTCTGGGCCTTTGAACATACAGTTTCTATTTTTTAGCATATTTATCCCCATATTCTTCACTTGGTTAACGCTGCTCAACTTTAAGGTCTATATTCAATCTCACTTTCTCAAAAAACCATCCCAGGCCTTTCAGGCTAGGTAAATTTTCAGTGTTTTAAGCTTTCTTAGCATCATATAGCTCTCCTTCTTAGTTACTGTCATTTACTGACATCTGTTTGTATGATTTAAGTAATATCGCTCTTCCCCAGAAATCCAAAGTCTTTTTGTTCACCGTCATATTCTCTGTGCCTAAAGTTGAGTATATTGAACACAAACAATAAATATATGTTGAGTAACTGAAGCAATGAATAAAAGTTTATCAATACTCTTTCTTGTTATTATTTTATAACATAATTGTCAAATGCTTTCAGGTTGCTCAAGTAATATATATTCAAGCATTTAGATCTGTTAAGTAATTAGTGTAAAGATAAATGGATGTTTTGACCTTCCCTATTTAAGATGAAAATATTTCTATGAATTGGTATATATATTTTCCAACTGCCCCTTACTACCTTGTTTTGTTTTCAATTGTCTGATAATTTATTCCCCAATTATCATTAATCTTATTTTATGTAACATTTATATTATTTTTAAGAATTGTTTTACGTGTCATTGCATAGTTATCACTTTATGTTTGGAGAGATTGTTACTTTAAAAAAATTAACTAATTGCTTTTGAATAGGAATGTAGGAACCTAATACAACATTCAAAAAATATACACCAGAAATTAAGTCTATTACTTAAACCATACCCCAATACTCAGTTTCTCTCCGAAGACAACCACTAACAACAGATTCTTATGAATCCTTATAAAAATTGTACATTCACTTACAGGTTTGCATAACACACATACGTGTACATATATACACATGTGATCATTTTTGGACAGAAATAATGCTTTTTACTTCACAAAAACATTCTATATTTCTACTCGTAGAGTAATTTAATTAATTTTCATGGATGCTTAGGAGCCCATTCTATCTATGGATGCACCATCATTTGTCAACCATCTCCTCTTGCTGCAATAAATATTCTTGTATATAGGTCATTTTATACATGTGTGAATATATGTCTTTGGATATATGTTTAGAGGAGGAAATTTCTCAGATAAAGCTTTTCTGCATGTTTTAAATATAGCTAGATATTACCAAAATTCCCTTAATAGAAAAAAGTTTTACTATTTTCTTTATACTCCCACCAACACTATATGAGATTATCTATTTTCCTTCATCTTCCCAACCCAAGTGTTTAATAACTTTCAGGTATCTGTCAATCTGATCATGAAAACTATTATTACCTTTTAGATTTTAAAAGATTTTCATTGAAGCATAATATACATACAGGAAAGCACACATATTATAAGTGTAGTCAGCAGCCACATCAAGTAATAGAACAATATCAACATCCCCCCCAGATCCCCAGATGTTCCCTTTGTGTTCGCTTCCAATCACTAGCCCACACACCTCAACCAAGGGGAAAAACCATTCTTATGTCTAGAAGCATTGTGTCTGTTTTATACTTTATCTAAATGGGATGATAATGTATGTATTCTTTTATGACTTTTTAATCAAAATATTATACTGTAAGCTTTATCAATATTGTTGCATTTAGTTGTAGAGCAACTGGTTGCACTGGTGGTGCAATGGTTAAGCCCTCAGCTCTAATGGAAAGTTTGGCTGTTTGAAACCACCCAGCAGCTCTGGGGGAGAAAGACCTGGAGATCTGCTTCCATAAAGATTACAGCCTAGAAAACCCTATGGGGCAGTTCTGCTCTGTCACGTGAGGTCACTATGAGTCAAAATTGACTGGACAGCACCTAACAGATTAATTATTGTTGCTATGTAGTATTGCATTTTGTGAATATGCCTCAATTATTTATTCTTTTGACCATTGATGGGCACTGGGTCTATTTTAGTCTTGAAATATTAAGAATACTTCTGCTATAAATATTCTAGAGTATGTATTTGGTGACCATATGAAGCATTTCTTTTGGATATGCACCTAGGAGTAAAATTCCATTTTAATGCATTTTACTTTGTACATGGAATTAAATATAATGTAATTTATTTATGTACTTTGATGAAAATTTGAGAGATGGCATATTAAAGGTAGAGTAATGTTGTTTTAAGCAAGAAAACTGCATCCTACTTAGTAGTGTTTTACAATTGAATTCTCTTAAAAGAAAGTTAAATATACATGGAAAAGCAATAGTAGACATTTTATCATTCTTTTGTTTTCATGTAGTAGAGATTTTTCTTCCAGAAATAAGTACATTATGATGATCACCCTTCATTTTACACTGAGCATTCTTAAGTAATGAATTTGTATTAAAGGCTTAGAAAATGTATTAGTGACTAATCTGAATTTAAGTGCAAATAGTTAAAAATTCAATGTCAATTTTTGATTGCTGGTTTAAACACTATTTTTAGTTATTTTATATTTCTCCCTCATTCAATTTTTAAAAATATTATAGAACGCCATAAAATGCTGTGTCAAATTTTTCAGTGTAAACATAACTTTATTATATATTTTCGTTAATTGAAGTTTATTAAGATATTCAGGAGCACAAACACTTTGAACAATCCGAAGAATTAGGCTTGAACCCATGATTTATCAAATTCTTCTGTCTCTGTGTCAGTTTTTTGCATCTCACATCAGGACTAACAGATATTAGTTCTTACCTGACACATCAAATACTGTGTAACATTGAAAAATGTTATACCTAAATATTAAAATCCTCTTATTATTTTTGACTGGGTTGGAACCTGAGATTATGTTAAGGCCAAATGAGTTGCTATTAGTTAGAAGCTATTTTTTGGTGTCTTTAGGCACTTGAAGGGTATAATAAGCTCTCTGCATAGTAAACAGAAATAAAAGCCAACCAAAATAGCAACAAGTCATTTTACAGATTATATTGATCTTGTATGTACACCCTTTGTCAGTCAAAACTTGCATGGACTATAGAGTAAAAGTTGAGGATCATGATTTTTAGAATTATGCAGCACCCAGCTCTGTCTGGAGTCCTGGTGGTGCAGTGGTTAAGAGTTTGACTGCTAACCAAATGTCGGCAGTGTGAATCCACCAGCCACTCCTTGGAAACCCTGAGGAGCATTTCTACTCTGTCCTATAAGGTCACTATGAGTCGGAATCAACTTGACAGAAACAGTTTTTGTTATGTTTTTTCCCAGCTCTGCCTACCCCATTTCTTTTAGCTTTAATTTTCTTATTTGTAAAATGGAAAAGATAATATCTACCTCCTGAGTATGCTGTAGGAATTAAAAATTAACTTTTTTATTATTGTTATTTTTTCATCATTGAGCCACTTTAATTTTGCTTAACTTTCTTTACAGGTTGTATTAGGTTCCTTTTGTTGCTGTAACAAATTACCACAAATTTAGTGGCTTAAAACAACACAAATGTATTATTTTATAGCTCTGGAAGTCAGAAGTTTGAAATGAGTCTCACTAGAATAAGATCAAGAAGTTGGCAGGGCTGCATTCCTTTTGCAGGCTCTAAGGGAGAATCAGTTCTCTTGCTTCTAGAGGCCACCCACATTCCTTGGTTAATAGCCCCATTCCTCTCATAACATCAGGACAAGTCTTTCTCATGCCGTCATCTCTCGTTCCTCTCTCTGACACTTGTAAGGATCCTTGTGATTACATTGGGCCCATTTGGATAATCTAGGGAAATCTCTCCATCTCAAGGTCAGCTAATTAGCAACCTTAATTCCACTTGCAATCTTAATTACCACTTGCCATGTAATTGAACATAGTCCCAGGTTCAGGGATTAAGACATAGACATCTTTTGAGGGCCATCAGTCTGTCAATCACACAGGTTCACCCTGGTATTTGTAAATTACTCTCTCTCTTTCACACACACACACACACACACACACACACAGTAAAGGCGGTTAGAGTTGAAGTGTTAAATATTTATAAAGTAGTTGAAGAGAATGTGAGCTAAGCCATAGTATATGTTGCTATGCGGTGAGGGCTATCCCTTTCACTGATACGTTCTTAGGTGTTCCAGCAAAACCACGGTTGTTTCCTGAGTTTATAAGGATTTGGAAACATAGTACCCTAAGAGAATAAAATAAATCTCTTCCTGGAGATAATTTATGCACATTCTTTTGCTTATGTCCAGGCTGTTTGTGACAATGACTCTCCTCGATGCCACATGTGTTCAGTGTGGCGAGAGCCATGCAGATGGGAAGCAGGCTATAGCAGAGTGGTGCTGGATACCAGCCCATTCACTGCCTTTAATAAGTTCCATTTTCTTAGGCAAGTTATAACCTATTTCCCCATCTAGAAAATGAAGAATTATCTTCCATCTCTAAAACCTATGATTTTTATGATTGATACCATCCAAGAATCATAATATTAGGACAAATTCCCCTTGTATTATAGAAGTAGTCTGACTTCTATTTTCTAGTGAAAAATAAGATGAAATGTTGTTGTTGTTACTTGCCATCGAGTCTCTCAGACTCATAATGACTTATGTACAAGAGAAAGACATGCTGCCTGGTCCTACCCCATCTTCATGATCTTTGCTATGTTTAAGTCCGTTATTTAACCCACCGTGTCCATCCACCTCATGGAGGTTCTCCCTCACCTTCGCCAACACTCCACTTTACAAACCATGATGTCCTTTTCCAGTGACTGGTCTTTCCTATAATGTGTCCAAATAAGCCAACCAAAGTCTCGCTATCCTCGCTTCTAAGGAGCATTCTGGTTGTATTTCTTCTAAGACTGATTAGTTTGTTCTTCTAGCAGTTCACAGTATATTCAAATTCCTTCACTAACATCACAATTCAAATGCATCAATTCTTCTTTTGACTTTCCTTCTCATTGTCCAGCTTTCGCATAACAACATAGATGAAATAGTCTTAATCAAACAGATGAAGATGTGAATATCAAGAATAGAAGATTTGACTTTACATAAAACAAGTAATTCCCAGATTTATAGGTGTTTAAAGTAATCATATTATATTTAGAAGCTGAGTTAATTTTCTTTTAGATCACTCCTGCTGCAATGCATTGAGGGAATAGCTACAGTACTTAGAATTTGGAATGTTTATGTTGTGTGTCATTTACCTTGTGAGATGTGAAATAACTAGGTAAAAAAGAAGGGAAAAATGGCTTTCTATCACCTGGATTATTTTGGAGATTGAAAGAGATTTTTTGCTTTTGTCACGTGATACTCTTTCTCAGAATTGGCATATATCCCAAGGACTTCATGACTTGGAAGGGCAATTGATGATTGTGCCTTTTCTCATGAATAAGAGCAAATAAAAAATGGGAGAAGTGCTTGGTGGAAATATCTACAACGAATTTTTGTTTAGAACCTTTGTTTTCACTGGGACTAAATTTCACTTCGTTTGAATGATTTGAAATTTATCATGATCTCTTTAGCTTTTAGGATTTAGTTTTAACACACTAAATCCCCAAAAAAACCTTTGCAATCAAGTCAATTCAAACTCATAACGACACTATAGGACAGAGCAGAACTGCCCCTTAGGGTTTCCAAAGCTGTAATCTTTATAAAAGCAGACTGCACATCTTTCTTCTGCAGAGCTGCTGGTGGGTTCAAACCGCTGACCTTTCAGTTAGCTCTAACCACTGTGAAACCAGGGCTCCTTTTTAACACACTAGTCACCACAAAGGCAACATCATTCCCCAAATGTCGTAGCAGCTTTGAACCACAAGTTAATGAAAATGGATGATTTTGCCTGCCAAACCACAACAGTGACTCCAGTGTCTGTAATCTCTCTTTGAGCTGGCACAAATGCATGTGTTCTACATCTGTATTGGGGAGTTTAGCCTTGACATTCCTTCGTTCCGTGCAATATTTATTAAATAAAAGAAAAAGAAAGGAGCAAACATGCTTCACCCAGATGTGATATTTAGTTAGCCTGGAAATTCTTTCACCATGGCTTTACTCCTATTGGGCAATACTGAGCCAGTGCTAGCTTCCTGTGTTCAATTTAAATTAATGATTGCTGATGATTTATTGTCCTAATTTCTATCACTTAATTACAATAGATCTACTGTACAGAACAAGAGTAATGTAATTTATTCCAATAGAAGTACTATCCAGTTTCATGGTTTCAAATTCTAAATTTATATAATTATCACTTGTGTGAGACACTTTAATTTTAAGGGTCTTTAAAAGGTTAGGAAAACAGTAAAGCAATCCAAATTATTTTTGAAGTTTTAACAGAAAACGAGGTCATGTGTCACAACTATATTGTATTCACTGTCTTCTCTCAATCCTAGATGCTAGATAACATGCTAGAATCTCCTTTTAAGGATTTTTGTTCTCCTTTCTGCTCACTTTTTCTCCGTTCTCCATCTCCTCTCCTTTTTTTCCTTCTCCTCCCAAACGAGAAACAATACTGCGTTGTGTTACCAGGGTGACATAAATCTAGAATGGATTAACAAATGTTTCCCTTTTATAATGAAGTCTCCTATGTGACAGTATGGTTTGGAAGCATATACACAGTTTAAAAAGAAAATACATGGAACTGGGAATTAAATCTGTCTTTCAATATATAAATTTCCAAAAGCTGTGAAAAATTAAGTGCAAGAACATAGTTTGTTGTTCAAATATGTGAACAATTCTCAAGTACATGAACAATTCTCTTTAAAAATACGAATTATTTAATAAATATTATAGAGTGCCTCTCTACAAGACATAGCACTTGATAATCCAGACTAAAGAGCAATGGCCTTTAAACCATGTGTCGACAAATGCTAGGGGTTCACAGAGGCTCTACAAACATTTCTTAAAATATAATTTGAAAATAACTCTCACGTGTGTCTTAAAACTTTTTGTGTCCACCAATTCATTAACTTATGAGGACAGATGTATTTGTTTGGGGTGTAGACCATGAAGTAACTTTCTCTTTCAATCACTGAGCATATGGTTGATCTTATTATTGTTTTATCCAACGGTTGACTGTATCTTTTCACTGGTCATGATAAAATCACACTCCTTTCATTTCCCCTTATTTAAAGTAGTGGAAGTAAAAAATATAATTTTACCCTATTCAGAATAACGAAATCCAGAATTGGAGTACACATGTAATATGGAACAATATGAGCTATAAAAGTACAGTTGTGAATGTATATAATTTTTAAATATGCACATATGTGCATATATTCACATAATCATATAGCCTTTTATACATTTATAAGCATATAAGTAGATATAGATTACAGATAGAAATATATATGGTTACAGATATGGAAATAGATATGGAACAAAAAGTTTGGGCTATCACTCTAGAATATAAATTCTATAAAGGGACTTATTACTATAAATTATATTTATACCTTTATTTGTAACTTATAAGATATACTTTTTATTGCTATATGCCCAGAAACTGTACAGTGTCTTTCATGTTTTGGGGCTGAATAAATATTCATTAAATTACTTAATGGATGACTCTAGCATACTTGCATAGAGCTCAATTCAATGTCAGTCAAGTCTCAGGCATATCTGCATGCTCTTGTCATTGTCATCAGTCGAGCAATATTAAATAATGTTATAATAGCAAGTGTCCCTGGGAGGTATAAACAGTTAAGTGTTCGACTACTATCTGAAAGTTTAGCAGTTTGAACCCACCCAAAGGTATCTCGAAGAACAGACCTGGTGATCTGTTTCTGAAAGTTCCCAATGGAGCAGTTCTACTTTGCACATATGGGTCACCATGAGTTGGAACTGACTCGCCACCAACTAACAACAGCAGGATGATACTATAGACAAAGTGAACATGTTGTAAGTTTTGTCTGTATTTGATATTTGTGATTGGAAATCCAAATATTGTTAAATACTTAGTTCAAAACAAGTCTTCTCAATCTACACTTAGTGACTCGCTGCACCATAAAATGATCCATTTCCTCTGAATAACCCACTGGCTGACTCCTATGGTAGGACAGACTGTTGAGCTAGTGAGATCCTTGCATGCCCCTGTACTCTTGCTTCTTCCAGCTATGCTGTATGCTGATCAAGGGTCATTTATATTTGTCTCCAAATCTATTTATGCCAGTTGTTCTAGTTATTTAATATTAAATTAAATTTGGTATTTAATTGTTCATGTAATTGAATAGAATGTTATATAAGCAGATGAAATATGAGAGTAAAAAGAAAAAAAATATTCTTTCTAAGAAAAGCCAGTTAAATGCTTTGGAAAGTTTTGGTTAAAGTAGGAGGTAAGTTAGGTGTGGAAAAAATAATCGAAATTATTCAAAAGAGTATCATACCAATCTAGATGATTTCCATGTGCAAGTTGCTTCTACAATTTTTTTAAGTTACTGCTACACTTTAAAGAAACTGATACTAGAAATTATAGATGATTTCAGATAATAGATATTATATTATAAACTATAGAAATTATACACCTGTAGAAATCTATGGATTATAGATGAAAATATAGATGATACATTGGAGTGTAGTTTGTATACGAAAGATTATAAGGTACACAGAGAAGCAGCCATGTGCATAGAAAAGTCCTTATCTGTACGTTTAAACCATGGTGTCTAAGTGGACATTTGTACATTTTACCTAAAAAAATTAAGGTAAGTTTGTTCCTTTGAACGATCTCCTCTAACTGTTCTTTCGACAAACTGACTAATCACCAGTCTGATTGTTTCAGGTTAACTTGTTGTTGTTGTCAGGTGCCGTCGAGTCGATTCTGACTCATAGCAACCCTACGTACAACAGAAGGAAACACTGCTTGGTCCCGCACCATCCTCACAGGCCTTGTTGTACATGAGCCTATTGTTGCAACCACTGTGTGAATCCATGTCATTGAAGGTCTTCTTCTTTCTGACCCTCTACTTAACCAAGCATGATGTCCTTCTCCAGGGCCCGATCCCTCCTGATAACATGTCCAAAGTATGTGAGATGTAGTCTCACCACCTCACTTCTAAGCATTGTCTTTTTCCAAGACAAATTTGTTTGTTCTTTTGGCATATTCCGTGGTATATTCAATATTTTTCACCAACACCATAATTCAAAGGCATCAATTCTTTGGTCTTCTTCATTCATTCTCTAGCTTTCACAGGCATATGAGGTGACTGAAAATATCATGGCTTGGGTCAGGCGCACCTTAGTTCTCAAGGTGGTGTCTTTGCTTTTTAAGACTTTAAAGAGGTCTTTTGCAGTAGATTTGCCCAATGTAATACGCTGTTTGATATCTTGACTGCTGCTTCCATGAGTGTTGATTGCGGATCCAAGTAAAATGAGATCCTTGAAAATTTCAGTATGTTGGAAGATTAGCTAACATAAATAAACAAAATAATAGCAAAATAACTTCATAGTACAGAAATGTCTTATATAATGCATGTGGTAAAAGAAAATATGAATACTGTTTATTTATGGAATAATTTTTAAATATGTTAGTAAAGTCAATATATGAAAGACTTTGCAGAGTTCATAACATTCATATATTGAGAGCAACAGTTTTTGTGTATTAGTGCATTTATTTTTGACATAACAATTTTCAGTTAATATTTTATTATAAAGAAGAAGATTTTAGAAGCATCAATAAAAGAAAGAAACAAAAAGCAAACAACAACAAAAAAACACTCTTTAGCTTGCCATCTAGAAGTTACCTTGTGGTCTGTATGTTTTATATATATGTATATAAATTACTTTTTTACATTTTTCTTATAAAAAATTGCAATGATACATCACGATTTTATGTTAGTTCTTCATTTGGCATAACCCTTCAGCATTTTTTCAATATTCTAAATCATTTTTCAGGAACATGATATTAATGACTATATAAATGTTAATCATATTGGTATATCATAGTTTATTTAGTCAATCATCTGTGGTTGACATTTACACTGTTTATGTCGTGTCTAATGTAACCATGCGGTGAACTGCGTTAGACCTAGATGTCTGTGGCCTTCTCTTAGAAGTACAGTACAAGGATATGGGCAGAGGCTTCTTAAGGCTTTTGATTCCTACTATAAAATTACTATCCAATTTATATGCTTAACAGTGGTGTATAAGTAATCTAATTTCTCCAAATCCTCCCATTCTGGGTAGTATATTTGTTTGTTGTTGGTGTTATTTTTTTTATTATTGTTCTTTGTAGTTTTCTACTTAAAAATAACTTGAGATTGTAATATTTTTCACATTTATGGGTGATTTGTATTTCTTTTGAAATTGCATTTTAATGTTCTTTCTGTTGATTTCTCTTGGTGCTTTTGGCATTTAGGTTGCAAGCATTTTTCTCCTTTTGTCCTTTGCTTTAATATTTTGTTTATGGCATTTTTGAAATGCACATATTTATAAATTCATGAGTCAAATCTATAGATCATGTTTCCCTGTCTAGATGTTAGGCATGTGTGAATGGGCATGCATGTTTGTGTGTGTACATGTATGTTTGTGAGTGTGTGTGTGTGTGTATGTGCATGGTGGAGGGCTGTAGTAAATGAGCACAGAAGAGAGGAAGACATAAATTTTGAAAATTAATCTACTATATATTTTTCAATTTAATTCAGTACAAAATCAAAAATAGTTCCACGTATTTTATAAATTTGAGAATTCACTTAAGACTCAAGCCTGAAGCCTTGAGAATTTCCAGGGGCTAGTGTGATATTACTCTTGAAATCAGAAACCAGGACATACCCTACTTAAAAATCAATGAATTTGGGTGGTTTTAAAAATACAAAAGAGACCTGCCAGGGAGATGAAAAGCTTCATTTATGCTAGAAGATAAAAATATGACTAAATATGATTAAACCTCTCAAAACATTTCAAGACAAATTAGTTGTGATTGTCACAACAAAATTTTTATCTGATGAGAACTTGATGCTGACTCTATGGCCACCAATAAATGTTTCCTATTAGAAGTGAAACCGCGTTTTAGGTGATGAAATACTGTTGTTAATGGATGTAGAACTTTAGCCATGCCAAAAATGTTTCATCAAGTGGATTCTCTGCATGAGGTAAAATCTCACGAAGTATAAAGATTTTATGAACAATATTTTATAAAATATATATTTATATATCTTGGCAAAATCAAGAAATGAAAAACATAAATTTCAAGATAGTCATTAACTTTTGGAGAAAGGGAGGGGTGTGGTCAGGGAGGGAAATATAGGGGTACCAACAATATTGGGATGGTTCTTTTTTTTAAACTGAGTGTTGGTACACAGGTATTTTTTATATTATTCAAAATCTATTGAGAAAAGAGTGGGAATTAAAAAATGTGAGTGGTTTTTGCTTTCTTTCAGTATATGTTGACATATTGCAGTGTATGTGTGTAAAGTTAAATGGATTTATCAATTGTAATACCAGATTTTATCTAATTTAACCCTCTGAAAATGGGCAAAGAAGTTCAAAAATATTCTTACAAAAAGAAAGGAACGGAGAAAAAGAGTGAGGGGTGGTAACGAAGGAAGAAAGCAAGGAAGGGAGGAAGGAAGTGTGGAGAGGAGGAAGGGAGGAAGAAATGAAGGAAAAGAGGAAGGAGGAAGAGAAAGTGTGGACAGATGTAGGGAGGAAGAGAAAAGGGGTGGTCAGGAAAGAGAGAGAGAGAAAAAAAGAAAACCTACCGATTGAGAATAATATTAATGATAAAACGTGATAATAGACAAATGGTGGAAGTAATGCTTGTATTTCTGACACAAACTCATCATCAGCTGTGTTTAGAGATAAAAGTAGTAAGAGCTAATTAGAACTGACAAGAAGTTGGCCAATTTAAATTAAAAATTAGCAAGAAGACAACCAGAATTATAGATTCAAAATAATTAACGATAAACTTTACCCTAAGTGTATACTGAGACTTCAGATATTAGAAATGAAAGCATGATGATCCAGTGATTTGAAAAATATGTACAAATCAAACATCTAGAACATGAAGACATACCTCTTTTTGAAGCAAATTCCTGTTAGTTATGGACAGAGCATTTGAAAACTTACTTGAAAACTTTCTACTAACCTGTGATTACATTGCCAAAAATAATTTGAAAACTCTTAATAATCATCCATGAATTTAAAAGTTTAGAAACTGAATAGTTAAATCTTTTAAAAATGTTAAGGAGGTTTTTGTGACTTTCGGAATCTATTTGCTAAAAAATAAAACTACAATCTTTTTAACTAACTTACCAGAAAAAAAAACCAAGCCAATTGACATTAAGTTACATGGGAAATTTGCTGACTGTAACTATTACATGGTTGATGGATAGAATTAAAAATGAGTGTCTTGATTTAGTGAGTGCTGCTTTTATTGCTTTTACTTCTATTTGCATCTGATCAAGTTTTTAAGTTACTTTTTCAGCTCTGACAGACAATAAAGTGTGTAGATAATCTAAACTTAGAGACAGATATTTTAAAATATATTTTTGCAAAAATATAAAGAACACACCATTTGCCAATTTCACATGTACAGTTCAATAAAACTAATTATATCCATCATGTTTTTCAACCATCACCAATATCCATTGCTAAATTTTCCATTCGCATAAACAAAAACTCTATGCTACCTAAAGAGTGATGCCCCCTTCCCCTATCCCTCCTGACCCTGGTAACCCTGGTAACCACTATTAAACTCTAATCGCTATACCTTTGCTCATTCTAAGAATTTCGTATTAGTGAAATCATACAATATTTGTCATTTTGTTATTGACTAATTTCATTCAGCATAATGTTTTCAAGGTTCATCTATATTGTGGTATGTATCAGGTCTTCATTTCTATTTATGGCAGAGTAGTATTCTATTGTATATATGTACCACATTTTGTTTATCAATTCATCTGTTGATAGACATTTGAGTTGTTTCCCCATTTTGACTATTGTGAATATTCCAGCAATGAACATATGAGTACATATGTCTGTTGGTGTTGCTGCTTTCAAGTCTCTTGGGTATATACGAAGAGTGGAATTGCTAGGTCATACGGTAGCTTTATATTTAACTTTTTGAGGTACTTCCGTATCATTTTCCAGAGTGGCTGTACCATTTCGCTGTCTCACAAGCAATGGATGAGGGTTCTGATCTCTCCACATCCTCTACCAACATTTTCTATTTTCCATTTATTAAATCTTAGCCATCCTAGTAGGAGTGAAGTGGTATCTCATTGTGGTTTTGATTTGCATCTCCCTAATAACTACTTCTCTTTATGTGCTTGTTGGCCATTTGTATATCTTCTCTGGTGAAATATCTATTTAGGTCCTTTGCCTTTTTTCGATTGAGTGGTTTATCTTTTTCTTGTTAATTTGTAGTTCTTTATATATTCTAGATATTAGACCCTTATCTCATATATGGTTCCCCGAATTTTTCTTCCATTCTCTTCACTTTGTTGATCAAATTTTTTGATGTATAAAAGTTAATTTTGATGAGATCTCATTGATCTATTTTGTCTTTTGTTGCTTCTGTTGTGACACTTCTGGTGTCATATCTCAGAATCCATTGTCAGAGACTACGTCTGGAAGAGTTACCCCTATGTTTTCTTCTAAGAAGAAATACACAAACCTCCTACACTAATTCAAGAAGAAATAGAAGAAAACAGACCCATTACAAGTAAAGAGATCAAAGAAGTAATCAAAAACCTCCCAACAAAGAAAAGTCCAGGATTGAACAGATTCACTGGGGAATTCTACCAAACATTTACAGAAGAAGTTGCACCCACCCTTCTTAAACTTTTCCAAAAAATGGAAGAGGAGGGAATTCTCCCTAACTCATTCTATGAGACTAGCATCACCCTGATACCACAAGCAGACAAAGATGCCATAAAAAAAGACAACTGTAGACAAATATCCCTGATGAATATGGATGCAAAGATTTTCAATAAAATATTAGCAAACTGAATACAGAAGCATATTAAAAGGATTATACACCATGATCAAGTGGGATTTATCCCAGTAATGTAAGGGTGTTTCAGCATTAGAAAATCAGTCAATGTAATACACCACATTAATAGAGCAAAGAAGAACCACATGATCTTCTCAATCAATGCAGAGAAGGCTTTGGACAATATCCAACACCCTTTCATGATAAAGGCACTCAACATCATAGGAATAGAAATGAAATTCCTAAAGTTGACAAGGGGGCTTTATGAAAAACCTATAGCTAACATCATATTTAACAGAGAATGTCTTTCCCATTAAGATTTCCTAAGATCAAGAACAAGACAAGGGTGCCTATTCTCGCCAATTCTATTTAATATTGTATTGGAATGTCTAGCTATAGCAATTAGTCAAGAAAAATAAGGAAAAGTCATCTAAATTAGTAAGGAAGGAGTAAAACTATCCTCTGCAGATGACATAACCCTATATATATAGAAGACACCAAAGAATCCACAAGAAAGTACTAGAGCTAATAAATGAATTCAGCAAAGTGGCAGGATACAAGATAAAAACAAAAAATCAGTAGGATTTTTATATACCAGCAACAAATAATCTGAAAAGGAAATTAAGGAAGCAATTTCATTTACAATAATATTTAAAAGAATAAAATACCTAGGAATTAACCTAATCAGAGAGGTGAAAGATTTGTACACAGAAAACTATAAAACACTACTGAAAAAAATTAGAGATGACAAACAAATGGAAGGGCATTCCACGGTCTTGGATCGGAAGACTTAATAGTATCAATATGTCAGCACTACTGAAAGCAATCTATAAATTCAATGCAATCCTTATCAAAGTTCCAACAGCCTTCTTTGCAGAATTGGGAAAGCTAATCCTCAAATACATACGGAACTGCAAATGGCCCTGAATAGCCAAAGCAATATTGAAAAAGAACAGAGTAGGAAAGACTGCAATTCCTTTTCTCAAAACATGTTATAAAGCTACAGTAATCAAAACAATCTAGTATTTGTCAAATAATAGACATATAGACCAATAGAATGGAATTGAGTGTCCAGAGTTAAGCTCATACATCTATGGTCAATTAATCTTCGGTAAAGGTAGTAAATCCATTAAATGGAGAAATAATAGTCTCTTTAATAAATGGTGCTGGGATGACTAGAAATCCACATGCAAAAGATTTGAGTTAGACTCATACCTTACACCATATAAAAAAACTAAATCAAAAAGTATCAAAGACCTAAATGAACCACCTAGAACCAGATTTTTAAAGCACTATGTCATAAAATGCTGAGCAAATAATCCTAGAAGCTGGACTATATGAAGAAAAACAGGGCATCAGCATTGGAGGCAGACTCATTAACAACCTACATTATGCAGATGACACAACCTTGCTTGCTTAAAGTGAAGAAGACTTGAAGCACTTACTGATGAAGATCAGACGGCCTTCAGTATGAATTACACCGCAATATAAAGAAAACAAAAATCCTCACAACTAGACCAATAAGCAACATCATGATAAACAGAGAAGAGATTGAGGTTGTCAAGGATTTCATTTTACTTTGATCCACAATCAATATCCATGGAAGCAGCAGTCAAGAAATCAAAAGGCGCATTGCATTGGGCAAATCAGCTGCAAAAGACCTCTTTAAAATGTTGAAAAGCGTAGACATCACCTTGAGGACTAAGGTGCGCCTGACCCAAGCCATGGTGTTTTCAATCGCCTCATATGTATGCAAAAGCTGGACAAAGAATAAGGAAGACTGAAGAAGAATTGACGCCTTTGAATTGTAGTGTTGGCAAAGAATATTGTATATACCGTGGACTGCCAAAAGAATGAACAAATCTGTCTTGGAGGAAGTACAACCAGAATGCTCCTTAGAGACAAGGATGGCAAGACTACATCTCACATACTTTGGACGTGTTATCAGGAAGGATCAGTCCATGGAGAAGGACATCATTCTTGGTAAAGTAGAGGGTCAGAGAAAGAGAGAAAGACCCTCTACGAGATGGATTGACACAGTGGCTGCAACAATGGGCTCAAGCATATCAACAATTGTGAGGACGGTGCAGGACCGGGCAGTGTTTTGTTCTGCTGTGCATAGGGTCGCGATGAGTCAGAACTGACTGGATGCCAGTTAACAACAACATTTTACAAAGAGTTGAATGTAGATTGGGCATTGGGGGGATGAGACATGTTTATTTTTAAAATATTCTGCCTTTAATTTCTAAGACATCCTTTAAAAATTATATATTATATATATGTATTTATGTATACTATATTTATACATATTACTTAAAGATATTTACAGATATTAAAGTAATAAATGTATATAGTAAAACATAAACAAATAACAAGGATATATGCTTACTTTATATTTTTATTATATTTTACTTGTAAGGAATGTATGATTTTTTATTGTTGTAAAAATATAGATAACACAACATTTGCCAATTCAACATATTTCACTTGTACAATTCAGTGACACCAATTGCATAATTTAAAAAAATGATTTAGGGTGCAGATTGGTAGGATACAATTAAAAGTTTTAACTATATACGAAGGGTCATTCATAATCCTGACCATCTAATTAAAATACAGCATCAGTTTCAGTGTCTGGCTTCCCAATCCTCTGAGAAGAAAGTATTCATGAGATACTGAAGTGTGAAGAGACAGCTGAGAGCCTGAGAGCAGAGGAATAACTAGAAACTCTTTCTTCCTATTCTGTTTTAGTCCGGATGCTCTGCTGAAGCCTGTCCACCATGAGTGATGCTTCTGGTATTTGAAATGCCAGTGGCCATAGCTTCTGGCATCATAGCAACACGCAAGCCGCCAGAGTAAGACTGAAAGATGGTTGGTGAGGCAGATAGGTGGTACTTATCAGCCTTTGTTGTTGTTCTGTGCCCTTGAGTTGATTGCAGATCATAACAACCCTATATGACAGAGTAGAACTGCCCTATAGGGTTTCCTAGGCTGTAATCTTTACAGGAACATATCCCCAGTTTTTTTTCTCCCATGGAGCAGCTGGTGAGTTCAAACCACTAACCTATCAGTTAGCAGCCGAGCACTTAACCACTGTGCTACCAGAGCTCCTTTTCAGCCTTAAGATCACTATTTTTAGGTTTGATTAGTCCACTGTGAAATGTTCTGATGTAAATAAATGATTATTTGAGGATAAATGATCAGTTGAAAATTAAAATAGGCACACAATTATAAGTGTGTCCACAGATATGTTGCCTATATTGCACTGATTTATTAATTTATGCAATCCTACATTCATTTCATTATCTTGCTATTGTTTTTAAAGAATAATGCACCCCCTGCCTTGAGTCGATTCCTACTCATAGCAACCCTATAGGACAGAGTAGAACTGCCCCACAGGGTTTCCAAGGAGTGGCTGATCGATTTGGTAACTGCCGACCTTTTGGTTAGCAGCTGAGCTCTTAACCACTGCACCACCAGGCACCAGGGCTCCAAAGAATAACAGATAGCTCCATTTGTTTGAGTGATAAATATTCTGAGACTTCTGTTTCCTAGTCCCTTTAGGCACAGCCCTGAAAGGAAATGTTTTTATAAACAGTATTAAACTGTAGGGTATTACCAAGTATTTAAAAATATTAATTTGTTACTTTTATTTAAAAATAATGTTCCAGGAGTGTTTTATTCTATACATAATTAATGAAAGATGGCCAAATAAAGTTTTCAGATAAACTGATTTAATTGTGTACGTTTTATTTCTTAAACTATTGGCAACGTATCAGTTGTGCATTTATCATTTCCAGTTATCTTTTTGCTAACCAGTCTTTCTAGTATGACGGATAGAAAGAAAGGAATTATTATGAAGTAAAAGTAACACTTAAAATACTAAGGTAACTTGTCTTTTATTAGTGCCTCATATAATATTACTGAATTACTTATTTTAAAAAGGAATATACTCAAATCACAGTAGGAAATATATTTTGTTTGTCTTAAACTTAAATGTATAAAAGCTATAAAGGATTCTGAGAAGACAGAATTGGTATGGTAAGTGGGTTCTGCAGCTGTGTGAACTTCACAAATGCTATGCATATATTGGTCTTGATGAGCAAAAAAAAAAGCAATCCCCTTATCTTCCAAGGACATGGGAATTTTTTTTTTCTTTTTAGTAATGGTACCAAATATAATTCCCACTTTACTTTCTTTAAATGTTTGAAACAGTCAGTAGACACTTCAACTGGAAGACACAGCTGTTCAGATGATCAAGCACAAAAGAAGCTCAACAGAATTCTCGAAGTTAAACTGTAATTATGTAAATGTTAGCTGCTGGAATTGTAAACATGGGCCCCCAAGAGGAAAACTGGAAAGGCGCCAAATGCATTTTATGAAAACATTCACATATATTAAAAAGTAACTTACATTTTGTCATCCGATCCTATTATTGCCATGTAATCCAACTCTCTGCTCTGTACCACTTTCTTCTTCTATTTGGAGGTGAAAGTCAGGTGGCTGTGAGTTGTTTTAATGATTTCCTTTTGTTTGTCCGCAATGAACAGCTGCACTAAATTCTGCAACATTGTCTTAAATATGCATACATCAATGTTCAACTGAGATTAAAAGCAAAGTGTGTCTTCATCTTCTTGGCTGTCTCGGTGTTTATATGGAATCTTTTCTTTTTTTTTTTTTTGGTCATAGTAAAGTTTATTTCCAGCAGTTATCAAAAGACAAATTTACTGATTTTTTTTTTTTTAGGAAGAAGTCAAAATACTAGCTGTATCTGGCTCAAATGATCCTTTGCTTTTCCTTGTGTTAAAAAATCAATAGAGTTTTTTTTTTAGAGCAGTTTTAGATTTACAGACGAATTGAGCAGTAGTGCAGAGTTCCTATATATCCCATTCTCCACCCCACACAGTTTCTCCTAATACTAATAGCTTTTCTTAGTGTGACACGTTTGTTACAACTGATGAACCAATATTGATACATTAGTATTCACTGGAGTTCATAGTTTACATTATGGGTCACTTTTTGTGTTGTACATTCCCATTGGTTTTGACAGATGGATAATGTCATGTATCCGCCACTGCAGTATCACACAGAATAGGTTTACTTTCCTTAATGTTTCCTGTGTTCCACCTATTCACTGCTCTTTGTCTGCCCCACCGGCCCAGTCCCTGTCACAACCACCAATCGTTTACTGTCTCTGTTGTTGTTGATAGCTGCCTTCCAGTTAGCCCCCAACTCATAGCAACCCTATGCACAACAAAACAAAATGCTGCCAGGTCCTGCACCATCGCCATGATCCACTGGGGATCTGACCATTAAGACCTACTTCAGAATATTATCTAGTTGAAAGCCATACGGTATGTAGCCTTTCAAACTGCCTCCTTGCACTTAGCAATATGCATTTAATGTTCCTCTATGTGTTTTCCTGACTTGATAGGTCATTTCTTTTTACCACTAAATAATCTCCATTGTAAGGACGTACTAGAGTTTTTTATCCACTCGCCTAGAGAAAGACACTTTGGTTGCTTCCAGCTTTTGTCAATATGATTACAGCTGCTATAAATTTTCATTGGCAGGTTTTTACATGGGCATACATTTTCAGCTTATTTGGTTAAATGCCTAAGAGTGTGATTGCTGGATCGTATGGTAAGCCTATATTTGCTTTGCAAGAAACTGCCAGAATTTCTTCCAAAGTGACTATACCATTTTGCATTCCCAAGAGCAATGATACTGTTCCTTTTGTTCCACATGCTCACCATCATTTGGTGGTGTCAGTGTTCTATATTTTAGTCATTCTAATAGGCATGTGAAGGCAGCGGTGGTTCATTGATAGAATCTTGGCCCTCAATGCAGCAGACCTGAGTTGGTTCCAGGCCAATGCACCTCATATGCAGCCACCACCCAGGTGTCAGTGGAAACTTGGGTGGTGGTGTGATACAGAATAGATTTCAGCAAAGCTTCTAGACTAAAACAGACAAAGAAGAAAGGACTGGTGACCTACTTCAGAAAATCAGCAATAAAAATCCTATGGATCACAATGGTCCAATCTGCAACTGATCATGGGGATGGCATAGAACCAGGCAGTGTTTCGTTCCATGTGCATGGGGTCACTATGAGTTAAGGACCCACTCAACTGGCAGCTAATGACAACTATAATTGTATAGTGTCATCTTGTTATTATTTTGATTTGCAAATCCCTAATGACACCTGGTGGAGTTCCTGGGTGGTGCAAACCAGTAAGTGATTGGCTGCTACCCGAAAGGTTGGCAGTTCAAATCAACCTAAAGGCCCTCCGAAGAAATGCCTGGTGTTCTACTTCCTAAACATGACAGCCATTGAAAACCCTAAGGAGTGCAGTTCTACACAGACACACATGAGATGAAGTTGCCATGAGAAGAAATTGACTCCAGGGCAAGTGTTTTTATTTATTTATTTATTTTGGTGACATATTGAGCATCTTTTCAAATGCTTATTTGCCTTCTGAATATCTTCTTTGGTGAGGTATGTCTTCAAATATTTTGTCTACGTTTTAAATTTTTTTGTTTGTTTTCTTATTGTTAAGGAGCCCTGGTGGCAAGTGGTTAAGGTGCTTTGCTGCTAACCAAAAGGTTGGTGGTTCAAATTCACCAGCTTCTCCATAGGAGAAAGATGTGACAATCTGCTTCCTAAAGATTTAGAGCCTTGGAAACTCTATAGGGCAGTTCTACTCTGTCTTACAGGGTCATTATGAGTTGGAACCATTTTGATGGCAGTGGGTTGGTTGGTTGTTTGGTTCTGATTGCCGAGTTGTAAGATTTGTGTATATTGAACACAAATGTTTCCATTCACTTAACAGGGTATTTCACAAAGCAGAAATTTTTAATTTTAATGAAGTGCTTACCAATTTTTTTCTTTCATGGACCATGCTTTTGGTGTTGTATGTAAAAATTCATTGCCAAACCAAGATCACTTAGATTTTCTCTTATATTATCTTCTAGTAGATTTAGTTTTGTGTTTTAGATTTAAGTCTCTGATCCATTTTTGTGACAAGTATAAGCTCACTGTCTAGATTCTTTTATTGTTATTGTCATATGTGACTGTCCAGTTATTCCAGAACCATTTGTTGAATGGACTATCCTTTCCCCCATTTAATTATGTTTCTTTCTTCCTTTGTCAAACATCAGTTGGTTATGTTTGTGCGGGTCTATTTCTGGGCTCTCTATTTTGTTCCATTGATGGATTGAAATTTTTTTTTTAATTGATGCAGATCAAATTATTGTTGTAGTTTGATACTGACCAAAATGGACTTTTATTGTTATTGGGACCTTTGAGATATATTTGAAGTTACTTCCTGTATACTTTGGAGAATCCTAGCAACCTCTGACCAAAGCCAGGGGAAAAAAAAAAGAATTTGCCAGGTTTCTAAAATGCTATTTAGTCTTTTTTATGACCACTTGAAATGATTATTTTTGACTATTCATTACAGTTACTTGTTCTTAATCCCTGTGAAAAAAAGTGCCCCTTTCCATACTTTCCTTCGTATTAGAACAATTCTAGAACTTTGTGATTTTTCATTGGTTTTCCCTTTTTTGTTACTCATTTTTTTTGCATGTCTATCTATGTATTTATTCTATTCTTTAAAAGTTCAAAATTTTGGAAATATTTAATTTAATATTTTCAAACTTTTACCTCTGAATGTGTCTTATTAATACCTTAAACTTTCTCTTAAATCTACTCTATTTTTATAATATAACTTCATATTTTGCTTTAAAAAATCTCCAAACCAAAAGCAAAATATTTGTGATCATTTGCATTTGCATTTGAGGCCAGTAACTATTATTTGAACTCATGTCAAAAAATGTGCCTTTCATCTATATTTATCTTGTTTTTCCTTGTGGATTCTAAATGCTAAGGATGCCTTAGAAGGAAAGTAAATATTGAAAGTGTAAAAATTTTTTTGAGACCTATTGTTATGAAATTTGAAGTGGCAAATGGTTTTGAGGTGTTATCAATATTTTCAAGTCATCTGATATGTACATTAACTAATATAATAATTACTCCTTTTTTCTGTACACTTATAGTTTATACATATGCTTTAGCATTTAGTACATTTAATTGCACTTTTCTGACTACTTGTATGTCTCTTAAGATTATGAGAAATATGTGGCTCTAAATGTCTTCTGTGGCTCAATCATTTGTTCACTTCTATGCATTATATTGATCGAATTCTATTTGTAGCATTGGACAGTATTATTCATTTACACCTTTTTCAAACTCTGCCTCCTACTCCTAGAGCTGGTACTTCTCAGTAGCAGGGTGATGTATTTTTGCTAGCCCATTAAATATGTCCCAGAATTCTACACGTTTGTATATATTTCTGTCTCACCAAGTTTACTCTACCCTGGAATCTCTTCATTTTCTTCTTTTTTTTTTTTCCCTCCCATGATTTCACCTCATACTCAAGGCTCACAGATCTCTGTCTTCATTTCAGCTCTCTCCCTGGAACGCCAGGACCATATATACCATCAGCTGTGACCAGACTTCTCCACTGGGTTGTTCCTCAGATGCTTTAAATTTAGCTTATCCAAACAGAAATTTTTATTTTTCCTTTTCCCCGATCCCAACCTAATCTCAGCCCCATAGTTCCCCACAACCCATTTGAATAAACCAGGAACACAGATATCATCCATAGACACTGTCTTCCTTCTCACTTTATCTCCCACAATGTTCATCAAGGCTTATCTAATTTAGCTTTTCAATATCTGGAACAGATTTTCCTATTCAACATCAATTCCAATCCCCTTCAGTTTGCCTTCCAAAATTCTAGAAGCTGGAAAGTGGTGAAATTATACACTTCCAAACTGCAATGCAACTAGGTTTCAATATGTGTCCTAAATACCACCAAGCAGAGGGACCAAGGGAAGAGCTGAGCACCATGAGCAACGTAAGTAGTCACACTCACCACGTATAACTTCTGGCAAGCATCAATGGCACAGCCATCTGATTTTTCTTGGCAGTGAATCTAGCATCTAGCATCATAGATTCCAAGTTGTTAAAAGTGATTTAACGATTCTCCTGACTCAGTGGCCCCTGCCTGCTTTTTTTTTTTTTTTTTTAAATTTTCAGGCTATGTAGTATCCAAACTTGGGACTCTCGCCATCCTAAGGATTTTGTAAACTTCTAATACCCTTTAGCATGTCCCATTCTGCTTAAACTATCTATAGTAGATTTTGTTGTCTTCAACTGAAAACCCTGATGAATACAATATGCTTCAAAGTTATCCTTTTTTTTTTTTTTCCACCATACATGTCACTACCTTTATTCAGGCATTCTTCATCACCATAAGAAAAGGGCTATGTCTGTAATATTTTCTACTGTATCTCCTACTTTTAAATTGGGTCCCAGGAAAAATTTATGAATGTTTACAAGGATGCATATGGCAACATTCAATTCTGATGTCTATCTACTTTCCAGGAGTAATTAATAGATGTGTGCCTGTGTGTGTTTATGTGAAAATGATGTTATTTTCCCATCATTAGCGCTTAGATTTTTTTTTATTTTTCAGGGTTACAACAAAGTAATTTCTCAATTCCTGGTTTATTCTTTTCCTCCCGTTTTATACCCTTGTACAAACCTCAAGCAGTAGCAATAATGACATGCATAAAAAAAAAATTAAAAAAAACTGTATATTTTCCATAAGCTACTGTCAACTTGTAAGGAAAGATATTCATCTTTTTTTTTTTTTTCACTTCAACTCTTATTTCCAAACATAGTGCCTTGGTGGCAGTTGTAAACTGAGTGTGATAGCAAATAGAAGAGTTAGTCTTTATCTGAGTTTTGCCTCTGTGGTGTTAGTTTAGTTCAAAGACTTTTTTCAAAAAAAGTAATTTCATTTTTAAAACTACATTCCCAGCGAAATCTGTGTTCGAAGCATCCAATTAGTGTGATGTTAGAAACACAGTTGTAGGAAATTCTTCCTGTTCTTTTCTGGCCTTCCTCCTGGAGAATCCCCATTTTAGTAAACAGTCGGTGAATAAGGAGTCTCTTATTTTTCACTTTTAAAATTTGTCATCAGACAAGTTCTAATGTATTAGTCGATTGTCTGTTTTGAGATTTTTAATTTTTCAATGTTTCCTTTATAAAATTATCCTCTCATACTTGTGTTTTAAATGCCTGCTCTTCTTCACAAACCTGTTTAGATTTTTTTCCATTCTAATCAAACCCTTGAGCTTTCTCTAACCTTCAGGCTACTGCCTTTCTTTTTCTCTTTATTGGCAAAGAAATACCCATTTAAACCTGATTTCGCTTTCTCCCTATACCTTCATTCCTTATGAAGGGCCTCTAGTCTCAGCATTAAGCATTAGACATTTTATCAGTCTCCAGTTGGCTTTCTAGTTACTTAGTAAGAGCTTACATTTGTTGAATGCTTGCTTGTGTCAGAAACAGTGCTATGTTTTATACACATTTTCTCATTTAAATCCTAATGACAAACTTATGAGGTAAGCGTTATCATTACCTCTGTTTTACCAAGGAAGAATATGAGATACAGAAAAGCTAAGTACCTCATCTGTGGTCACACAGTTAGTGAATGGATGAGTCACAATTCAAATCCTGCTGCCATAACCATTCTGCTATATTGCCTGTCTCTTAGTGGTAGTCGATCTATTACAGTGACTGGTTTCCTTCTCTTAATCTTTCTGCTACTTCTAATAGAGTTTCACAACCCTTTATTTTTTTTTAAAAAAGTTTTATTGAAATATAATTCATATACCAGGAAATCATTTAAAATGCACAATTTAATGGTTTTTAGTATAGTCACAGACATATGCAACCATCACCACAGTCAATTTTAGGACATTTTGATCACTCAAAAAGAAACCCCATAACATTTAGCTATCAAATTGATATTTCACCTTACCCCGCAAAACCAAAATGAAACCCACTGCTGTTGAGTCGATTCTGACTCATAGCGACCCTATAGGACAGAATAGAATTGCCCCATAGGGTTTCCAAGGCTGTAAATCTTTACAGGCCCAGACTGCCACATCTTTTTCCTGTGGAGTGGCTGGTGGGTTTGAACTGCTAACCTTTTGGTTAGCAGCTGAGCATTTTAACCACTGTGCCACCAGGGCTCCTCCCTTACCCTCCAGCCCTAAGCAAATACTAATCTATTTTCAGTCTCTATAGATTAGATTTCCCTTTTCTGGGCATTTCATATAAATTGAATCATATAATATGTGGTTTTCTGTGACTGGCTTCTTTCACTTAATGTAATGTTTTCAAGGTTCATCCATGTTGTAGCATGTGTCGGTACTTCATTCCTTTTTATGGACAAAAAATATTCCATTGTATGCACACCTATGTTCATGGCAGCATTGTTCACACAAACACACAATGGAGTACAACGAGAAAGAACAATGATGAATCTGTGAAGCATCTCATAACATGGATGAAACTGGAGGACATTATGCTGAGTGAAATAAGTCGATCACAAAAGGACAAAATATTGTATGAGACCTCTATTGTAAAAACTTGTGAAAAAGTTCACACACAAAAAGTAACAATCTTTGTTGGTTACCAGGGATGGGAGGGGTGGGGGGGAGAAATACTAAATAGGCAATAGATAAGTGGTATCTTGGGTGAAGGGTGAGACAGTATACAATACTGGGGAAACCAGCACAGCTTATACAAGGAAAGGTCATGGAAGCTCCATAGACATACCCATACTCCCTGAGGGACTGAACTGCTGGGCAGAGGGCTGTGGGGACCATGGTCTCAGGGAACATCAAGCTCAATTGGCATTACACAGTTTATAAAGACAATGTTCCACATTCTACCTTGGTGAGTAGCGTCTGGGGTCTTAAAAGCCTGTGAGTAGCCATCTAAGATACTCCACTGGTCTCATCCCTTCGGGAGCAAGGGAGGATGAAGAGAACAGGATACAACGAAAAGATTAGTCCGAAGGACTAATGGACCACAGTTACCAAGGCCTCCACCAGACTGAGTCCAGTACAGCTAGATGGTCCCCAGCTACCACCATTGACTGCTCTGACCGGGATCACAACAGAGGGTTCTGGACAGAGCTGGAGAAGGATGTAGAACAAAATTCTAACTCACAGAAAAAGACCAGATTTACTGGCATAAAAGAGACTGGAGAAACCCCGAGAGTATGGCCCCCAGACACCCTTTTAGCTCAGCAGTGAAGTCACTTCCGAGGTTCACTGTTTAGCCAGGGATTGGACAGCCCCATAAAACGGGACTAATGAGGCACAGCAGTCCAGGGACAAGGGCTAGAAGGCAGAAGGGGACAGGAAAGCTGGTGATAGGGAACCCAAGGTTGAGTAAGGATAGTGATGATGTGTTGTGAGGTTGTTAACCATTGTCATAGGGCAACATGTGTACTAACTGTTTAATGAGAAACTATTTTGTTCTGTAAACCTACATCTAAAGCGAGAATAGCAGCACAATTGGAAGAGCATAGTCCAGGTCACTGAACTGTGCATGTAGAAATTTTTGAAATGGTGTATCTTTGGCTATGTATATTTTCACCAAAAAAAAAAAAAAAAAAAAGGTCAAGAAGGGAGAGGGTTGACATCTCGTGGGGTTGTTAACCAATGTCATAAAACAATATGTGTACTACTGTTTCATGAGAAACTATTTGTTCTGTAAACCTTCACCTGAAGTACAATTAAAAAAAAAAATCCATTGTATAAATATATCATAAATTTTTATCCTTTATTCAGTTGATGGATATTTTGGTTGTTTTCACCTTTCGATTTTTATACCCACTCATTCTCTAAACCATTATGTAAAAGTTTTTGTGTTGACATATTTTCATTTCTCTAGGGTATACAGCTAGGAACGGAATTGATGGGTTGTATGATAACTATACATTTAACCATTTAAGGAACTGCTAGATTGTTTTCCAAAGTGGCTGCACCATTTTATATTCCCAGTAGCAGTGTATGAGGGTTTTGATTTCTTCACATCCCCATCAACACTTACTGTTATCGGACTTTCTCATTCTAGCCATTCTACTGGGTATGAAGTGGTATCTCCTTGTAGAACTCCTTATTTAAAAAATTTTTTTGTTTGTTTGTTTGTTTTGCAGTAATTATATTCTTGGAGTAAATTTCAAAAATAGTACTTACAGTCCTGTGTGCTTTTCACTGAAATTCATCCAATAGAAACATATAGTTGTACTACAATATCATAACCAGGAAACTGAAATTTGTATAATACTCTTAAGTAGATTTCAGACCTTGTTCCGTTTTTATAAGTTTTTACATGCTTGTGAAAATAATGGGTGTGTGTATAGTTCTATGCAATTTTATTCCGTACATAGGTTTGTATAATGAACACTACATTCAAGTCACTAAACTTTTCCATCACCACAAATGAACATCCTTGTTCGATTCCTTTATATCTGTCACACGTACTTCTCTGTCTGCTCGCATCCATTAAGCAGTTCTCCATGTCTATTTGAGGATGTTATATAAATAGAACATACGGTACATAATCTTTTGAAACTGACTTTGTTCATGAAGCAAAATGTCCTTGAGATTTACCAGCTTGTTGCATATTTCAATATTTCGTTCCTTTATATTTCCGAGAAATATTACATTGCATAGATGTACCAGTCTTCACTTGGTGAAGAACATTTGGATTGTTTCCAGTTTGGAGTATTACAAATAAAGATGCTACAAACACGCTTGTACAAGTTTTTAACGTGAAAATAAGTTTCATTTCTTGAAATAAATACATAAGAGTGTAATTATTGAGTAATATGGTAAGTGTATGTTTAGTTTTATCAGAAAAGAAACTATTTTTCACATTAGCTATACCACTTTGAACTGATAAACAACATTATGATAAATGATGAAGAAATCAAAGTTGTCAAAGATTTCATTCTATCTGAATCAATGTTCAATGTCTATGGAAGCAATAGCCAAGAAATCAAACAAAAAATTGCATTTGGTGAATCTGATGCAAAAGACCTCTTTAAAGTGTTAAAAAGCAAGGATGTCACTTTGACGACTAAGGTTCCCCTGACCCAAGCCATGGTCTTTTCAATCACCTCATATGCATGCAAGAGCTGGACACTGAAAAAGGAAAAATGAAGAAGAGCTGATGCATTTGAATTGTGGTGTTGAGGAAGAATATTGAGTATACCATGGACTGCCAGAGAATGAACAAATCAGTCCTGGCAGAGGTACAGACAGAATATTCCTTAGAAGTGAAGATGGTGAGACTTCATCTCGCTTACTTTGGATACATCGTCAGGAAAGACCAATCCCTAGAAAAGGAAATCATGTTTGGTAAAATAGAGGGTCAGTGAAAAAGAGGAAAATCTTGAATGAGATGGATCAACACAATAACTGCAACAGTGAGCTCAAATATACCAATGATTGTGAGGATTGTGCAGGACCAGGAAACATTTTGTTCTCCTACGTATACATAAGGTAGTCATGAGTCAAAGCCAACTCGAGGGCAACTAACAACAACATAACATTTTACATTGCCACAAACAATGTATGAGATCCACTTCCTCTGAATCCTCTACACTGTTTAATATTATCACTATTTTTAAATTTTAGCTGTCTTATTTTAGTTGTCTAGCAATTGGTGATATTTCATTGTGGTTTTAATTTGCATTCCTCTAATGGCTGGGAATCACTGTGTTAGAGTTCGGCTGCTAATGAAAAGACTGGAAGTTCAAGTCTACCCAGAGGTGCCTCAGAAAACTTTTGTTCTTTTCTTTTTCTACCAGATCTCTAGTTCTAGACAACCTCCAAAGATCCATCCTGGTGTCTCTTCTCTCCCATTTTTGTCTACAGTCTCTCAGCAGTGAGAGTCAACCTCAGGACAAGACTTTCATTTCCACTTAAATGATTCCTAAATTGGTATTTCCAGCCCAAGTCTCTGAGCTTTGTTTTTATATTTTTAACTTTACATGGCCAAGTGACACATCAAATTCAATTATTCTGTAATAAGAATAAATCTTGGAAGATAACAATAAGCTATTTTTTCCTGTCTTTCTGAGTATATAAGGCACCAAACAGCCTGTTGGAGGGAAATGGGTCAATGTAGGATTAGGAAAGAATGAAGAGAAAGAGTAACGTTCTGATACTCCATAAGGGGTTTTAAAAGTAGAAGCTTTAAACCCAAGCTTTGAGGAAAAGAGTTTTCTAAATTCTTTCAATTTCCATTTAACATTATCAAGGCACGGGCCTCGGGGTGGGGGAGGAAATCATGGGGTTTCTTTTAGCAGTGATTCAGGAATAAGGTTATTATGTAGGGAAAGTAAAAGAAGAGCCTGCTCTGGGGACCATGGTCTCGGGGAACATTTAGCTCAATTGGCATGACACTACTTATAAAGATAATGCTCTACATTCTACCTTGGTGAGTAGTGTCTGGGGTCTTAAAAGCCTGTGAGCGGCCATCTAAGATACTCCACTGGTCTCATCTCTTCGGGAGCAAGGGAGAATGAAGAGAACAGGATACAACGATAAGATTAGTCCAAAGGACTAATTGTCCACGGCTACCAAGACCTTCACCGGACTGAGTCCAGTACAGCTAGATGGTGCCTGGCTACCACCGCTGACTGCTCTAACCAGGATCACAACAGAGGGTTCTGGACAGAGCTGGAGAAGGATGTAGAGCATAATTCTAACTCACAAAAAAAAAAAAAAAAAAAGACCAGATTTACTGGCCTAAAGGAGACTGGAGAAACCCCGAGAGTATGGCCCCCAGACACCCTTTTAGCTCAGTGGTAAAGTTACCTTCGAGGTTCACTGTTCAGCCTGCGAGTGGACAGCCCAGTAAAACCATGAGAGTAACGAGGTACAGGAGTCCAGTGACAAGGCCCAGAAGGCAGAAGGGGAGTAGGAAGCTGATGATAGGGAACACAAAGTAGAGTAAGGATATTGTTGATGTGTTGTGAGATTGTTAACCATTGTCATAGGGCAACATTTGTAGTAACTGTTAAATGGGAGACTATTTTGTCCTGTAAGCCTTCATCTTAAGTGAGAGTAACAGCACAATTAGAAAAGCGTAGTCAATGTCACTTAAATGTGTATGTAAAAAAAAATTTTGAAATGGCGTATATTTGGCTATGTGTATTTTCACCAAAAAAAAAAACAAAGTTGAGAATTTAGAGGGTTAAAATGTTATGGGGTTGTTAACCAATGTCATAAAACAGCATGTGTGTTACTGTTACATGAGAAACTACCTGTTCTGTAAGCCTTCACCTGAAGTACAATAAAATATTAAAAAAAAAAAAAAAAAAGAAGAAGAGCCTGCTATCTATGTTTCTAGTGGATTGTTGAAGAAGAGTATTGACAAGAGTAAGAAATGGAGACCTTAGACTGAGGGGCCATATTTTTAGCTCTCTCCCCTACCGTGGGTTGATTCTGAGGAAGAGATGAGGTGGCTTTGGAAGCATCCCAATAAATGGAAGAATGCCAAGGGCAGAAGGTTTTTGCCCTGCCCTGGAAGATGATTGTCCCATGGGGTATTGCTGCACCAATAGAGGTGGTGATGTCAAAAACAGCATAGCCTTGAGCTTGGTTAGTCAGAGGGCCTCCATTGTATAGCTTTCCTGTGCTATGCTAAGTTCTCCTGTTGTGTAGAGGGTCTACACACTTGGCCAGGCAGCTCTTTAGAGGAGAGAGCAATGTGAGCATCACAGAGGCTATGCTAGGGATTCCTGAGGCCCAGAGTCACAGCCGGCCTTGGTGCTGGTGGTGGGTGGCCTAAAATAAAACCCAACAGAGTTACTCAACAGAGAACACTGCACCTGTCAGAGGACCTTTTCTCCCCATTGTCACAAGACCAAGTAACTCCACCTCCCCAATACACCTAGAGACCATCTTTAAGAAGACAGGGAAGGAGGGCAGAGAACTGCCCCCCAGATTGGATTAAGTTGTTACATCTGACTGACATTTCTAGATTAGACTAAAAGTTAATTTATTCCGTGCCAGTAGATGGCAGCCCATCAGAAAGACTAGATCAGTTATTGTCTTAGTTATCTAGAACTGCTACAACAGAAATACCACAAGTGGGTGGATTTAACAAACAGAAATTTATTTTCTCACAGTTTAGGAAGCCAGAAGTCTGAATTCAGGGTGCCAGCTCTAGGGGAAGGTTTTCTTTCTCTTTTGGCTCTAGAGGAAGGTTTTTGTCTCTTTGAGCTTCTGCTTCTGGGCAGTCTTCATGTGGCTTGGCATCTCTCTTCCCTCATCTCTGCTTCTTTAATCTCCTTGTTTAATCTTTTTTATATCTCAAAAGAGATTGACTCAAGACACACTCTATACTAAGCCTGCCTCATTAACATAAAAAAGACAATCCGTTCCCAAATGGAATTATAACCACAGGAATAGAGGTTAGGATTTACAACATATATTTCTTGGGGGACATAATTCAATCCATAACAGTTATTGACAGCTATAGGAGCTGCATTTTCACTGCTTATATGAGTTGGAATGTGAGTAAATTTGGGATCCTCTGTACATATTACTCTTCATTTCATTATGTGCCTCCTATTTTATTTGTACCATCGTGATGATCAACTCCTCCTCCCCTTACTATGTTCCTTTCTGATCAATTGCTAAATAAACTTGATACTACTTCTAAAATATCCCAGGTACATTACTCTCCAAATAACTGTTTTAGCCCAAATTTGAGTTCTTCTCCCCTTTCACATGCTCCAAACCATCCAACACTGATCCATAAATCTTTTTGAAGCACATCTCTGATTATTTCCTCTCTTCCTCAAACAATAAGAATACTTTCACTGTCACAAAATTGTCACATATGCTCAAAATTATGATTTTCCTCAAATAATTCCTCAGAAAATGAGTCCTTGTATTCAAGTCCTAGCAAATTCTCTTATAGAATGTTCTCAGTTTTTTACTTTGAACTTTATAATACTGTTTGGAGAAAACATCACTAATATAAAATATATTCAGGCAACATTAAGTTATAGACGTCATCAGATGAAATTTATCTAAAAATTTTAATCAAAAAAACACAACAGATTTGGTCATTAAACCTTGGATTATGCTTTTACAATTACAAATGCTGTATGTTAATGTAAATGATCAATTTGATCAATTTTAGACCACAGAAGTTGGTGAAAATCTTCAATTTCTTCATCTTTGGACTTAGTGGTCGGTGTGTAAATTTGAATAAAAGTCGTATTAACTGGTCTTCCTTGTAGACATATGGATATTGTTCTATCACTGACAGCGTTGTACTTCAGGACGGATCCAGAAATTTTCTTTTTGATGATGAATGCAATGCTATTCCTCTTCAAGTTGTCATTCCCAGCATGGTAGACCATATGATTGTCTAATTCAAAATGGCCAATACTAGTCCATTTCAGCTCACTATTGCTTAGGATATTGATGTTTATATGTTCAATTTCTTTTTTGTTGATTTCCATATTTCCTAGATTCATACTTTGTACATTCCACGTTCTGATTATTAATGAATGTTGGCAGCTGTTTCTTCTCATTTTGAATAGTGCCACACCAGGAAACAAAGGTCCTGAAAGCTTGACTCCATCCATGTCATTAAAGTTGACTCTACTTTGAAGAGGCAGCTCTTCCCCAGTCATCTTTTGAGTGCCTCCCAACCTGAGGTGCTCATCTTCCGGCATTGTATCAGACAGTGTTCCGCTGGTATTCATAAGGTTTTCACTGGCTAATTCTTTTCAGAACTAGACTGCCAGGTCCTTCTTCCTAGTCTGTCTTTGTCTGGAAGCTCAGCTGAAGACTTTCCTCCATTGGTAACCCTGCTAATACTTGAATACCAGTGGCATAGCTTCCAGCATCACAGCAACATGCAAGCCCCTGCAGTAGGACAAACTGACAGATGCATGGAGGATTATATTATATATGTAATTAAATTAATAAAATTGGTAAGTACATATTTAAATCCCATCGATTCTGTGGTAGATACAAGTAGTTGACCACTAAATATCCCTTTCATCCTTATTAGCAAAATTCTGAGTTCGATTCAGGCAGCAAACTACCCTACTGAAAATACTGACCTTTTTTCATATTCCCTTGCAACAAGTCCCAGCCTTATGACTCTGTTCTGATAAATAAAACATAAGTGGAAGTCTTCTAGGAATTTATGGACTAGCTTTTTCTTTCTCAGTGTAGAGACAGCACCTTCCTCCTTTCTGCCTCCTCTTTCTTCTCCCTCTTTCTTCCTGCCTGGTGTCAGGATCAATGCCTAGAGTTGAAGCAGCCATCCGTGATCAGGAGAATGAAAGTCACAGGCTAACGACAGTGGAGCAGAACGAAGATTTAGAAGAGGCTGTGTTCTTGATGACATCCTTGAGCATCTGTTCCAGTCCTGACTGCTAATCTCGGGGTTTCTTGCTTTATGAGATAAAATAAACCATGTAAGCCCTATTTGTTCAACCACTCATTAAGTTTTGTGTCCCTGGCCACTGAACCCTTTTCTGATGGATATAAAATATCATTTTCAGGTTGGTAAAAACTTTTTTTTTTTAATCTTTTCATTGGGGAAATAGAAGTTTGCCTTGAATTTTGGGGAAGTTTTATACTGGGGCTGGAGTCCTGGGTAGTGCAAATGATTAAGCTCTCAACTACTAACAGAAGGTTGGTGGTTCATACTCACTCAGAGGCACCTCGGAAAAAAGGCCTGGCAATCTGCTTCCGAAAGGTCACAGCCCTGAAAACCTTATAAAATGCAGTTCTACTCTGCAACACAGTGGGTAACCATGAGCTAGAACAGACTAAATGACAACTGTTTTTTTGTTTTGTTTTTTTAATACTGAGGCATATGTAGTAAATGCAATTTCCTTAGCTACACATTCAAGGCTGTCCGTGGTCTGTATTATGTAATGGAAACAACTCTGGAATCCCAATTGAGAGACTCTGGTTCTAACGTCTAATGAACTATGTGGTCGTAAGCAAGTTATTTAATCCTTCTGGGCCTCAGTTTCTTCATCCTTATAATAAGGGCATTGAAATGGATTATTGCTAGGAAGTGTTCCAAGTCTAATATTTTATGAAATACACAATCTTTGGAAACACAGCATGATAGTGTTATAGTCCCTTCCTGTACTTACTCCTAGAAACCATTATGATTATGAAAAATGGCCCCTTCTCTATTGAACATGTATTGTATGTATCCCTTCCTGTGGCAAAAAGAAATCTCTCTTGTGAGTTCTGTTAATGCATATGCTTGTTAGTCTTCCATCAGTCAGGAGACTGATGAGGTGGAAGTATAACAAAGGATGAAAGACAAGTTGCACCCAGGTGTGCAGAGAGGAGTGTCAGGAAAACAAGAAAAATCAGAAGGAGTTAACGCCAGGGGCAAAATACTGTGAGACGCCTGTGAAGGAAAGGAAGTAGAAACCCTGGCGATCTGTAAAGTTTGGGACTGGAATCCTGGAAATTTGGGCAGCAAAGGCTATTTCTACTTACGCTTCAGAACCAGAATAGGGCTACCCATTTCCTTAGTTGCTCAGAAAATCTAGAGATATAGAGGTCGGGAAAAATAGAAATATTTCTGAAGTATTGAAAGGGAAGAAGGAGGTAGAACACAAAACCAAAATGAAATTAGAAAGAGAATGTAATGTATCACGTTGTTGTTCCTGTTAGGCGCCATCAGTCAATCTGAACTCATGGAGACCCCATGTGACAGAGCAGAACTACCTCATAGGGTTTTTTAGACTATAATCTTTATGAAAGCAGATCTCCAGGTCTTTCTCCCACCGAGTGGTGGGGTGGGTTTAAGCCATCAACATTTTGGTTAGCAGCCGAGTGCTTAACTGTTGTGCCACCAGGGCTCCTTAAAAGAGCATACGGTTGGCCAAAAGTAATTTAACAGACGGCAAAATATGCAAGATGCATAATGTGATCTTGACCAGTGGCTACCAAATATTAAGTAAAGTTTCCTAAGCTCATGAAATACTGTGTGTGAGAAACGTTTTGGTGTGTGGAAACTGAAGAAGCACGGCTAATTTTCATGCCTGCATTCATGTAGCGTAAGTCAGAGGCAGGCCTTGAGATTTCAAGAACCTGGAAAACATTAGCCCACCAGGTATTTCTATAACTTTCAGGAAGGCCTTGAAAATCTGCAACCGCAGCAACAAGTGGAAAATAGGGATATACAGGGGATGCAGGGATATGTACAATAAAGGGAAAAAAAAGCAATTAGCTTATTGAATGGGTTGACTTCAGTGGGGTATACAGAAAATGTTACTTTCCTTTTTTATTTCTTTAAGATATTTTATTAATGGTAACTGGTTTCTTTTTAAAAGTTTATTGTATTTTAGGTTGAAGTTCACAGCACGAATTAGTTTCTTGTTAAAAAATGTCTACTCTACACAAATTTTTTGTGACATTGGTTGCAATTCTCACAATATGTCATCACTCTCCCCGTTTCCCTTTACACCCCCGTTTCCCCAAGTCCATTCGTCCAGGTTTCCTGTCCCTTCCTTCTCATCTTTGCTTTTGGGCAGGTTTTGCCCATTTGGTCTTGTGTACTTGACTGAGCTAAGAAGCACCAGTAAGTCTGGTCTTTGTTTGTGAATTTGAATTTTGTTCTACATGTTTCCCCTGCTCTGTCCAGGACACTGTATTGTGATCTCTGTCAGGGCTATTGGTGGTGGTAGCTGGACACCTAGAAGGTTTCAGGCTGGTGAAGGTTGTGGGTCATGTGGTCCATTAGTCCTTTGGACTGATATTTTCTTTGTATCTTTGGTTTTCTTCATTTCCTTTGCTCTGAACCTGATGGGACGCATAGATATATTTTAGATAGCCCCAGACGTACCCACCAAAGTAGGATGTAGAACATTTTCTTTAAGAACTGTGTTATGCCAGTTGATCTAAATGCCTCCCAAGACCATGGTCCCCAGCCCTCAGCCCCAAATATCTCGAAGTATTTGGATATGTCTAGGAAGTGTCTGTGGCTTTGCCTTGGTCAAGTTGTGTTGACTTCCTCTATATTGTGTATTGTCTTTCCTTTTAGTGAGTTTTCTTTTTCTCCAATCATTGCTCTCAAATTTGTTCTGAGGAATCTGTCTTCCTTTTCCCTGGACAACATCACAGGCATAGTTTTCTATTTTCTTCACCCATAAGAATAAAAACCAGTTGTTGTTGAGTTGATTCTGACTCATGACCTCCTCATGTGTGTCAGAGTAAAATTGTGCTCCACAGGTTTTTTAATGGCTGATTTTTTTGGAAGTAGATTGCCAGGCCTTTCTTTTGAGGTGCCTTTGAGTGGACTCAAACAGCTAGTCTTTCGGTTAGCACCTGAGTGCTTAACTGTTTGCACCATAGTTACATGGTAATTTAAATTCACTTTCAGTTTTTAAAAGTGCAATCCCATTGAAATAAAATCATTGGTCTAATGTACGATTACCAACTAAGATCTTACATTAGAGGAATGAGGGTGTCTTAGTCATCTAATGCTGCTCCAAAAGAAATACTACAAGTGGATGGTTTTAACAAAGAGAAATTCATTCTCTCACAGTCCAGTAGGCTTGAAGTCCAAACTCAGGGCATCAGCTCCAGGGGAACGCTTTCTCTGTCAGTTCTGGAGGAAAGTCCATGTCATCAGTCTTCCTTTGGTCTGGGAGCTTCTCTGCGCAGGAACCTCAGGTCCAAAGGACACGCTCTGCTGCCAGCACTGCTTTCTTAGTGGTATGAGGTTCCCATGTGTCTCTGCTCGCTTCTCTCTTTTATATGTCAAAAGAGATTGCATTAAGACACTGATCTTGTCAACCTCATCAGTATAACCTCATCACAGTGATAGAATTTACAACACATGAGGAGATCACATATAATCTCATCATAGTGGTAGAGTTTGCAACACATAAGGAAATCACATCAGCTAACACAATCATACAATACTAGGAATCATGACCTAGCCAAGTTGCTACACACATTTTTTGGGGGACACAATTCAATCCATGACAGAGGAGGTGTGATCTGGTTTTTGTTTTTTATCCTTTAAAACTCTAACTCTTCCTACAACCCAATTCCTCTTCTTGGGATACCTCTTCCTGGTTCATCTTGGGGAAGAAGAAGGGAGAGTACAGGAAGAGGGGAAAATAGTTTTATGAGATTGATGCTATTGTATTCAGCTGTCAATTCCTTTGGTTATAAAATGTATCCAAAAGCTGATCTCCCTCAAGGAGTATGCCTATGGGTCCTTTGGCACATCTCACACCTCACCCATAGGAATACCCATCCTGCAGTGTCCTGACATAGGTGATGTAATCTCTTATTGATCTCTTACCAGACACAACATTTAAAAAGCCTGAACCATTAACTAATTCTGTGACACTGGGCAAGTTACTACATATCTGAACCTCCCATTTTTAAACTTGGAATTGTGCATTACAGTTAGATGCAATAATTAAAAATGTACAAAGTGCTTAGAATAGTGTAAGGCACTTAGTAGGTAATGTTGTCTATTATTATTGTGACTGGATTTCCCTTACCTCAGTAAGCAGTCATCTAACATGAGTGAGGGGACGGGGCAATCCTCAAACCTTCCACAGTGTCCACACTTGACCACTGATACCAATACATTCTTATCTTGCCAAATGGAAAAGTAAAGCTTGCGCCACTGCTGACTACCATCTCCTGGCTGTACCTTCATGTGTCACTCCAGCTTACTTCCCACTCCAACTAGAAGAAGAAAGAAGGATGGTGGCTTTCCTTATTGGAATGAGGAAAATGAAATCACTTCAGCGAACAATGGACTATTACTCATCCATCAAGAGAAAAGAAGTTCTGATACATGCTACGACATGGGTGAAGCTTGAAAAATCAAGCTGAATGAAATAAGTCACACACAAAAGGACAAATATTGTATGATCCCACTTATATGAAATATCTAGAATAGGCAAATGCATAGACACAGAAGTAGATTAGTGGCTAGTAGGGGCCAGAGGGGAAAGGAAATGGTGAATTATTGCTTAAGGGGTACTGAATTTCTGTTTGGGGTCATGAAGCTCTTTGGAAAATAGATAGCGGTGATAACTGTACAACATGGTGAATGTAATTAATGTCACTGAATTGATGCTTAAAAATTATTAAAATGTCAAAATTTTTGTTATATATTATTTACAAACAAAATTTTAAGAACTTAAAAAAAAAAAAAAAACCAAAGGAAAATAAAATCGATTCACTGATAATGCAAAAAAAAAAAAAAAAAAAAATCTGTATGAGACCAAATAGTCAATACATACCCTAAAGCAAAGATGAGAAGGTAAGGGCAGGGGGTGGGGGTGGGGGCAGAGAAGCTAGATGAATGGTAATGGACCAACCAGAACAGAAATAATGAGAATATTGACACATGGCAAAAAATGTATCCAATATCACTGAACAATATGTATAGAAATTGTTAAACAGGAACCTAATTTGTGTAAGTTTTCACCAAAAACATAATAAAATATTATAATAAAAAAGATGATGAAAATGTGGAATAGATTCAATCTCTCATCAATAACATATCCAATATGAGTTTTAAATACTGGAATAAATCATTCCAGTTATCTATCTTGTAGATAATGAACGTTTAACTTCATCAGATTGCTTTTTAAGATATATATTCTCTCATCTATTTCTAATTTCTTTGTTTTTAAAACCAAGACTTACTGCAAAGACATACAAAATATTGTCAAAAGTCTTTGTAGATTTCAGTTTGAATTGATTATTAAGATGAATAAAATATATGTTAATGATAACAATAAACTAAATCAGTTTCCATTGAGCTGATTCTGACTCATGGTGACCCCATGTGTGTCAAAGTAGAACTGGGCTCAGGGTTTTGTTTGAATGGATTTTTTTTTTTTTTTAAGTTAGATAACTAGGTCTTTCTTTTGCAGTGCCCTAGGGTGGACTCAAACTTACAATCTCTTGGCTGGTAGCTGAGTGTGTTAACAGCTTGCATGTATAATAGCTATATTTACTGAGCATTTCCTGTTAAGCCAGATTTGTGCAAAGTCTGCTATTTCATCTCTTGCATTTTCCCAACTACCCTATGATTTAGATCTTAATGTCATTCCTATTTTGCAGATAAGAAAATTGAGACACAGGGATCTCAAATCACACTGGTGGCCAGTGACAGAATTGATCCTTGTGATTTCAGAGTTCATGTTTCCACTTTCAAAATTGTGCCTAATTCCTTCCCCCCACCCCAAATCCAAGATATTACTAACATTCTACATTATAATAGTACTCCAATTTTAAGGTCCCTAGATGGGGCAAATGGCTTGCATTCAACTGCTTAACCTAAATGTTGGTGGTTCAAACCCACCCAGATGTACCACAGAAGAAAAGGCCTGCTGATCTGCTTCCATTTACAGCCAAGAAAATCCTATAGAGAAGTTCTACTGTGTAATACACGAGGTCGCCATGAGTCTGGATCGACTCAATAGCAATCACCATCAACAACAAATCTAATTTTAATAATTATAAGAGAAGCAGTGCATTCTGTTGAACAGCACTTGGTATTTGTCATCATGTTGCATTTGATAGTTTGCCACAGAGTCAAAATGAATTATTTGGAAGATTGCAATTATCCTCCACAAGATTTATTAATTAGGAGAACAGTAGCTAAATTTAATCGAGTCCTTATTAAATGCTAAGCACTGTGCGTTCTATATGCACATTGAATTTATTCTTTTTAACAATCTTACTCTTACTTTCATCACACAGATGAGAGAACTGAGATACAGAAGGTTAAGTCTCTTTCCCAGCAGTCACGTTGCCACTGCTTTTAGGCTAAACCTTCTTCATCCTTTAAGATTCAAAGGCGGCATTTTATGCCCATCACTGTTACATTTCATTTTCAGGTTTCAGCTTATTGTTGTGGCCCATTGAGATCTTTCCAGTCTCATTTCTGTCATCTCACAGAACACCCTCCCTGTTCTTGAAGCCTGCTATTGGGTAAGAGCTTCAATGTCATCATTCCAATTGTTGGTAAGAATGTCGAACAGATCAGCGCCAAGCACAGAGCCCTGGAGTGCTCCACCAGCGATCTCCTCCTACACTGGGTCAGTTCATCATTCAACATTCTATGAGGGCTATTGATTTACAGGCTGTGAATTATATTTCATTGGGCCCATTTTTCTGCATCTGGTCCACATACTGTCAGATTCGTTCTCCCTCTCTTCTATAACACCTCTATAGCAAAGATAATATGGGAATGAATTTTGCTGCTTTACGAAGTGACGTGGTGATGGTGGTGGGAAGGAGAAGGCTCTGTAAAATACAATGTAATATCAAAGCCTCTGTAAACTATTATTTACAGATTCACAGGCTGAAAAATATCTCAAGGGGTGCCCCCAGTGTGTTCTCCTCTCACAGACAAATTAATAATTATATAATTCAATTATTCCATCACCATATGTCCTCATACTTCTTGATAACAAAATCTACTATCTGATATCTAAAATTTCATAAAGCCAGATCCTATAGACTTCTGCCTTGATTATTCAATCTAATATATGCTTATTCTGTCATTTCCAAGGGATGTTTAGTAGAGGTGATTGATACTTATTTAGGAACATAAAACTTACAGATATATCTGGAAAGTCTCTAACTTCTTTCACTAACCTATTTTAGGTCTATCAACATTTAGTTTAATGAAATATCCTTTGAACATATTTATATTTTTAGTCTAAATTTTAAAGTTAATGAGTTCCATATGTTTACCACTTGACTGCTCAAAGTAAGTGTTTGGGAACCTTTTTATAATGTTGGTTTTGGAAAACAGGAATAGCACCTGCCTTGGCAACCAGCAACATTATATCATGTTTTAACTGTGCATGTTTTTGCATTTTTGCAGATAGGATTAGATTTGAGGTACAACAAAATCTATATGATGTTTACTAAGCATGTACTATTTACATAGTGCTTTGCCCATAGCAGATGTTCAATAAATATTTTGCTTTAAGAGCTTGTATGTTTTCTTGGGTTTCTGGCTCATTTTCTTTTCTGTATTATAAAACTTTTCTTCTTTGAGTTTCAAAGTGTACATTAGTTCTACTGTCTTAATATCAGGCAGATAGGCCCATTCTTACCTTTCTCTAACTTTCAGGATTTCATAGACTTCAGTGCTATCTATTTTTTAAATCTCACTTTCTAAGCTGACCATCCAACCATTTCAGATACGGACTTAAATGAGTTAAACACTGTTCTTGCTTATTGGAATGGTGCATTGTTGAATCTTTGCCACTTTTTTATATCTTTTCTGTTCTGTTGTTGTTGTTGTTAGATGCCATCGAGTTAGTTCTGATTCATAGTGACCGTATGTACAACAGAACAAAACACTGCCCAGTCCTGTGCCGTCCTCACAATCGTTATGTTTGAACTCATTGTTGCAGCCACTGTGTCAATCCATCTAGTCCAGGGTCTTCCTCTTTTTTGCTGACCCTCTATTTACCAAGCCTGATGTCCTTCTCCAGGGACTAGTCCTTCCTGATAACATGTCCAAAGTACGTGAGATGAAGTCTCGTCATCCTCGCTTGAGCCAAGGAGCACTCTGGCTATATTTCTCTCAAGATAGGCCTATTCGTTCTTCTGGCAGTCCGTGGTATATTCAATATTCTTTGCCAACACTATAATTCAAAGACATCAATTCTTCTTCAGTCTTCCTTATTCACTGTCCAGCTTTAACATGCATGCGAGGAAATTGAAAATATCATGGCTTAGGTCAGGCGCACTTTAGCCCTCAGAATGACGTCTTTGCTTTTTAACACTTTAAACAGGTCTTTTGCAGCAGATTTGCCCAGTGCACTATGTCCTTTGATTTCCTGACTGCTGCTTCCATTAGTGTTGATGACACATCCAAGTAAAATGAAATATTTGACGATGTCAATCTTTTCTCCATTTATCATGATGTTGCTTATTGGCCCAGTTGTGAGGATTTTTATTTTCTTTACATTGAGGTGTAATTCATACCGAAGGCTGTAGTCGTTGATCGTCATCAGTATGTGCTTCAAGTACTCTTTGCTTTCAGCAAACAAGGTTGTGCCCTCTACAAATCGAAGGTTCTGTTCTACAACTGATTAATCATGATGCAGGTTTCCAGGTGTAGGTGATAGTTGTTTAAGGCATCTTAACACATTTTTGTTTCTGTTATTTACCATGCCTATTTTTTTTAAACTTTCTACCTATTACATGCTTTTTTAATTCTATAGAATCAAGAAATCGTT
This sequence comes from Trichechus manatus latirostris, assembly GCF_000243295.1. Taxonomy (NCBI): domain Eukaryota; kingdom Metazoa; phylum Chordata; class Mammalia; order Sirenia; family Trichechidae; genus Trichechus; species Trichechus manatus. The sequence goes on along the minus strand of NW_004444041.1, from coordinate 3,049,636 downwards.
AATATTATGTAAACTAGACCCTTTCTGTTACAATTGAATCTCATATTTTTGTTGTTCTTTACTGAATAAATTAGCCACTATTAATCATGAATACTAATTGCTTACATCATTGAAAATTTTTATTACAATCATCATCACATTTTTCTTCTGAGTAAAACTTACATCTGTTTGTAGATTCTATTATGTCTGTTTACACAGTCTCAAAACTATTTCTCTGTCCATTAAAATCTAGGCACTTCTGACATACATATATATATATAAAATATATATATGTAATGTTTGCCTCAATTTAAAAGGTAGCCAAATTTAATAAAATAATTAGAAATGATGAAACAGGAAAGCATATTTAAATAATACTATAATGTTGTTATGCATTTTTGTGTAATAAACTATAATTTAAAACATGCTGGAAAAGTTATTTAAAATGTGGTTCTGGTGTTGCTTTACCAAGGCAGCAAACAGAAAACTTAATTCTCAAAACCAGGAGCCCTGGTGGCACCGTGGTTAAGAGCTCATCTGCTAACCAAAAGGTCGGCAGTTCAAATCCACTAGCTGCTTCTTGGAAACCCTACGTGGCAGTTCTACTATGTTCTACAGGGTTGCTGTGAGTTGGAATCAACTCAGTGGCAACGAGTTTTTATGCTATGGTATCGTCCTTTAAAAATTTTCAGATAAAAGAGACTCTTGGGCTGTCTCATACATTCACCTAACATTTCTCTAGAGTTTTCATCATTTATTCCAAGAAGTTCTTGTCCAGCGAATAACTTTTCAGACTGTTATTACATTTAGGTAACTAGTTTCTCAGATTTGGTTTGAGATCTCTGAGGAAAAACATCCAGGGCTTTACCATTAGCTACCCAATTCATAATGTCTGCTTTAAAAACAACAAGCAAGGAAATGTGACCCCGTGCTTGGGAATTGAAATCTTGCCAATTGCACTGAAGTGTTACATTCATTATGTCCTACCACACACATCTGATAAGGGAAGACATAATGCTGTTGGATAGGTTCTTGTATACAAAAACTCCATAGGTCAAGTAAAAAGCTGTTTTTCATTTAATAACTGAACTATGCAGGTGCTAATTTGGACCATATGTAGAACAATGCAGAAATACGTTCCTCCACAGTGGAATGGTAGCTTGTATGTGAGTTGGTATTAAGGGGAACTTTTTGATTAATTAAGGTACCTCTGCACTGGTTATTTTAAACCACAGAAATCAATTGACGTTACTTTCTAAAAATGGAGCTTGCAGAAAACTGTCATAATGCTGAAATTTTTCATGTTCCTTCTCTTCACACACCCTGACTTTTTGAAGCTCCCCATGGACCAGTTCATTTGAGAAAAACATATTGGACACTGGGAAAGGTCAAATTAGAATTGAGGCAGCAATTGACTCCTTCATTAAATATGCCTGCCATGGGATCTACATAGTATATCTGGCACAAGTAATACTGAATATTCAGGTTCTCAATATTTTTCATCTTCTTGTGGGAACTAAGTTAGTAAAAGGACCCCAGAGGTAACATGCTAAGAACCACTTTCACAATTTAATTGCAAATTTGCACTAACCAACCAAGTATAGCATGCGTGTGAAGATTAAATAGATCGATGGGAACTTTGGTTAAAATTTTGTTTTAATGCTATTAGAATAAAACCCTAAGAGAACTTTTTAGATTTTTACCCAATCTATGGGGTACACATTTCACAACCTTCTGCTCTCGAGTTACTTTTATGCCTCTCTAGCTTTTTGTGTTTTCCATTTGTCTCCTATTTGAGGCTATATGGTGGGTATGAGTTGGAATCGACTGCAATGGGTTTGGCTTGGTTTTTTTGATTATAAAAATGATCTTGTTTGTGTTGCAAATATTATTCTCTTACTTCCTAAGAAACATCATTAGAGCTACACAATTATTCAGTTGATTATAATCCTACAAGTGTATTTGAAGGATTTTTTTTGTCATTCTATTGGACATAGAATATTTCCCCAACTGTCACTCTTTTGTGTGTTTTTCTACTGTTGAGCAACAGCAGGTTGGTCAAGAAGAACAGGGCGATTTTAATAAAATATAGTTATTGACCGTGTATTTGGTAATTATCCAGGAGTATGGCTTTTTCTGAGCCCAGATTCTAAACTTACAGATGAAGATATCATGGCAGATCATTTACAAAGATGTTTTTAGGTATAAAAGTATAAAATATCTGCCCTACAAAACTAAAATATGTACAAATTTCCTCAAAACAATGCATGCAAAACTGACCTCCAAGCTACAGTGCAATGATTTGGAAACCATATGCGTAATAAAACATTTCTGTTTCTCCCTTTACACTCCCAACTGAAACCACCTGAATGAAGCAACTTATCACACCTGTTCTTATGTACTTATAGCTTTCTACACTCCCATACATACTGATCTCATAAGTCTCTATGAAACTTACTTGAAAAATGTACCTTTATTCTTAGAAAATGCTTTTTGCCTCTAAGATAATACCTGAACCCCCAATCAAGTCATTCCACAGCGTCGTCTAACCTACCACTCAATTTTCTCTTCTACGACTACCCTCTAACATGAGTCTTAACTGGAGCCGAGTTCATCCCATCACTAGACTTCTGATACTGTTACATAAAATCTTCTCTAATCTGTGCTCACCCAATTCTATTTCCTTGGAATGTGCCACTCCCTTTTATCTGTTTATTAAAGTTCATATTTCACATTCCCTCTTCAAACCCCAGCACATAATGTTCAACCTCAGAACCCTCGTAGTTAGTTATTGTAGAATCTCAGAATGTTTTCATACCTAAAAGGAGCTTTGTAAATGATCTCTCTTTATATCTTCACTTTATAAGTTTATAAAAACTGAAACCCCTGGAAAATAAAATTACTAGTTTACTATTGCTGAAAGTTTTAAGGATCCATGAGGGGGTTCATATTAGTGTTGTAAATTTTTAGAGATCAGAGGTAGACTCTTATATACATCACCCAGCAAGTATGTAGTAGGTGTTTTGTAAATAATTTGATGATGACATCCTGATCAGATCATTATCATAGAATTTGATGACGATTTATAGTCTTCTGAAGGATATTCAAAGCACAGAGTATTGGTGTTCATCATTAGAAACTATGCAACAACAATTATTTATAAAATGCATTAATTCAACTCAGTATATCATTGTCCTTACATCTGCCATTAAAGCTAAAGCTAGGCGTTGAGGAAAACAATCCCAGTACTTCTGCCTATTGTTTACATACACACAAAATTCACTTTCTACTTGGAAAATTATTATGGGTAAAATTTTCACGGCCCTAAAAACTGCGGTGTTTCTGGCTCACCACTTAATATTTAAAACATAACAGTTGAGTTCTAAGAGTCACACATGGAGTACATTCTTTGGAATCTTCGTTGTTTGGTCACTGCTGAACAACACGCAAAGTTTTGTATTTTTTTCACCTGAATAAATAGTGCCCTGAATTTCACCCTTTGACGTCAATACATACGTCTTGCAAGATGGGCATTCTTCAGCTACTTTCCTGCTGATTCTAATGAAAAGAAAAAAGCTCAGCACCCATGCCACCTGACCGAGAGTGGAGAAGTCTGTGTTTTTTATGCTTATTTAAAAAGACCAGATGCTAGTCTCCAGTAGTTTTATATACGGTAATGTTTTCTCGGTAATAGAGAACAGTATCTATCTACATTCTGTTCCCAACTTCAATTACCAATATAGTTGGGAAGCAAATAACTTGCTAAATTCTCTGAATATTTAAATTTCATTGTAATATGTAATAACAGGTGGAATAACAAGTGTGGAAAAGTTGCTAATATCTGCATAGTGTTTGTGAATTCAATTATTATTTGCCAGAATATAAAGATATTTAATTGATGTTTTGAATTCTAACTTGGCAATAGTTCTTTCAAAAGTTTCAGCTTTCATTAGAAATCATTGTATTTTATTATTCATAAATGCCAATTGTGGATGGAAAACACGTTTACTATTTTTAAGATATCTCAGATTATTCACACATGTGTTTGCTTGTTTTGACTGGATCTTGGGTTTGACATCTTTTAAAACAAAATAAAAGAACTACTATGATTGAGTTGTGCAGAATAAATGCATTATAAATTTTAAAGTCCAAAGCAGAAATAAAAGCTTCATTTACATAGCTTGGTGGGTCTCCATAACCTGATATTTTGTTAGATACAGGAGCCAGAATTTATGACTAAAATTGTTCAGGTGGTCATCCATCTCATTAAGGTTTGCTGACAAAACCCTAACCACCCTGAGGTATTAGAAAGTGTCTCTTAGTAGCACCACTAAAACAAACTCAGTATATAAACTTAGATGTGATGAAAGCCAAGATAGAGCAAGTGTGCAGATGGTTTCCTTATTTGGGCACAGGATAGTATTTCTATGGTAAATACACACCCCATCCTTCAATAAGGGGAAGACTTGATATGTTAACTCATAATCAGAGTAGATTATTTTAGATAATCCTATATTAAAAATCAATTCCATTAGCATCTCTGCCAAGTAAAGTCAAGTGATTATCTATAACCTGATAGAGCTTTCTTTTTTTTTTTTTCTTGGTTCTATTTTGTATTTTATCACCTATCCTGTTTATCAAAGTCCCATATTTCACATTCCCACTTAGATTTTTTCCCACTTAGCTCATTTTTGGGACAGCTATCTCAATACAGGTCATTCTGAGATTCATTTGGCATCCTCAGTAGACATCCCCATGACCCAGATGGGGAAAAGCTGTGTTCTATCCATTTACATGTTCTTTTTTAGAATGGTTCAAATGAATGAGAGCATCTGTATAAATAGTGTTTGTATTATTTCTCTGCACAGCACCACTAATGATACTCTCCTTTGTATAGCTACAGCTGACTGCATCAGGAATCAACTGAGTCAGATCACAGATGCTTTAGGGTAGAAAACAACTATGAGTCTGATCTTGATCATCTCAAATGCTACAAAAACTTGGTCATAAACAGACAAAAAGCTTCTTATATATAGAATTAAGAGAAAATACAAACAGAGAATAATTTGACCAACTATATCTTAATATGGAGTTGGCCCAGTGGTTAAAGCACTCGACTGCTAACCAAAGGGTCAACAGTTCAAATTTACCTGCAGCTCCATGAGAGAAAGATGTGGCAGTCTGCTCCGGTAAAAATTACAGCCTTGGAAACCCTATGGGGCAGTTCTGCTCTGTCCTAAAGGGTTGCTATAAGTCAGAATCGATTCAATGGCAAGGGGTTTGGGTTTTTTTGTTTGTTTTTGGTAGAACATACGGTTAAAAACTTGACTATTAACTGAAATTTGGTGATTCCAATCTGCTCAGAAGCAACTTGGAAGAAAAGCCTGGTGATCTACTTCTGAAAGATCACAGCCATTGAAAACCCTATGGAGTACAGTTCTACTCTGAAACACATGAGTTCTCCATGAGTCAGAATCAACTCAATGCCTTAATATACTAATTATAAATGCCTTAATATACTAGTTATGCCTTAATAATATGCCTTAATATACTAATTATAAATGAATCATTTGTTTAGTAGATATATGGGGAAAAGAAACTATATTATGATGAGTACTGTGGTCTCATTATACCATGTGATAGTAAGCACCCTGGCAGAAGTCAAAAATAACAATAAACTACCAAGATGTTGTTTTTTTTAGGTGCCGTCCAGTTGGTTCTGACTCATAGCGACCCTGCGCACAAAATAATGAAACACCCCCCGGTCTTGTGCCATTCTCACAGTAGTTGTTATGCTAGAGCTCATTGTTGCAGCCACTGTGTGAATCCATCTCACTGAGGGTCTTCCTCTCTTTCGCTGACCTCTGTTGTACCAAGCATGATGTCCGTCTCCAGGGACTGGTCCCTCCTGATAAGATGTCCAAAGTGTGTGAGACAAAGTCTCACCAACCTTGTTTCTAAGAAGTATTCTGGCTGTACTTCTTCCAAGACAGATTTGTTCACTCTTTTGACGGTCCATGGTATATTCAATATTCTTTGCCGACACTGTAATTCAAAGGCATCAATTCTTCTTTGGTCTTCCTTATTCATTGTCCACATTTCGCATGCATATGAGGTGACTGAAAACACCATAACTTGAGTCAGGCGCACCTTAGTCCTCAAAGTGACATCTTTGCTTTTTAACACTTGAAAGAGGTCTTTTGCAGTAGATTTTCCCAATGCAATACTTCTTTGATTTCTTGACTACCACTTCCATGGGCAATCAATTATGTATCCCAGTAAAATGAAATCTTTGACACCTTCAATCTTTTCTCCGTTTATCATGATATTGCTTATTGGTCCAGTTGTGAAGATTTTTGTTTTCTTTATGTTGATGTGTAATCCATACCGAAGGCTGCAGTCTTTGATCATCATCAGTAAGTGCTTCAAGTCCTCTTCACTTTCAGCAAGCAAGGTTGTGTCATCTGCATATTGCAGGTTGTTAATGAGTCTTCCTCCAATTCGCTTCATATAGTGCAGATTCTCAGATGATTTGCTCAGCATACAGGTTGAGTAGGTATGGTGAAATGGTACAAACCTGATGCACACCTTTCTTGACTTTAAACCATGCAGTATCCCCTTGTTCTGTTGGAACGACTGCCTCTTGATCTATGTAAAGGTTCCTCATGAGCACAATTAAGTGTTCTGGAATTCCCATTCTTCCCAATGTTATCCATATGATCCACATAATTGAATGCCTTTGCATAGTCAATGAAACACAGGTAAACATCTTTCTGGCATTCTCTGTTTTCAGCCAGTGTCCATCTGACATCAGCAATGATATTACTTGTTCCATATCCTCTTCTGAACCCAGCTTGAATTTCTGACAGCTCCCTGTGGATGTACTACTGCAACCTCTTTTGAATGATCTTCAGCAAAATTTTACTTGTGTGTTATACTAATGATATTGTTTGATAATTTCCACATTATGTTGTATCACCTTTCTTTGGAATAGAAGTAAATGTGGATCTCTTCCAGTTGGTTTGCCAGGTAGCTTTCTTCCAAATTTCTGGGCATAGACAAGTGAGCACCTCCAGTGCTGCATACGTTTGTTGAAACATCTCAATTGGTATTCCGTCAATTCCTGGGGCTCTGTTTTTTGCCAATGTCTTCAGTGCAGCTTGGGTGTCTTCCTTCAGTACCATCGATTCTTGATCATATACCACCTCCTGAAATGACTGAATGTCGACCAATTCTTTTTGGTATAATGACTGTGTATTCCTTCCATCTTCTTTGGATGCTTCCTGCATAGTTCAGTATTTTGCCCATAGACTCCTTCAGTATTGCAACGCAAGACTTAAATTTTTTCTTTAGTTATTTCAGCTTGAGAAGTGCCAAGCGTGTTCTTCCCTTTTGGTTTTCTTACTCCAGGTCTTTGCACATGTCATTATTATGCTTTACTTTGTCTTCCGGAGCCACCCTTTGAAATCTTCTGTTCAGCACTTTTACTTCATCATTTCTTCCTTTCACTTTAGCTACTCGACATTCAAGAGCGAGTTTCAGAGTCTCTTCTGACATCCATTTTGGTCTTTTCTTTCTTTCCTGTCTTTTTAATGACTTCTTGCTTTCTTCATGTATTATGTCCTTGATGTCATCCCACAACTCATCAGGTCTTCGGTCATAGTGTTCAATGCATCAAATCTATTCTTGAGATAATCTCTCAATTCAGGTGGGATATACTCAAGGTCGTACTTTGGTTGTCATGGACTTGTTCTAATTTTCTTCTGCTTCATCTTGAACTTGCATATGAGCAATTGATGGTCTGATCTGCAGTTATCCCCTGGCCTTGTTCTGACTGATGATATGGAGCTTTTTTGTCATCTCTTTCCATAGATGTAGTCAATTTGATTCCCACGTATTCCATGCAGTGAGGTCCACATGAATATTAGCCATTTATGTTGTTGAAAAGAGGTATCTGAAATGAAGAAGTCGTTGATCTTGCAAAATTCTATCATTCAATCTCCAGCATTGTTTCTATCACCAAGGCCATATTTTACAACTACCGATCCTTCTTTGTTCCCAACTTTTGCATTCCAATCACCAGTAATTATCAATGCATCTTGATTGCATGTTTAATCAATTTCAGACTGCAGAAGTTGGTAAAAGTCTGCAATTTCTTCATCTTTGGACCTAGTGCTTGCTTCATAAATAAGAATAATATTCATATTAACTGGTCTTCCTTGTAGGTGTGTGGATATTATCCTATCACTGACAGCATTGTACTTCAGGATAGATCTTGAAATGTTATTTTTGATGATGAATGCAATGCCATTCCTCTTCAATTTTTCATTCCTGACATAGTAGACCATATAATTTTCTAATTCAGAATGGCAAATGCCAGTTCATTTCAACTCACTAATGCCTAGGATATCGATGTTTATGGTTTCCATTTCATTTTTGATGACTTTCAATTTTTCTAGATTTATACTTTGTACATTCCAGATTCGTATTATTAATGGATATTTGCAGTTGTTTCTTCGCATTTTGAGTCATGCCACAACAGCAAGTGAAGGTCCTGAAAGCTTGACCCCATCCACATCATTAAGGTCAACTCTGCTTTGATGAGGCAGCTCTTCCCCAGTCATATTTTGAGTGCCTTCCAACCTGAGGGGCTCATCTTCCTAAGAGACCAAAAATATACAGTAGCACACGAACTGTAAAAGTATAGAGAATCTACAAACTTCATCACTTGATGGCTATAATGATTGTTTCTTTTATATTTATTGTCTCCTATGTTGTAGACAAGGAATTCTGGTGGTGCAATGTTTCAGTGCTTGGTTGCTAACCAAAAGGTTTGAACCTACCAGCAGTTGTATGGAAGAAAAGACCTGGCAATCTGACCCTATAAATATTATAATCTTAAGAAACCTTATGGAGCAGTTCTACTTTGTCCTGTAGGGCCACTGTTAGTTGGGATCGACTCAATGGCAAACAACAACAACATGCTCTAGACACAGAAGATAAGGAACAGGGGATGAAGCAGACAAAGTTTCCCTTCCCTTGCGATTTACATTCTAGTGGGGGATGGGAGCAGACAATAGACACATAGGTAAAAAATGAACTTGATAATTCCGTGTGATAAATGTGAAAAGGAATAAAAACAGGGTATGTGATAAAGAGTGAGGGACAACTTGCAAAAGATAGTTATGGAATGCTCCTCTGAGGCAGTGACATTCGAGGTGAGGTCTCAACGGCTAAAAGAGTAATGAGAAGAACTGAAGAAAGTGTTCCAGGAAGAAAGAACAGTAAGTGTGAAGCCATGAAACATAGATGAAATTAGTATGTGTGAGAAGTCCAGTGTACTTAGACCATGGTGAGTGCTGGGAAAAGTAGTATGGGGAGATCGGCATAGGAAAATCATATATGACTTTTATGCATAGGTAAGCAATTTGGAATATATTCTGCTGTGCCAATGGAAAAGATAAAGTGATGTTCAGTATACTTGAGACCTGTAAAAACGAAACCAAACCCACTACCATCGAGTCAATTCCAACTCATAGAGACCCTATGGGACAGAGTAGAACTGCCTCAGAGGTTTTCCAAGGCTGTAATCTTTACAGAAGGAGCCCTGGTGGCACAGTGGTTAAGATCTTAGCTGGTAACATAAAGCTGGCTGTTCGAACCCTGCAACAACTCCATGGGAGAAAAAAGTGGCAGTTTGCTTCCCAAGATTTACAGCCTTGGAAACCTTATGGGGCAGTCCTACTATGTCCTATAGGGTCACTATGAGTTGGAATTTGACTTGATGGCAATAGGTTTGGTTTTTTGGTTTGTGGTAATCTTTACAGAAGCAGACTGCTGCATCTTTCTCCTGCACAGTGGCTGGTGGGTTTGAACCACCGATGTTTAAGTTAGCACCTGAGCACTTAACTAGTGCACTACCAAGGCTCTATTTGAGACCTAAAAAGGTTTAATATTTTTATGAAGTTTTTAATCGAAGCAGTTCAACCTTTAAAAATAGTCATCCCTTAAAGTAGTTATTTCTAGTTAGCAGAAAATTTATCTACATAAAACTAGTTGAGATCCTGTAAATGAAGTCTTGAAGAAGATATATTTCTTTATAGAATAATATAAGGTTTGGAGATAATCTTGGAAGCAAAAATGTTTGTACCATCATTGGTTTTTTGTGTCTTTTTAATCCATGACACTCTTTTAATTGAACCCTTTGGCTTCACCTTTCCCAGTCCATTCCGACAGGTAACAGTCACTAATAACCCCATCTCCAAACAACCGAACAAAAAAATAACAACAGCAGCAGTAAGACAGACTTAAGTGAGAGTCAAGGAGCTTCTGGCCTTTGGACTTAGTGCTCTGAACTCCCACATTTTAGGCTAAGCCTCAGCAGTGACATTAAGTTGTGATGAGTAGTGGCTTTGGACCATGGTGAAAGATAAGAACGATTCTAACAATTAGATCTGCTCACAATGGAAGCAGGTAAGAGCAATTTTTATGGCTACTAACATTAGGCTTTAATTTGGCCCTCCAATTTCACGTGAGATAACGTGGCATATGGTAATATGTTCCACAGTGTCTTATACAAGAATATCATCCGAGATAATTTAGGGTGGTATGAGGATTAACTTTTTATTTTGATAGATATATATTTATTTTAAAGCATGCAATGAAAAAACAAGTAACTAACAAATCAAACCAAGAGTTTCATAGACTTTCTTGCTTTGGAGAAGTCCAAGTGGGTTTATTTAAACTAATAACTGATGTAACCAAAAAAAAGTCAATGTAATAGCTGAATGATGGAAAATAAGGGAATCCTAGCTTTTACCTGGCCAAAAAAAAAAAAAAAATTATGATTAAAAAAAAACAGCTACTGACAAATAGATTCTGACTTTGGTGACCCCATATGCTTCAGAGTAGAACCGCTCCATAGGGTTTTCAGTGGCTGTGATCTGTTGGAAGCAGATCACCAGGCCTTTCTTAAAAGGCACCTCTGAGTGAACTTGAGCCACCAACTTTTCAGTGAGTAGCCCTGTGCTTAACTGTTTGTGTCACCCAGGGACTAAATTGAAATTCTGGCCCCGTCACTCCCTAGCTGTGTGACTTTGGCAAATCACTTTAATCTCTGTGGGGTTATTTCTTGTAAAATGAGTAAATAATAAATATTGCATCATTATTTTGTGAGAATTAAATGAGATAATTTATTTAAAGACACCAACACAGAGTCTGTCCTACAGAAAGTATCCCAAATTTTGTGCCATTAGTGTTGTTATTGTTTTATAGAACAGTGAGCTCCTTGAGGGCAAGAATTCTGTTTGTCATTCCATTCCATTCCCAGAATGTAACCCAGTGCCTATTAGTCAAGGAATATTTTTGAGTAAATAAGAGAATGGGTGAACAAAGGAATGTGTCTACTGCATTTGGATTTCTTTATAAGTTAAATTAATTTTTTTCTCCTTCATTTTTATTCAGTTTAGTGCAGTAAATATTTTTAGGTGCCTACTATGTCCGAAGCATTGTTTCGGGTTAGATGATCACTGCTTACAAAGAGTTCATACCATATGCTTCAAAATAATTTCAATGCAGGTAAGAATTAGAGCTGTAATCAGGTCAAACGTATCTGGCAAATTACAAAGTGTTTACTATTTCTAGCGTAATCTGAATTTCATCAGTCTCCAGAGCTTCCTGGTACCAAAGAAATCACTTAACAACAATACCCAAATTCTGATGCTTCTTCCTCCTTAATGATTAAGTGCTCTTGGCTCCCAGATTCTTCAGTTTATACACCTCCTGGCAGCCCAGTTGTGTCTGAGATTAACCATTCGTTGTCTCAAAAGTGTTTATAAGCTTTAGATTCTGCTCTAGACAGGTTTTGCATTTGCTTTGTTGGACATGGCAGACTCCTTTTCTGGTCCTTGGATGGCCTGCCAACATTTCAATCTATACAATTTCATTTGTTGCCCCAACAGACACTGTATTATCTATTGCTGCTTTTCCAGACTCCACATTTACCCATCAGCTGCCACATTTCTTTCAGATGCAGAAAGCACATTACTATTCCACCAGGCAGTACTCAAGATACCATGAATCCTCATAGTGTCCAAAACGGGCAGCAATCAGTGGCAAAATGGTGCAGGGGCAAGGGGCGTTCTCGCCTTTAATTTGCACTTTATTAGAGAGTTCCAAAAATGTTGTTACTAATATTTTAGTTTCCTCAACTTTTATAGCTAGTCAAGCTCCAGAGAACAATCGAAGAGATGGTCATTGTGCTATATTTGCCATAATTCCTCATCTTTGATAACTAGGACTTTGTTACTAGGTCAAGTTCAATTGTTGAATACTACAATCTGGATTTGCCACTGACTCCTTAAATTTAGTACTTCCAAAATTTAACTCATTATCTTTCAAACTTACCTTGACTCCTGATCTCTTATGTCATTTTTTGGCCTGTTCTTAAGTTCCTTGTCTGAATTTTCCCAGAAAGTTCTTAAGCCTCCAACTCAAGAGGCTCTGATAGATATCACACATGCCTGAACTTCAGCTCTGGACACAGCTCAGACAGTCTGGGACCCCTATTCTTCTGGAACATTATTTCTGGGGAGAAAAGTGACAAGTGTTGATGTTGAAGAGGTAGTCAGTGTCCATATCATGAAGCTTAGTTTTTATCCTCAAAGTCACTGACAACCATTGAAGCAGGAAAGTAACTTGTGAGATTTAATTTTAGATAGATCCTTTTGACAGGAACCAAACCCATTACCGTCAAGTCAATTCCAACTCGTAGTGACCCTATAAGACAGAGTAGATCTGCCCCACAGGGTTTCCAAGGAATGGCTGGTGGATTCAAACTGCCAATCTTTTGGTTAGCAGCTGAACGCTTAACCACTGTGCAACCAAGGCAGGCAAAGTGTGTAGATAAAATTACTTTCTAGGAAAAGGTATATACAGTGAAACCTGAGAAAGCCGGAAACAGTGTCAGGTGGAAACCTGTCAGAGAAGGAAAATGCAAATATTTTCCACTAAAATAAGTGATATAAAGTGGTAAGACTGTAGCCTATCAAAGGCAGAAAACTTGAGAGATCTGAAAAACAAGGCCGTCCCATCGAGAGTTCCAGCTCTCACAAGTTCCACTGTAGTATTGCTGGGGTGCTAAGGAGAAACCATTGTATTCAGGAATAAATGAAGTGAAAATGTGGTGACAAGATGTTGAGCTTATTTTTAGATGAGAAGGCAAATAGATATGGTAGTAGGCACAGAGAGTCACTGGGTCAAGGAGAATTTTGTAAAAAATAAAAACGGATTAAATTTAATATATTTATAGACTAAGTTTACAAAACCACAAGGAGACAAGGAAAAGAAGATACCTACTAACAAAAATTACAATGAAAACTATTATTAAGTATTAATATACTAATATAATATAATAATGTAAGTATCAATATATTTAATAAGTATAAATATTAACTATTTAGTAATAGAAAGACTCACAAGTGGACCAATAAACAGTATCATGATAAATCAAGAAGAAATTGAAGTTGTCAATGATTTCGTCCTACTTGGATCAACAGTCAATATCCTTGGAAGCAGCAGTCAAGAAATCAAAGGGCTTGTTGCATTGGGAAAATCTGATGCAAAAGATCTTTTAAAGTTTTAAAAAGCAAGCTGTCACTTCGATGACTAAGGTGCACCTGACCTAAACCATGGTCTTTCCAACTGCCTCATATGTATATAAAAACTGGACAATGAAAAAGGAAAACAAAAAAGAATTTAAGCATTCGAATTGTAGTATTGACAAAAGGATATTGAATACTCTGTGTACTGCCAGAAGAACAAACAAATCAGTCTTAGAAGAAATACAACAAGAATACTACTTAGAAGCTAGGATGGTGAGACTTTGTAGTGCTTACTTTGGACATGTCATCAAAAAAGATCATTTGCTAGAAAAGAACATCAATGGTTACTAAAATATAAGATCAGCAAAAACGAGGGAAATCTTCAATGAGTTGAACTGACACAATAATCTCAACAATGGACTCAAATACCCAACAATCAAGAAGATGGCTTAGGACTAGGCAATGTTTTGTTCTGTTACGCATAAGGTCGCCATGAGTCAGAGCCAACTGGATAGCAACTAACAACAACAGCAGTAGTAGTAGAAAGACATCTTTATTAATAGTGTTAGGCACTGTTCTAAGCACTTACGTGCATTATCTCACTGGAGCCTCAAAACTAAGCAAGACTGGTATTGTTGTTACCTACATTCTCTAGATGAGAAAGCTTGGACTTTGAGAGGCTAAGCTGCAGAGAGTAACCTTGAACCCAGGCCTGCCTAGTATTCAAATTTGTGCCATTAAGCACTGTGCTTTTTTGCCTCCCATGCTTGAAATAAAGGGAATAATGGATAGTGCCCCTAAAAACAATATTAAGATTTAGAATTGAGAATATAAATGGAAAAGTGAAGAGTATCAATTCGTTAAGTGTATGGTTTAAAAATATTTGTATTGAGTTAGAAGTGAAGATACTAAATGAACAAGAGGATTTAAAAAACAGATTTTTAATAGTTTTGTCCTTGTGAAAATAGAAACATTATTTGTATTAAAAAAAGTCTGATTCAAATATTCAGTTGTCAAACATCAATCATCAAACGAGTTTTAGTAATTTATTGCTTTTTCAAGAAGGATTTGAAAGTGATGCTTAAAAGTAATTATCTTAGATGTAAGTCAGCTTATCTACCAGGATTTCAAGCAGGAAATGCAGTGAAATTTACTGATGGCTCTATTTTTTTTTTCCCCCACAAAAGTTCGAGTGTGGTTAATGGGGTAATTGTTAGCAGACACCTTTGTCTTACAGCAATGTTGGTGGGCTTTAAAATCCTTTGCACTTAAATTATCACCACCTTACCCCTTGTTTTTAGCTATGTATCACTTTCTTGAAAGAAAAAAAAATCCCTATTGATTCATACCAGGCTTATAAAATAGAATGTGTGCTTCTACTTTTTATAGGCAAATGAAACAGAATGATTATAAACAATGAACTTGCCAATGTGATACTGTTAATCAGCTTGTTTAAACAAGACCCAAATCATGTGCCAAATACCTGCCATCTTGCGAAGAAACAGTTTATGTTCTTTGTATGTGGCTAGATTTTATTCCCCAGAGATTTGATGCTATGAGGCTGGAATTCAATTTGTATGTGGTTAGGAATGATATTAAGTCCTAGACACAGTGCCAGGACATATCTTTCCAAACAGGTGCGAAAATGAAGTGGGGTGGAAAAACTCTATAGTGACGCTGAAGAGATTCATAAATAGATTTATTTTTTAAATGTCCTTTTAAAATTACTCTTAGCCTTTTTCAATAACTCTGGTGAATCGCAAAGCTAGGAAGCTCCCGTTATCTGCTTTGTATTTTCTTCTGCTTCACACAATATAGAGAATATATTTCAATGTCTGTAAATATTATTTTTTCAGAAACACTTTTCATATGTATTTTGTGAATCCATACTTGGTTTATTCATTTTCTCCTTCTGTTAAGAAGACATTTATCACTTAAAGAAACATAGCACAGAAAATTTCTCTTGGAAATGCTGAAGAAATAAATTACTTCTTAGCTTTTATGTTTACCAGTGAGCTATTTCTAAAGTGGAATGGAGATAAATACCTTACCAAATGTCTGAAATGTTGGCATCCGTACACGTTAATCTTTGTGTCAGCTGTGGAGATCAGGTCACTCTAGAAAACAATGGTCAGATAAGACCATGCAACTGCTTTTATTTATCCCTTTTAAAGTTACTACTGTTTAGGTGAATTCTGGAATTTTATTGAATATTTTTTTCTGGAAATCTTTCTTCACAATAACTTATAAGTTTGAAATGCATCTCTGTAAATATTTTACGTTTCATATTTTCAACAGTAAGCATATGGAGACTTAATTACTTAATTAAATTTGTTTATATTAATCATTTTATCCTAAATTAAATGCTAGAGTGGTTTCAAATCTATCTTGTATCATGAAAGGAGTAAGCCTCATCAGAAAATTTCAAAAATACTTCAGTTGAGTCTGTATTAATGTGACACTTTAGAGTCTCTCTGAATAGCCTTGGAAAAGGGTGACATAGTGGCAGAAAAAAATGTTTAATTTTCTAGAAAGTTACCATGGAAATAAACAACACTAATGACATCTTTCATAGTTAGACCAGCCTCTACTAGACATATACTCAGCTGTCTCTTCCCCACTTGAAGAGTTCATATCACCTTCCATAAGCTATCTTGACTTAGTGGGACTGGAGGAAAAATTCTACCTGCCTCTTAAGGTAAACATAGCATATGTCCACTTAACAAAGAAGTTAATGTAAAATATTAACCCCAGTTAACATCTGTAATTTTCTTGTTCATTAAACTGAGAGCATTCTGACCAGCAGACTGTTTGATTGGACCTGGATCTGCTTACCTACTGCCCTTTTTCACATTCCATTACTTCAGAGGAAATGTCAGTGGCTGAAAGACCCGCTACAAGAATAATCTAGTTTGCCCGATGTATCTCCATAAAGACAACCAAGTGCTAATATAGCACTTAGATTATTGAAATGATAATGATAATCAGCATGTCTTAAGTCATTTTGTGCCGAATAATAACACTGTTGTTATGACCAAAGATGAAATTCTGAGTTTAAATTAGACTCTGTAAAAGTAAGTAAAATAGAAATAGTCTCTACCCTCCTCTGCTCTATTCTCTCATTCCCCTCACATCTCTCATCTGTGAAAATACTACAGTCCCCACTGCTGCCCATGAGTCTCCCTGCAACCACCCACCTAGCTAAATTGTGCCTATTAAGCACATAAATAATTTTGGCCTTTCCCTAACATGCAGGGGGAAAAAAAAAAATCTAATCTCTGTTTAGTTATCACAGAGCAATGGTGTCTGCTTTCTAATCTAAAAACAAGGTAATCTAGTAAACTAATCCATGCATTTTTTTTTTTTAATTGAGGAAAAGTGAAGCATCTCTTCTCTCCAGTCCCTTCCCCTTACATGGTGGTATTTTTGTGAAAACACCTGTTGTCTTTGTTGTCTGTACATGTATTTTTACTGGCTTTAACGTACTGCAGAGAGGTTGTACATACAAGCAGCAACTTTTGGCTCCCAAAGAGAGGGACTAATGGTGTAATGGTAAAATCGTGGGCCTGGAACTCAACTGCTTGGGTTCAGAGCCTACGTTTTCCACTTACGATCTCTATGACTTAACCCATAAACCCTTGATTTCTCTCACCTTGACCCGAAGCACTTCACCTTTCTTATTTAAAGTATTAATTAAGGTAATAAATGTAAAACATATAGAACAGTGCCTGGTACATGTAAGCAATCAGTAAGTGTTAGCTTTCAATTCCTGTAGATAATTATGCACATATAAGCTCCGCTCATGAACTTCATTTCAGAAGGCACTCCGAACACTACTCGTATCATCACTCTATGAACAAGCTGGGAAAGAACAGTTATAGCTATAAAAATTTACCTCCTAAAAGAGAAAATCTACTTTTAATGCTGAATTAGTGGCTCAGGAAGTCCCCTATAGTCACACCACAGTCACACCCTATAGACACGGAAAGAATCATATCTCAAGAGACCCATAGGGGATCTTAGAAGTGATTGTAGATATTTATTTCTGAGTCTTTAAACCAGAATATCCTTTATTAATGGCAGAGCTATGCATTTCTCTTCACTGTCGTATTTTATGTGAAATATAACGTGACATATTCAGTTAGGATAGTGGCTCATAAAGCTGTGAAGTATGTCATAATGTGATAAAGACATTGATGGTTAGATTTGGTCTAAGGGCAGAAGAAGGTAGTAAAGAGAAGCAAGTGACAAGTCATAGCAAAAGACAAGAAAATGGGACTTAGAAGAGTAGCTGAGTTCCCTCACTTAGTCATTTTTCTGAATTTATATTCTGCTCACTTTTTGGAAACCTTGGTTGCACAGTGGTTAAGAGCTTGGAGGATGTTAATCAAAAGGTCGGCAGTTTGAATCCACCAGCTGTTCCTTGGAAACCCTATAGGGCAGTTCTACTCTGTTCTGTAGGGTCACCATGAGTTGTAGTTGACTCAACGACAATGGGTTTGTTTGGTTTTCACTTTTTGGTGGCTTTAGAGGTTTGTGAAGTATTTATTTGCTTAAAAGAATCTGTAATGAAACCACTGAATATGCTACATATTTCTTAATATTAAGGGCCCCCTATACTCAAGCACATTCTACCTTTCCAGTCCTTTTCTCCATTCTTCCCCTGCAATTACACAATTCTATGTGGGAGACAGACCTGGCAATCTACTTCTGTAACGATTAGAGCCAAGAAAAACCTACAAGGCAGTTCTACTCTATCATATGGAGTCACTATGAGTCAGAATTTGCTCAGTGGAACTCAACAACAGCAACCACCACCAAACAAGAACAAGTATATTTCCCTACAGACATGTCTTTTCACACTGTCTTGCCCTTGCTCTCCTACTTCTGCCACTTAGCCTACCTTCATCTGACAATATCCAGCCCCTTTCTTCTATAAAGCTAGATGGAGACAAATTAAGAAACCAGTGGCTGGAGAATGAAGGAAGTGAAACTTCTTTCTGAGTTTGTTGTTGTAAAGAAGGAGAAAGATGAAATGACATTGAAAGGCGTTATAGAAAGTTTCCTTTTATTTATTTATTTATTATCCTTAGGATGTGTAGAATTTTGTTTCAGACTGATAGAGATAAATTAATAGAGAGGAAGAGACCATTATATGTGTTGGGGAAAAAAAAGAAAACTTGATGGAGAAAATGTATAGGCAGTGGAAACAAACTGGATCAAGAGTAAATGGGTGTGTATCTAAGTCCAGTTGCTGTATGATAAGGCATAAAAGGAAGAATGAAAAGTTATTCATCTGCTATGGGAAGTAAGGAGAAACATAAGTGAAGATAAAGAGTGGTGAAAGGTGAAGAATTTGAGTGAACTCAATTAGGATGGCCTACATCATCTCTGTAACATTAATTGTTGAAAATGAGAAATGCATGATTTGAGGTAGACACGAGGAGAGTAGAAAAGTTCTGGAATAGCTATCATAGAGAATAAGATAGGTTGTTGGATGAATTTAAGGAATGCAGAGTTAAACTGAAGACCTAGTTGAGATTAGATACATATAGGGATGATTCAAGTTTCACTTAGGAATCTCATATTTTGTTCATTTCTAAGAATAAGACGTGAAGCTGTGCAGTTATATTTTATGGCTGGGTTCATGATAGATATAGCAGATAATGGGCATACTTATAAGTTAGTGTTATTTTTGGCAAAAAAAGATCAAACATTCCTGAAATTGCAGAAGTAGCATGCCTTTCTTCAAGCCTTTAATTATAATAAAATGGATAAATATTGGTGCCAAAACAATCTAATGTAATACCAGCCCTGACTGTTCTAGATAGAACTAAATATACAGATGTAGCAAGCAGTGTTGGAAGCTTTCAGTCAACTCTGATTCATTCTGTTTTTTCAATATTGACATAAGTGGTTTTGCATTAAAGGAGTTATCAGTTGAAAAGAACTAAGCCTACAGGATCAAATGGTCATTTACTATTTTCTGTGTGATGATCGAAATTGGTTAAGACTCACCCAGTTTTGGTACAGATAGTAGAGCACTGAGCTATTATCTCTAGGTTCTACAACATATAAGCTTAAGTAGAAACTAGAGATTGGTATGACAATGAAGTCAGGTGTGGTAAGGACGTTTGAGGGACAAGGGTGTTAGCAGTTTTGTCTTAGAGAGAAGAGAGGAACTGCAACCTTCTCTTTGCCTATATCCCCGATTATAGTAAATTGAGTAATACTAAATGCTCTAGCCAACTGATCCCAACATTTATAATTAATTAAAAAAATAGAAGTTTATTTTTTCTTCACAAAACAAGCCTGAGAAATTCCAGGTTACTGGAAAGTAGGGCGTTGTCATAGGCTGGGTTCTCTGGAGGAGCAAAACCAGTGAAGCGCATATACAAATATATAGAGAGAGATTTAGTTCAAGGAAACGGCTCATGCAGTTGTGGAAGCTGATAAGTCCCAAATCTGTGGGCAGCAGGCTGGAGGCTTCTCCCAGCTCACATGGTTTCAGGGGCTGAAAAACCCAAAATCTGCAGGTCCGGCTCAGGCTGCTGGTTCACGGGATTGAGGGAGCTGGAAAATCCAAAATCTGAAGGTCAGGCACCAGGTTGAAGGCTTCTCACTTCCTAAGAACTGGAGGTCAGATGACAAGAGATGAATGCAGGATCAAGAGAGAAAGCTTTGCCAGAACAATCATATATATCATGGATGTAGACCGCACCCCCAAGGAAACTTCTTCCAACTGATTGGCTGCTCAGATCACAGAATCAGAGGTGATTACACTGTGTCTGCCAAACCACTGAAAATCATAGCCTAGCCAATTTGACACATAACATTAATCATCACAAGGGTACCCTGTTCCACTTAGTCATTTAGGGGTCCAGGCTAATGTAGTCTCTATCATCTTCAGCACATGACTTCCAAAGTTGCTATAGTTGTCTCCTTGCAATGAGAGAATGGGAACGATCATGAAAGTTGGCTTATGGGAAGTTTGATGGGCCAACCTGTAAGTGTTGCACACGTCTTACACTAACATTCCATTAGCCAGAATTCTGTCATATGGTCAAACCTAACTGCAAAGGAAGTTGAGAATGGAATCTAGTTGTTTGCCTAGGAAAAGATAAAAATGGATTTCAAATTCTGTGCTATAATCAGTGCCATACTAACTGTTGAGTGAGGGTCGTGGCAATAGCAACTGTGCTGTAACAGACGAAGCTATCTCCTAATTCCTTTCTCCACTTGACTGGTTTATTTCTAGTCAGTTCTTTTTGAATACTTCTTTTCTGTTAAAAAAATATACAATTAATCTAATTATCCAACAATCAGAGACTTTTGAATATAATTAGAATCCACCAATTCAATGCCATTATTGTAAAGACCCTTATATGATAATGAGGCAAAACAAAAATTCTTGTGACTACTAAAGAACAAAGCTCTGATGGCACAGTGGTTAAGGGCTACAGCTGCAAACCAAAAGGTCGATAGTTCAAATCCACCAGCTGCTCCTTGGAAACCTGATGGGGCAGTTCTACTCTGTCCTATAGGGTCACTATGAGTTGAAATCAACTTGACAGCAATGGGTTTGGTGTGTTTTGTTTGGTACTATAGAACACAGAGTTTAATCTCCAGTATGATTGGAAATTATAAAAATAATGAGTGTATTTTGATTAAGAAGCATGAGAATCTTGATTTGCTGATATAATGTGATTTTGCATGATTTTTCTCATTAAAATATCTACTATGGCAGCAATATGTTTTGCAATAAATAATGACTCTTGATTTTAAAAAAATGAGTATTAATTTCTCAAATGTCTTTAAATCTATATGTTGTTATTAGTTGTCAAGTTGGCTCTGACTCATGGCAACCTTATGTATAACAGAAGTCCTGTGCTATCTTCATGATTGTTGGTATGCTTGATTCCATTGTTGTGCCTATTCTGTCAATCCATCTCATTGAGAGTTTGCCTAGTTTTTGCTAACCCTCTTATTTACCAAACACGATGTCCTTTTCTAGAGATTGCTCTTTCCTGATGTCGTGTCCTGACTAAGCAAGACAAAATCTTACCACCCTTGCTTTTAAGGAGCATTCTGGCTGTATTTCTTCTCAGATGGATTTGTTCTTTCTTCTGGACATTCATAGTATATTCAATATTTTTAACCAATACCGTAATTCGAATGCATCAATTTTTCTTTTGTCTTCTTTTTTCATTGTCCCCCTTTCACATACTGTGTGTATGTTAAGATATGTTAATGTATAGGATATCTTTAAATGGGCTACTTTGGAATTTTCAAAACCCAGATTAGACTCCCTTTGTAATCTTAATTTGACTTCAAATGTAAGCCCTCATAAGCAACTATACCCAGATGCATTCTTTGAAAAATTGTCATCAGTACTGGCCTTTCTTGCTATGTGGCCTGTGTTATGTCTAAAGCAACTATTGTTTATTGTTTTCTCATATTTGAGAGTTGGGTTTGTGTGACCATATCTTAAAACATTGACAATTTTAATTAAGACAAATGAGGATATTCCAGAATCCCTGTATTGTCTAAAGACAAAGTGAAAAATTGTTTTATTAAGTCTTGGCCTCACCAATTAGCACAAGCTTCAAAGTTTCAAAGAATAAAAGTTTGGCCTAGAGGAAAAGTTTTGGGGGAAAAACAAAAATTTGAATCAGATTTTAAATTATTATCCTCTTCTCTCCTAATACCATCCCAATGTTAACACATACAAAAATCTGATAATCACTGATATTAATATATTAAATTATAACCTGAATAATTGTAGGGAGAAATTTTTAAAGGTTTTATAGATGCATTAAATTGTTTCTTATTGAGGTACATAAGGCCCGTGTGTATGAGTGTGTGTGTGCTTATGTATGTGTTGCGTGTGTGTTTAGCATACATATACGACTGAGATTCCTGGTTTACCTTTGTAGCAATTTGTTCAAGTGATATTTGCTGAATGGGTTTACGCCACAGTCAGTTTTGACAACATTTTTATAAATTTTCAGATATACATATGGACTCCACTGATTTCACGCATGAGAATGAAATATAGGTTTGATCAAGTATAGAACAAACAAACAAACAAACTCATTGCTCTCGATTCTGACTCATAGCAAACTATAGGACAGAATAGAACTGCCCTGTAGGTTTCCAAGGCTGTAATCCTTGTGGAAGCAGTCTGCCACATCTTTCTCTGCAGACCAGCTGGTGGGTTCAAATAGCTGACCTTTTGGTTGGTAGCCAAGCACTTAAACTGCACCAAGTGATCAAAGATAATATCTACCAAAATAGCCCCATCTTGAGGAAACTGTTCTTGAACGATAATTAACTGAATATCATTAAAATGTAGATGTCTAATGAAATAAAATGGGGGGGAAGGAGGAATATGCATTTATAATAAGCATCCACCAATGGTATTCTTATGTAATGATCTATAGATCACACATCAAGGAACACTACTTCAAGGAGACCATAAAGGAATATTCCTATGTTAGACTCTTTTATCATGAATTTTACATAAAACTAAGTAAAATGATGTTTCTGAAATTAATATTTTGTACCCTTCCAGGTAAATATATCTGAATTCTATACTGACACATGGAAATTCTAACCAATAACCCATGTCTGCTTTGCCTTTGAGTGTGAAACATCTAAGCTCTAGAACAAAGTGTTGGGAAACTGCAGCCTGTGGAACAAATCTGGCCTGCTACTTCTTTTTGTAGGGCCTCTGAACTAAGAATATTTTTTACATTTTTAAATGTAAAGTTGATTCTGACTCATAGCAACCCTGTGGAACAGAGTAGAACTGCCTCACAGGGTTTCCAAGTAGCTGCTGGTGGATTTGAACTGCCAACTTTTTGGTTAGCAGCCGAGCTCTTAACTACTACACCATCAGGGCTCCATATTTTTAAATGGGTGGAAAAAATCAAAAGAAGAATAATATTTCATAACGTGAAAAAAAATATATGATATTCACATTTCGGTGCCTATAAATAAGGTTTTACAGATGCTAAAATGTGAATATCATATAGTTTTCACATGTCATGAAAGAAACCATGTTGAACTATTTATATATTATCTATGGCTGCTTATGCACTACAATGGCAAAACTGAGTAGCAGCCCCAGAGACTATGTGGTGCTCTCATCACTTCGCACTGTCGCTCAGCACACTGCCAATCACAGGGATGTGGTTATAATTCTACAGCTTTTCAAGTGCTACATGTGTGGTCAAACTATATTGGCAACACACTGTGTTCATTATGCAGGGATTATGTTGGTGGTGGTGGTGTCTTTGAGTCAATTTCGACTCATCGAGACCCCATGAAACAGAGTAAACTGCCCCATAGGGTTTTCTAGGCTGTAATATTTATGGGAAGGAGCCCTGGTGGCACAGTGGTTAAGCATTCGACTGCTAGCTGAAAGGTCAACTGTTAGAACCCATCAGCCACTCTGCAAAAGCAAGATGTGGCAGTCTGCTTCCCTAAAGATTACAGCCTTGGAAACCCTATGGGGCAGTTCCACTCTGTCCTATATGGTCACTATGAGTCGGAATCAACTCAGTGGCAATGGGTTTGTTTTTTTGGTTTAATCTTTATGGGAGCAGATTTTCAGGTCTTTCTCCTGCTAAGCTGCTGGGTAGGTTCAAACTACCAACTTTTCCATTGTACCACTAGGGCTCATTTAAGTGACATAACAGCTCTGCAAGAGAATACAGTGTATGTCAACATGAACATCACCATACTAAGCACTCATCACTACATTCCCAACTCATAAGAAAGCAATAATCAGAAAAAATTAGAAAATTTAAAATGGAATATCTCATCGCAGAAGAATTTCTTCACAAAAGTAAAGAATATAATTAAATAAATAAATAAAATGAAGCTGCAACCAAGGTAAGTTTCTAAGCAGCTCACTTGTTAGTCAAGCAAGGAAAGCCAGTTACTGATGGTGAGTAAATTAAATCAAATTTGATTGCAGTATCTAAAGAAATTTGTCCAGAGAAAATAAACTTGTTTATGAGTGTTAGATTTTTTTCTGAGAACAGTTGCTTGAAGAGTTAAGAATATTGGGAGCAGCATCAAGAGTCAATTAAAAAAATAAAGCAAGTAATTTTGAGGGGTTTCTTTGGCTCTTGATGAGCCAAGATGTTATAAATAGTGTTAAATTGTTGTTATTTATTTAAGAGTCAATGCTGAGGGTAAAATATGCAGAATTAGCTCCTATGAATAGTTTGTGTAGAACTATAGGCAAGACAAACTTCAAAGAAGTTGAGAAAACACTAATGTAGTACAACCTGATGTGGAATCAGCTAAGATGTGTTACAACTAATAGCAGAAAAACTATGTATCAAGCAGAGAAAGGCTTAGTTGGATAAACTGTAAAAATTAAAATGTGTTTAAAGTGTCATTCATGACTAGGTACTTTGTGGCAAATATTTGAATGTATCATGTATTATTGAATCAGTAGTGTCAACAGTGAACTTCATTTGCTCTTGTGGACTTAACCATTGTCAGTTCCATGAATTTTTGTCAGAAACAGAAATGGAATATCCTAAGTTGTCCTACCATGGCATAACAGTGGTCAAGTTTCTCTCTCTCTCTATATATATATATAAGAATATATGTGTGTGTGTATTTAACTCAGTGCCATGATTAAAATTTTTCTCAACACGAAGAACAACTAACTTTCAACCACTATTATCAATCATTGAATGGTTTTGGAAAGTAGTCTTTACTATAGATTTGATAATGTTTCTTAATGAATTTGACCTAAAATTACAAGAAAAACAGTGCTTATATGTGAAATTTATGCGGCAGTAAATGCATTTCGATGACGACTAATGCTCTTTGAATCAAACGTATTACTTTGCTTTTGCTATGTAACAAATTATCACAAAATTTCCAGCTTAAAATAATACAATTACTAGCTCACAAGTATCTGGACGTCAGGCTGAGTTATTATCTGGAGGTTCTGGGGAAAAGCCTACTTCGAATCATTCTTATTGTTGGCAGAATTGAAGTTCTTTGAGTTGTAGAACGGAAGTCCCACTTTCCTTGCTGACGGTGAACTGGGAGCCACTCACAGCATCTAGAAGCTGGTCACATTCCTTGCCACATGGCCCCTCAATCTTCAAGTCAGCAATGGTGCATCAAATCCCTCTCATGCTTTGATTCTCTGAATTCTTCAATCTCTGACCTCTAGACCAGATATAAAGGGCTATACAGTCAGGCCTACATTCATAATCACCCTTTCTTAAAGTCAACTGTGCCATGTAGCAAAACCTAATCAAATGAGTAACATCATCATATTCCCAGTCCCAGGGATTATGTAGAGCATGCACGCCAAGGGGAAAGTATCTTGGGGCCAGCTTAGAGTTCTGCCTACTACACATACCATTTCTGCTTTATACATTTCCTATGTCGCCAAAATGTGAAATCAAAACTGAGATTTCCATTTTCACACAAACTTGCAGAGGATATATTCTCTGAACTCATACTACTAATCCTGCAGTGTTTTCCAGAACTCAATGCAAGTACAAAGGAAATTTCCATGCTTCAAAATCCATTTAACTGTGCAGTTGAGAAGCTTTGTAACCTTCAGTTGGGAGTGATTAATCTGTAATGCAATGATATGCTAAAAGGCACATATCAGGAGAGGAATGCAATAGAATTCTATAAATGCCTTTCAAGTAATGAATATGCTTAATTAAAACCATATGCTTGTGGATTGCTATCAGTATTTGACGATATCTATTTGCATGAAAAGACATTTTCAAATATGAAATAAGTAAAATCTCATTACAGATCTATTAATGGGTGAAACTTTGCAATTGATTTTCATGACAGAGAATAATATAACTGAATGCCAATTAAGCAAAATGTTATTCAGAGAAATCTAAATAATTCCATTCTTGTTATTAGTAGACTTGTATTAAAAATTTTGAGCTCTATTATTATTATTACTATTTGAATTTCATCAATAAAATTCTTTCGGTTTTTCTCGTTATATAATTAACTACATAATATGCTCAGTTTTTCCTCTGGACCCACAAAAACCTAAAATATTTACTCTCTGCTCATTTACAGAACAAGTTTGCAACCCCCTGCTTTAGAATCATGCAACTTGATATGGGGCCATGACAATAGTGGTAACATGTATATTTTGTTGCTTATTTTTTATTATGTCCTATATAGTGCTGGCTACACAGCATCCTCCCTAAGAGTGTCTCTATGATTTCCCCATCTTTGCATTTTTCCTTTGATTATTGCTTGTCTATACATCTTTAGCCCTTAGGTTGATTAAGCTTAATTACAAATTTCATGCCCTGGAAATTTCAGCACACATAGAAGTTCTATTAATCAATCTCATTTTTATGTTCTTTCCGTTATTTATAGTGGATTTTGATGCTATATAACTGTGTGTGTATTCTAGTACTCTGAGTGTGTGCACATTCATACATATACATTTTTATATTTAGTATATTGAACATATGCATAGCGGTATATACATAAATATATATGCATATGATGTAGGTAATATAATATATCTACATGTATATGTATATGGATGGCCACTGAATTATTCCTCTAGACAACAATTATACTTCAACCATAGTCTAAAAGTCAGAATGGATGAGTGGAAAAAAGATAGTTTACTAGTGAGAGTTTTATCAATAAACTTTTTATCCATTTTGCAAATATGTGGGGTTGAAAATGGAACTTGTATAGCTTAAGTATAGTAGTTCTGTGTTATAACTGAAAATACCAGCCTAATTCCTCCTCCAAAAAAATTTGGCATCACAAAATCAAGACATAACTATCTAGCTTTCAATAAAATATATCAAAGTACCTTTTGTGCATTTCCATTTTGACCCCCATTTTCAGAAGGGTATACTTCATAATTTTCCCAGATAATCTTACTCATTCCCATGATTTCAATTTCAGAACACTGAGAACTCCTGCATCTATTTCTTAGTCCTTAACTCTCTCAAGTTTCACATTCCAAATTCACATGGACGGTCTTGTCAAACTTAACGTGACCACATTGAACTCATTTCTTCATTGTCTGACAGAACAAAACAAAACCAACAAAATCACTCAGCTCTTCTCTTTGATTTTTTTTTCTTTTAGTATGGTTTCTCCATCCTCCTTACATTCTTAATCTTTCCCTTTCTTTTCATTCATTAATTTAGTAAATATTTATTTAGCACCTAGTACGTGCCAGATGTAGTGTTTGTCATGGAAGGGTGGAGATTTATGGTGAACAAGACAAATTTAGTTTCTGCTTTCATGAGCTTATATTCTAGTTTGGGAAACAGACCAAAAAATACAATAAAATTAAGCAAAATAACATACAAATATGTGAAATATTTGTAAATTGTGGTTAATACTATTCATTCATTTCTTCAAAATATTTATTGAATTTCTTTTTCTGAGCCAGACAGTGTTCTAGGCATTGTTGTGGTTCTTAGTGGCTTTCAAATTGGCCTCTGCCTCATTGGAACCCCATGTGCAATTGGACAAAATGCCACCTCGCCTGTGCCATCCCCATGATCTGTTGCTATGATACTGAACATGTTTCAGCAGAGCTTCCAGACATAAGTAGACTAGGAAGAAAAGTCTTGTGATCTACTTCCAAAAATCAGCCAATGAAAATCCTAGGAATTGCACTGTTTAGTATCATAGCATCACATAAGCCTCTACTGACAGACAGGTGGTGGCTGTGTTTGAGGTGCAATGGGGAGAAATTGAACCCAGGTCTCCCACAAAGAAAGCAAGAATTCTAGCACTGGACCACCATTGCTCTCAATTGTAGATGCAACAGTGAACAAAACAGGCAAAAATATCTTTCCTCATGCAGCTTACATTCTAGTGAGAAGAAACAAGCAAGAAATTGAAAAAAAGTAAATGAGCAGGGCCTCCATTATATAGAATGCACAGATACTTCTTTCTAACGATGGAACACAGAAGCTGAGACATAAATGATGAGAAGGGCTTTTCATGCAAAAAGAAAGAAAGACAAAGTGACCCAATTAAGGAACACAATGTGTACAAAGATTTTGAGGTGAGGCTTCTTTTGTTCACCCAGTGCCTAGTAGGTGTTGCGTTTGTTTTTTGTGGTGTGTGGCATAGTGTGTGAAGAAAAGAGTGGAACAAAATGCTGTGGGAAAGAAAAATAGAGTATGTAGGGCATTGCACACTTCAAAAGAAGATTAGATTTATTCTAAATGTACAGATAAACCATTAAAAAGTTTTAGCATGGGACGATATCATATTTGTTTTGAGAAGGTCATTTACCACCTACCATCACTCCATATGGTTCACTCCTTTACCTAGTTGTCTAGCCAAACTATACTCTCATCCTCCCCTAAACATTCCATTCCCCCATCAGAGTCTCATGCCTGTACATATCCTTCTGTCTACCTGGAGGATCCTTACACCTCCCTTCCGTCTTCGGTCTTCCCCCATGTTCTTAAATACCCAGCTCCATTATCACCTATTCTATGAGGCCTTTCCTGAGTCTCCTGACAAATGTAGTTGCTCTTACACAGCAGTTTACTTATAGGCTTGCTATCACTATATTACATTTTATTGTATATTATGTGTTTTTACGCATCTCCAGTGACTAGTCCATGAGCTTTCCAAAGATAGGGTCCATGTTTTATTCATGTTTATATCCCCTACTTCTTTCACTGTGCCTGGCACATAGTAGGTATTCAGAAACTGTTGAAAGAATTAAAATAATTAAAAGAAAAACCTATGAAAAAATATTCTTCCCTGATCCTAAATTTAGTTATTATTATCTTTTAATAGTAACCATGGTTCCCAGGAGACTCTCTGCTGGATTTTTTAAAAAATTAATTATTTTCACTGTTGGAAACAGAGCAATTTGGATAAGTATATTTGGCTAGAAAAAAAATATTATTAAGAGTTTTTGGTTCCAATTACTGATTCCAATTCAGATTACATTTTTTTTAAAATACTAGATCATTTCTGTGGCTCTGCAGTAAATGCAGAAATAATTTCATAAAGGTTAAGCACCTTTATATGATAGATATATGCTCTACTTACTTTCAAATGAATACATCAGAAGTTTGGTGGTATCATCAGATTAAATTCTGTATCAAAATCAGAGTTCTAAGAATGAAGTTCTTGTGAGTTTCTTTAGATATCCTCGTTATGCACAAATAAATTTTTATCTCTATCTCTATATTTCTAAAACACCTATTTCTTTTTTTATTGTACTTTAGATGAAGGTTTACAGAACAAATAGTTTCTTATTAAATGGTACACATATTGTTTTATGACATTGGTTAACAATCCCATGACATGTCAACACTCTCCCTTCTCAGTCTTGGGTTCCCTGTCACCAGCTTTCCTGTCCCCTCCTGCCTTCTAGTCCTTGTCCCTGGACTGTTGTGCCCCCTTAGTCTCATTTTGTTTTATAGGGCTGTCTAATCTTTGGCTGAACAGTGAACCTCCTGAGTGACTTCATTACTGAGCTAAAAGGGTATCCGAGGGCCATACTCTCAGGGTTTCTCCAATCTCTGTCAGGCCAGTAAGTTTGGTCTTTTTTTTGTGTTAGAATTTTGTTCTACATCCTTCTCCAGCTCTGTCCAGAACCTTCTGTAGTGATCCTGGTCAGAGCAGTCAGTGGTGGTAGCTGGGTACCATCTAGCTGTACTGGACTCAGTCTGGTGGAGGCCATGGTAGTTGTGATCCATTAGTCCGTTGGACTAATCTTTCTCTTGTATCTTGTTTTCTTCATTCTCCCTTGCTCCTGAAGGAGTGAGACCTATGGAGTATCTTAGATGGCTGCTTATGGGCTTTTAAGACCCCAGACACTACTCACCAAGGTAAAATGTAGAACATTTTCTTTATAGACTGTTATGCCAGTTGAGCTAGATGTTCACCGAGACCATGGTCCCCACAGCCCTCTGCCCAGCAATTCAGTCCCTCAGGGTCTAAAACACCTATTTCTAACACTCAACTCTATTCTTGAAAATAAAAGGAACTCAACAAATGTTAGGTGGTTGAATAAAAAGGTCAAGGAATCTATCATCTTCCTGAAGTATTTTAATAGCAAACTCATATTTTTTTCTTCACCCATCAGTTATACTTATTCTCAGAAATTTCAACTTTCATATTAATGACAGTTTTAAAATCCTGATCTCACAATTTCTTATCTGCTCAGCTCTTATAATATCCCCTGCCACACAGTGGCAGTTATTCAGTGGCAAGGTTGTTCCATATGCCATTTAGAACTGCTTCATCTCTAATATCATCAAGTTTGCAAAACAACAAATTTCTGTATTTTCAATGCCCCACGTTCTCACCCATATTTATGGCTGCCTTTGCCTTCATTGTGGCCTCCAGTTTTTGCTCTCCATCATAGTTTGTCTTCAATTTCATTCACATCTTTCTTGTTTTCTTCTTTTAGCCACAATGTCATTTTATTGGTGCTCTCAACTAACACACCCGATGCCCTTCGCCAAGTCTTTCTATCCTGAATAGTCTTTATAATTCCCAATAATTTTCATTCTTCACTTTGACATTTAGATTGCCTCTACTTTAGACCATACCTTAATTATCTCTTTCTTGGACTATTAAAACTGTGTGCCTTCTAGGGCATATATAACCTTACTATTGCTGCAGCTCATTAGCTCCCCTTTTTGTAATATTTTTTATTTCATAATTTCCATTCTTCATGTCCTCTCCATAGAAAATAAATTCTAGAGTCTCAAATGTTTCATTCAACTTTATTTTCACCTCTTATCTGCAAAGTAATCCCATTATTTCAAACTTTGAATATTTAGAAGTTTAATGAGTGAGTCTTACATATGATAAAATTATAATTATCTCTGTAACAAACACACAATTTGAATAAATGAGTGTTCCGTTCAAGATTGCACCAGATGATTTGCCACAACAACTCTAGCTGTGATGAATCAGATTAAGTGGTCTCTGAAGGCATGAAAATTCAGGAATCTGATGTGGGACTTTATAAAGGTCTGGGAAACACAAATGAGAAGAGTTCCCCATAAGGGAAAAGTAGTTTAAGCTTGATACTATTGGTTCCAAATCAGAAAATCTAGCCCCAGTAATTAACAGCATTCAGGAACATGGTTGGTGTTGTTGTTGTTAGGTGCCATCGAGCTGGCTCCAACTAACTCATAGCAACCCTATGTACAACAGAATGAAACTGCCCGGTTCGGTGCCATCCTCATAATCGTTGTTATGCTTGAGTCCATTGTTGTAGCCACGGTGTCAATCTATCTCCTTGAGAGTCTTCTTCTTTTTCACTGACCCTCTACTTTACCAAGCATGATGTCTTCTCCAGGGACTGATTCCTCCTGATAACATGTCCAAAGTATGTGGAACAAAATCTTGCCATCCTTGCTTCTGAGAAGCTTTCTGGCTGTCCTTCTTCCAAGACAGATTTGTTCATTCTTTTGACAGTCCATGGTATATTCAATATTCTTGGCAACACCATAATTCAAAGGCATCAATTCTTCTATGGGTCTTCCTTATTCATTGTCCAGCTTTTGCATGTATATGAGGTGATTGAAAACACCATGGCTAAGGTCAGAGGCACCTTAGTCCTCAAAGTGACATCTTTGCTTTAGAACACTTAGTGAACATGGTAGCCTTACTAAGATATCCAGGTGGCAGCTGCTTGCCAGAAAACCCAACTTGTGGCAAGGTTTTCCATTAAGTTGCTTCACTTGCTATGATTTTCACAATTTGACCGTTTCCTATACACACAAGATTTTCCTGTTAGATTTCAATCAGTTGGTAGAAAGAAAGGACTGATCCATCCGTACTCTGTGTTTAGTGTTCCTTTTAAATTTTCATTGTCTTTGCAGGCACCTAGATAAGAGTCCAATCCTAGGGACAAACAGAGATTCTTTGTCCTTCTGCTCTTTATGTGAATGTATTTCAGATTCATTCTTTTTTACTGAACGTAAATAAGGCAGAGTCCAAAAGTCCAGATGATGCCTGGCATTTTCTTTATTAGAATCAATGTACTATGTACAATTCAAATTATACTCTTCATAGAGAAAGTCCGTTGGGAAGGACTGTCTGATGGTATGTTTTTTTTCAATAAGGTATGCTAAGGTTCTATTTTAAACTAGTATTAAAATATTTATGAAAAAATGTCTTTGATGTTAATATTTCTAACGTACTGAAAATGAACACATATGGATTTGCCCAAACAGATTTCCTTTTCAATGGAGAAAGTACTTGGGCAAATTTTCAAAATTGTTTTGCATAAACTCTCTCTGCTTACTATTATACACACCAATACACACACACACACAAAATCCCAAAAACAATGTATTTAAAAACAAATATAATTTAAGGCTAGTATTTTGTGTAAAAAAAAGTCCTTGAATTTAACTTTTTACTTACCAGTAAATGAAAGTATAACATGAAATATTAAAATAGATGACTATAGACATTGTTTTCAAATGTAAAGAAAATCATATTTAAGAGAAATATAGGGGACCAGATGTGTCAGTTCTGATATGTGGAACATCAGCTTTTAAAACTGTTAGTAAAAGTCACATGATATAAATGTCACCTCTGATTTTACTATTATAAATACTATGGTTAGTAATACTTCCGCTTTTTTTTCAATAGCTGGAAAAAGTGTTCTAAGCCAAAATGAACAGAGTAAATGTTATAACTAGGGCAAAATTATTCCTAAACAAATTCTTTTACATTTATATATTAGTCAGTAGCTAGAAAAACCCATTTTTCTTCCTAGAATTTAGAAGTTTTGCTCTCCCATATGTTTTACATGTGTTAAAAATGTGGCTCCTTTTTTTTTTTTCTTTTGAACTCCTTTTTTTTATCCCACACAAAAATTTATACATACATTGTTATGTAACTCTAACTGCTCTTCCCATACTGTGACAGCACACGCCTCCTTTCCACCCCTGATTCCCCATGTGTCCGTTCAGCCAGCTCCTAACCCTTTCTGCCTTCCCATCTCGCCTCCAGACAGAAGCTGCCTATTTACTCTCTTGTATCTACTTGAACCAAGAGGCACGCTCCTCATGAGTATCACTTTATGTCCCATAGTCCAGTCCAATCCCTGTCTGAAGAGTTGGCCTTGGAAATTGCTTTAGTTCTGGGCTGATAGAGAATCCAGGGGCCATGCTTTCCAGGGTTCCTCCAGTCTCAGTCAGACCATTAAGTCTGGTCTTCTTAGTAGAACTTGAGTTCTGCATCCCACCTTTCTCCTCCTCCATCCAGGACTCTCTGTTGTGTTCCCTGTCAGGGTGGTCACTGGTGGTAGCCAGGCATCATCCAGTTCTTCTGGTCTCAGGCTGATGAACCCTCTGGTTTATGTGGCCCTTTCTGTCTCTTGGGCTAATACTTACCTCATGTCTTTGGTGTTCTTCATTCTCCTTTACTCCAGGTGGTTGGGGCCAATTTATGCATCTTACATGTCCTCTTTCAAGCTGTTAAAACCTCAGACAACACTCACCAAAGTAGGATGCAGAACATTTTCTTAATAAGCTTGGTATGCCAATTGACCTAGATGTCCCCTGAAAGCATGGTCCCTAGACCCCTACCCCTGCTACTCTGTCCCTCAAAGTGTTTGATTGTATTCAGGAAACTTCTTAGCTTTGGTTTAGTCCAGTTGTGCTAACTTCCCCTGTAGTGTGTGCTGTCCTTCCCTTCACCTAAGCTAATTCTTATCTACTATCTACTTAGTAAATAACCCTCACCCTCCCTCCCCACCCTCTTAACCATCAAAGAATGTTTTCTTCTGTATTTAAACGTTTTCTTGAGTTCTTATAACAGTGGTCCTTTACAATAATTGTTGTTCTGTGACTGACTAAGTTCACTCAGCATAATGACCTCCAGCTTCCTCCATGTTATAAGACGTTTCACGGCTTCATCATTGTTCTTTATCATTGCATAGAATTCCATTGTGTGGATATACCATAATTTGTTTATCCATTCGTCCGTTGATGGGCACCTAGGTTGTTTCCATCTTTTTGCTATTGTAAACAGTGCTGCAATGAATATGGGTGTGCACATATCTATTTGTGTGACAGCTCTTACTTCTCTAGGATATATTCCAAGGAGTAGAATAGCTGGAGCATATGGTACTTCTATTTCTAGTTTTTAAAGGAAGCGCCAAATTGATTTCCAAAGTGGTTGTACCATTTTACATTCCCACCAACAGTGTATAAGTGTTCTAGTTTCTCCACTACCTCTCCAGCATTTATTATTTTGTGTTTTTTGGATTAATGCTGGCCTTGTTGGAGTGAGAAGATATCTCATTGTAGTTTTGATCTGCATTTCTCTAATGGCTAATGTTCGTGAGCATTTCTTCATGTCCCTGCTAGCTGCCTGAATATATTCTTTGGCAAAGTGTCTGTTCATATCCTTTTCCTATTTTTTATTTGGGTTATTTGTCTTTTTGTTGTTGAGGTTTTGCAGTATCTTATAGATTTTAGAGATAAGATGCTGATCGGATTTGTCGTAGCCAAATTTTTTTTCCCAGTCTGTATGTTATCTTTTTACTCTTTTGGTGAAGTCTTTTGATGAACATAAGCATTTGATTTTTAGGAGCTCCCATTTATCTAGTCTCTCTTCTAGTGCTTGTACATTGTTACTTATGGTTCGTATTGTGCTTATGCCATGTATTAGGGCTACTAGCATTTTCCCTATTTTTTCTTCTGTAATCTTTACCATTTTTGATCTTATATTTAGGTCTTTGATTCATTTTGAGTTAGTTTTTGTGCATGGTGTAAGGTATGGGTCTTGTTTCAGTTTTTTGCAGACGGATATCCAGTTATG
>NW_004444041.1:2995983-3012575 GCF_000243295.1 Trichechus manatus latirostris | reverse complement strand
CTACATTTTTTAAGTCCCTCTTTTTTGTTTTAACGTTTTCATCTTTTACATATTGACATCTGTTTCCCTATTTTCAGTGTTTTAGCTTTGATTTCCTTTTGTGACTTTCCTATCTGGGTTGATATCTGGTTGCTCTGTCCTGTGTTCTAGTCTTAGGTTGTTATCTGATGTTACTGATTTTCTAACTGGAAGACTCCCTTTAGCATTTCTTGCAATTTTGGTTTGGTTTTTGCAAATTCTCTAAACTTCTGTTTATCTGGAAATGTCCAAATTTTGCCATCATATTTGAGAGACAGTTTTGCTGGATATATAGTTCTTGGCTGGCATTTTTTTTTTCCTTCAAGGCTTTGTATGTTATCCCATTGCCTTCTTGCCTGAATGGTTTCTGCTGAGTATGCCGAGCTTATTCTTATTGACTCTCCTTTGTAGATAACTTTTCGTTTATCCCTAGTCAGTCTTAAAATTCTCTTTTTATCTTTGATTTTGGCAAGTTTGATTATAATATGTCTTGGTGACTTTCTTTTGGGATTTACCTTATGTGGGGTTCGAAGAGCATCTTGGATAGATATCTTGTCATCTTTCAAGATATCAGAGAAGTTTTCTGCCTACAAATCTTCAACAATTCTCTCTGTATTTTCTGTTATCCCCTCCTGTTCTGGTACTCCAATCACTCATAGGTTACTCCTCTTGACAGAGTCCCACATAATACTTAGTGTATCTTCATTGTTTTTAATCCCTTTATCTGATTTTTCCTCAAATAACTTGGTGTCAAGTACTTTATCTTCAATCTCACTAATTCTGAGTTCCATTGCCTCAATTTGGCTCCTATGACTTTCTATTGAGTTGTCTAATTCTGAAATTTTATTGTTAATCTTATGGATTTCTGATTGCTGTCTCTCTATTAATTCTTGCAGCCTGTTAAATTTGTCATTATGCTCTCCTCTAATCTTTTTTTAATTTCCTCTATTGTTTTGTCTGCATTTTGCTTAATTTCCTTCTTAATTTCTTGAAGAGTTCTGTATATTATTAATCTTTTGTATTCTGCCTCCAGTAATTCCAAGAAATTTTCCTCCTCTGGAAAATTTCTAGATAATTTTGGGAGCTTGCTGAAGCCATCATGGATTGCTTCTTTATGTGATTTGATATTGACTGTTGTCTCCGAGCCATCAATAAGTTTTATGTTTATTTTATGTTTGCTTACTGTGTCCTAGCTTCTTGTTTTGTTTTGATATGACAAAATAGGCTGCTCATATGAGCTAATTTGATGACTGGCAGCTTTGAAGCTCTAATGTCCTGTCACTGGGTGGTTGGATCTGTTACTAGGTATGTGAGCTCAGGAGTCCACCCACTCCTCCTGTATGTATTCAGCTCAGGTGCCCAGGTAGATAGCCACCAAGTGTGTGGTGTAGGCTCTCACTTACAGTCCTAGACAGGCATGGGTGATTGGTGTAGTCACAGGCATCTGGCTGCTGCAGGGGGATAAACTCTCAGCAAGGCAGGGGGCTGACGGCCACCCCCAAGTGTCCAGGAGGAAGGCGTGTCCTTGTTCCCTAGAATGCGTAGGTGGGTGGGTTTGCCGCTGGACAATGAGCACCTAATGCTGTTGGCTGTAAGGACTGTGGGGCACTTCTTATTCATGGGCCCCTGTCACAGATGGCTAAGTGGCATGGGTGGAACCACCAGTCCTCAGGCCCCTGATATGGGTAGGTGAAGACCCTGTTTAATGGGCAGAGCAGTGCAAATGTCAAGAACCTGCCACTTCACAGCTGAAACAGTTGAAGTGAGGATTTTGGTATATAACCTGTTGTGCTACACTAATGAGGGCCTATGTTGTTTAGATGGGCCCACACAAGTCTATATAGGGAGAAAGGCCCTCAAAGTCTGTGGATCCCTTTTGCCCGTGCCTAGGCAAAGGAGCTGTGCCTACCCTGGGTTCCTGGCTTAGGAACCCATTTGTTAGTTTGTTCACTCTCCAAGGCAGGGAGAATGGCTCTGGCCATGTGAAGGATCCTATTTCCAGCCCAAGGGGCTCAGCAATTTCTGAAGCCCATCTGGGACCCAGTGCAGAACAGGGAGTGTGGAGGTAAAAGTGAGAGAGTTTTTTCCCTAAGGGGGGTGTTTTTGATCCACGCAATAGGCCATATGCAATTACTTATTTTTGCCGGATCAAGGTTTGCTTCTCACTGGTTTCGGGTGGCGATGTAGACTCTCAGCGACTGGGTCTCTCCTGGTGCAGAAAATGCCCCTCCTGAGCACGGCTGCTTGCCTGCCTCACCGCTCACCTCCGAGCTGATCAGGCCTAAAAAGCTCAGGGTTTCGCTGGGCTGGTCTTGCAACTCCTGGTTGCCTCCGAACTGTCTCTCCCTCCCCCTGCCACTCAGTCCAGTTCCTCAACTCTGCCTTTGATGGTCAGGGCTCCCAGATTGCCGTATATAATCGAATCACTTGTTTTTTCAAGTCTTTGTTGTAAGAGGGTCCTCCGGAAGCGTCTGACTACTCCGTCATCTTGGCCCCACCTCCGTGGATCCTTTGAAAGACATTATGACTTAACATCCTTTCTGCTGTATGGGTAAATGAAAGTAAATGATGCTCTTGTAAAGTATAAAGGCACAATAAAACTTTGTTAAGATTTCAAAGAAGTATAAGCCTGTAATACATATAAATAATCTGCTTTAAAAATCAGAGTTATCAGAAGCATCATTACATTTTGCTGCTCTCCTCATTCATATTTTGGAATAAATCACTACTTGTATGATTGAGAACATTTACTAAGCCACTTTCTTCCCAAGTTTGAATTGTCTATTTAACCTGAACAAATCAATATTTCACCTACACCCTAGTAATTCTGTTTCTAAACAATCTGATTCAGCAAATATTCATGATGTTTTGTAACCCATAAGCTAGATAAAATATAACATAAACACAGACTGGGTCCTTGAGGTCCCTAGGAACAGGGTTGAACAGGCTGGATGACAAAAGTTTTAAGTCAACATTTTGTACACTGATCCAGACTTTACTCATTGAAGGAGCTTAAGATAGTCTTAGTTATCTGGGTGATATTCTCATCCAGAATGCCATATTTTCTGATTAGTCTAGAAAAATGAATTGGTACCTTTCTTTAAGATGAGACTGCTTCAAGATGTGGTCCCTCCAAGTAGGCTTAAGAGGTACTTCTTCAACCAGCCATATCTTCACCCAGACAATTTCTATGGATCAATTCTTCTCTTTAAAGGCGACTAAAGTGTGCAGTTGGAGTTACCGTCTAATGTTTAAAATTACATCTTTTGCTTGCATTTCAAAATGGAGCATTTTCTAAGGTTGAATTCTGATTTTAGCAATGAGGAGACAATTGTTGCCTGGTTCAAAATGCATATTTCTCCTCAAAAGTTTAATTAAGCCAAGCCTATACTGACTTCAATACATAATGAGGCTGTGGTGATGAGGTAAATGCACTTCTGTAAGACTAAAGGTGCAAGTCCCTGAGAGCATGCCTCATTATGTGTTTAAGGCATTTAGTTACTTCCCAACAACCATATCCTCCTCAGAATCATTCCCTCCCAACATCTGCTCCTCGAGTGATAACTGAATTATGACTGTTTAGCATACTGAGAGAGAGAAAAAAATCGTATCACTGTAAATGTTACAAAGCCAATACAGCTGGGCTAGAGTAGATTAGCTTTATTTCAACCTCATTTATCAACAGAAACTTCAGATAAGTACTAATTCCAGAATCGGGGTTATTTGTGAGATAAAGTATGATGAAGACCAACTAACAATGGCAAACTTCATTTTTTAGCTGCTAGTTTGAGCTTGTAGTACTGGCTGTGCAAAAAAAAATTGTGTTTTGACTTGAGCAAATTAAATTTGTAAATCAATAATGGTGACTAATTGTATGATCCCTACTTAATAATTGTCAATTATATTCTTCATTTAACTGAGTAAAATCTAAACTTTCAAATTAATAACTAGATATTTATATTATAAATATAAATAATATTTATATTGAGTCCAAAGACTTTTTATCAGATATAAAAATGATTTAATATGATTTGTTTCTCCATAATGACTGCCATATGACTAATCAGTGAACAATTTCTCTAAAATGATATGGTGATCTTTAGATTTAACAAAAATAGCACTGCAATTTCTTCCATATTTATGTCTATGTACTTTGCTCTTATACACACATTTCATTTTCTTCTTGCATTAGAAAAAACTTTAAATAAATAAGTATATATTTATGTCATACACATAAATCAAAAAATATTATTCAGAGTTTGGGGTATTATTAAACCTTACGTTTATAATGATTTTTAACCTAGCCTTTTTTGATATTAACGTTAGAAATTTTATCATTCGACGATTGAGCATGGAACATTGTGGTTAATACCATGGGTTTTAGAACAGACAACTCAGAGATGGTAAACCAACTCCACTTCTTATAGACACGTGAGATCTTGGGCAAGTCACATAACCTCTGTAAGCCTAAACTGCCTCATCTGTAAAATAGGGACAACAATAGTATCTAATTCATACAACAATGCTATGGGTTGAACAAGATAACGCATCAAAAAGAGCTTTATGAAATGTCCACCATTCAAATTATTATTATATTATTCTGCTTGATCTCAATAACTCTCCTAATGATGTTAAATTGACAGACAATAAACCTGATTTCTTTAAATACATATGTATATAAGTGTGTGTGTGTGATCAGTTCTGCTTTAATCTGGCTTATGTGCTTCTAAAAATCGTTACACTATATAAAATCATGCAATAAAAACCACAGGGCTCTGGGGAAGTAAAGTTAGAGGCACAATACACGAAAACTTTCTTAATGACCTTAAAAGAAGATAGGAACCTAATGAAAACAGTAGCAGTTTTATACATGTTAAATGGTTAAGAAATACACGCATTCTAAATAAATATAGCAATTTACCTTGAAATAGACATGAAGTTGCTTGTGGAAATCCATGTTGGAAGGCTTGAAGTTTGTGTTACTGTGAAGTCATGGAAGGAAGGTTATCTGAAATCAGATGATGAGTTGCAACCCTAGATCTGGCTGAGTGACTCATGTATGTGTGGTGAACTGCGGTAGCTGGTAGATATTTGAGATGAGTTTATGTGTGCATTTTGCACATTCCTGCACTTCTCTGTTCAGCTGTCTGCATTCACCTAGTGTTTCTCATGGACAAAATTGCACAAAGTAAGCATAAAATTCACTGTTGTACTCAAATTGTTTCCTAATATATCAATTGCATTAGAACAAATTTGCATTTTTAAAGCAAGCATTATAGCAAAATGGACTGGACGTTGGCTTCTATTTACCATGAGAAAAGAAGAAAGCTGTTCTTCACAATCTGATCACTATTGTCATCACTACTTCAAACCTGCAGATGAATCAAGATCACAAGACAAAAGATCAGATGTTGGGATTACAGATACCTGAGTTGAATTCTGGTTCTAACTTGACTTTGGGCAAGCTTAAGAACTAATTATAACTTCTTTCTGCTCCCCTTTCTTTATCTCTCTGTAGTGGGGTGTCCTGTCAGAGCAGTAGCCTTACCTCCATTTATTATTTGAGAGCCTACAATGTGCCCAACACTGTACCGGGTGCTAGGGCACAGTGGTGAGCCAACCACTGAGTTGTGGGGAGGCTAGGAGACAGCATAAGAACTGACTATTCAAGGGTATGTAGGAGTTAACCTGAGAGAGAGGGCATTCCGGGAGAGCAGGGAGACTGGAGATAAAGGCGGGGAGGTGAGAGCACCATATGTAAAGGACTATCAGTAGGTTCATGTTACTGGATCATGAAGTGTCTTAGTCATCTAGTGCTGCTATAACAGAAATACCACAAGTGGATGGCTTTAACGAAGAGAAATTTATTTTCTCACAGTCTAGTAGGCTAGAAGTTCAAATTCAGAGCATCGGTTCCAGGGGAAGGCTTTCTCTCTCTATTGGCCTTCTCATCAATCTTCCCTTGGACTAGGAGCTTCTCTGTGCAGGAACCCCGGGTCCAAAGGACATGCTTTCTTGGTGGTATGAGGTACCCCAACTCTGTGCTTGCTTCTCTTTACTTTTATCTCGTGCAAGATAAAAAGTGGTGCAGACCACACCCCAGGAAAACTCCCCTTACATTGGATCAGGGATGTGACCTCAGTAAGGGTGTTACAATCCCATCCATTTCACAAAATGAAAGACAACCACACAGTACTAGGAATCATGACCCACCAAAGTGATACACACATTTTTGGGGGGACATAATTCAATCCATGACATAAACTAATAAGAGGAAGGGGAAAAAGAAGAGGCTGGAGAAGTGGGCAAAGCTTGGTTACAAGGATCCTGATAACAGGCTTGAGCTTCTGCAGGGAACTGTAGAAGAGTTACAATCAGGAGAATGGCATATGCATCTGTGCAACAGGCAGCTGTGTGCAGTTTAGAGAACAGAACGACCATATTTAAGGCAATAGGCTGGCAAGACATGATAATGCTCTCAACTCAGCTATTTTTATTCCACCTTGCTGCTTATAATATATTGTTTTCTATAATGTGGGAAGAATTTGAGGATATCAGAAAAATCCCACAAAGACATCACCAATAACAACAATGGTAACATCAGTGACAACATCAGTAGCAACCAGAATTTATGGAGTACTTATTACATGCCAGGCACTCTGCAAAGCATTTTACTTGCTCCAGCACAATCCTTACTACAACTCTGTGAGTTAGGAACTCTTACTATCCCCAAGCTTAGAGAAGGTCACACAGCTTGGAAATGGGTGAGCTGAGACTCAAAGCCAGATCTTTTCTAGAGCTATGGTCTTAATTACTATGCTATGTAACCAAGTATATTTAATATACAATTTTAATTTCATAGAAAATAATAAAGTAACTGCCTTTATAATAATAACTGAATAAATTTATCTCCTAAGAGAATCAGAGTAAAACGATTTTTGTGACTGCTTTTATGCTTGCTTCACAGAGGCATTTAATTTCCAAATTTACAGTCATTTTGACGTGTGCCTGGGCTCCAGAGGGGAAAAAAACAGTTGTCTTCAAGTCGACTCCAACTCATGGTGACCC
The DNA here is from genome assembly GCF_000243295.1 of Trichechus manatus latirostris. Classification (NCBI taxonomy): domain Eukaryota; kingdom Metazoa; phylum Chordata; class Mammalia; order Sirenia; family Trichechidae; genus Trichechus; species Trichechus manatus. The sequence continues at coordinate 3,005,489 of NW_004444041.1, read as the reverse complement.
CATGTGTGTCAGAGTAAAATTTTGCTCCTTGGGGTTTTCAATGACTGACTTTTCAGAAATAGATCACCAGGCCTTTCTTCTGAGGTACCTCTGAGTGTACTCAAACTGTTAGCCTTTTGGTTAGCAAATGAGTATGCTAACCATTTGCACCACCCAGGGACTCTGGGCTCCAGAGAGGGATGCTGCTCACATACAATTAGCAGTAAGCCACAAAGCAGTCCTTAGTATACTTAAGAAGTAGTGAAAAGTATCCTCAGTCATTCTTATCTCTTCACCCTTATTTATTGTTGAAGCTTATCCTTCTTTCTAAGTCATCCATGATCTACTATTGTCTTCCACACCTCTTAGGATAAAAGTCATCTAAAAAAGTGATTTGAAGAACAATGTTTGTTAGTGACTCATGGGATACTCCTCCTAGAGGAATTTTTGTATTAAGAATGGGCTATAGAGCGTACAGAGTCTCTGGGTGGTACAAACCGTTAACATACTCGGCTGCTAACAAAAGGTTAGAGGTTTCAGTCTACCCAGAGGTGCTTCAGAAGAAAGACCTGATGATCTACTACCGAAAAATCAGCCATTGAAACCCCTATGGAGATCAGTTCTACTTTGACACACGTAAGGTCGCCATGAGTCATGGTCAACTCTACAGCTACTGGTTATAGGGAGAACAGAGAGGAAGAGAGAGAGAGGCTTCAGAAGAACTTGGAAATGGTTACCTGAAAGGACTAATCCTCGTTTTTAAATAGAGTTATCTGGTTCTCTTGGTATGATGAGATTAAACATCCAAATCACACAGCCAACAACTCTTATTTAGATTCCTCTCCTCAAAGCAAACTTCTAATTATAATTTAACCTCCATTGTGGTTCAGCTGCCTGGTCAAAATGCTCTCACTAGAGGATGGGATACTTGGATACATGGGAAGTTACAGTTCTCAATGTTAATCCTTAAAATAGCATTCTGGTTATTACATCTCTATTGGATTTTGTTAATGTGAGTCAATTCTTGAGACACAAATCCACCCCCAGAACGCTCACAAATCAAATTCTAAGTCTGTAACATTGAGGAAAGACCTACGGTCCTTGTGAATCCATCAAAGAAAATGTTCTCTTCTGAGGCCGCCTGGCAATGATCTAGTTTGTTTTATCAGGTTATACACTTACATTGCTTTGTACTCCTTCCATTTGGAAAGTCTACAAAACCTGTTTAGAGAGTCAAACTGTAACTATCGCAGGGCCTAGGGAGATAGAATTTGGAGAAAGTAGACTTTCCCATTACTTCCAGACCACACCATGTAAGCAAATTGGGTCAGTGTTTATTAAGCATACTTCCGAAATTGACTATCTTGCACATTATTCTAAGGAAAAATATTAATTCTGAAAGCTGATAATTTATTATAATTGCATTTAATCAAAGAGTTTGTTTTCAAGCTGCCTAGAGATCTTGCTACATTCCTCAGGGCTGACTCTTGGCAAATTTGTGAGTATCAATAGTCTTACTAAAGCCTCATAATTTCCTAGGGAGTTCCTTGTCTTACCCAATAAATCTCATTTTCTTTTCTCAAAAGTTATTAGACTTCCTGGGCAGTGTACCAAGTTGGGCAGATGTTTTGAAGATGTTCTGATCAATCCAAATTAGGAAATAGGTGTTTAAAGTTCATTACGTAAACGTAATGGTCCTGAAACTTGGCCGTGTGATTTATGTGAATTGGGTGGAACACAGTAAAGAAATGCAAAGCATTTTGCTGCCTCTGTATGACCCAGCCTTGTTTAAGAGAGAGGGGGAGAAGGTGACAAGTTGGCTTACCTCAGATATTTTGATTTCCCTACATATCCTAGAAATACTTAGGTCAGTTTGCTATTGATAAGAACAGATCAAGCAATACTTTCCACAAAAATTTGTTTTGTGTTTTTTGATGGCATAAATTATTTTTCTTGCTTTTGATGTGGAAGCAGCAAACCTTTTAATTTCCTGAAGTTTGTCATAAATATTGCACTTCTGAAAGACCAAAATGAGTCTACACTTTGTGCTGTCAAAGAAATATATTTCATTGCTCATCAATTTAGTTAATATCATGGAAATGCATTTTTCAGAAATTAAAAAAACAGTGTTTATATAAAATAAATAAAATTGTTTTAAAATATATAAAACGTACATTTCCCCCTTAACTGCATGTTTTTCTTAAAAATGCGCTATGTGAATACAGGATAAACTCTTGAAAATGTTGGTATTGGAAACTAGATTGAATTTAATATTTTAAAGAATCCTTGACTTTATTATCCCCATTTTATTGATAGGGATTTCAAACTGACTGTCACAATGTCAATAAATGACGGAGCTGTGTCTAGACATCAAGTCCAATTTGTTTCCATCACACCGTCTTAAATTTATACCTGCTTTAATGGTAACCATGACAAATCTTCATTGTAAGTAATTATTACTTTTCTAAGAACTTGATTTGATTTTCATTATATCAAAATCTGCAAATAATCTTTTTCTTTGTAAATTTACTAGGATAATATTGATAGGGCTAAAAGAAGGCAGAGGTAGTTACATAAAGGTTATAAAACCTCAAAATGAAATAAAGAAGCAAACAAACTTTGCTCAGTAAAACAGGAATAGGGTAATAAAATCAAGTTGATAACTGTGTTAGCAACCCCTTAAAACTTTTATGTATTGTATTAATGCAGTGTGATCGCTATAAGGATGTCTTAGTTGTTCCTCCCAATGACCCTGTGAGAGAGACAAGACACTTCGCAGATGAGGAAAAAAATGAGGTTTACAAAGTTTAAATAATTTAATGTCTCACAGCAAGTGAATGCCAATGAAGGTAATTCTGACTCCTAATATATGTTGTAAGAAAGGGAAAGGAATTAATTTGTATATCACACCTCCGTTGAATGTATTGATGACACATGGCAAACAGGCTTCCAACCATGTAGAAATAACTGGAACGCACACCGCTGTGCCTTACCTCAAAACATTCACCACCAATATGCAAACTTACATACTAGGTTTGTACCCTGGTTCTTCTGCTAACTAGACTGATGACTTTTTGTAGTCTATTTTCTTATTTATGATAGAGATGATCATTCCGTCCCACTAAGATTTGTGCCATTGAGTAAAACAGCATGGCAAAGCACCTGGCTATTAGCCTGATACATAGCTTGTTCTCTACAAACTTTAGTTGAATCTGAATATGTGCACATTCAATATATAAGTAAGAATCTACTTGATGACAATTAACAATAGCAACAGCTGGCTCTAAAGTAATGCCAACCCTGAAGGTCCCTGAGGGTCTGCAGTGATTATCAATGATAGAGTGATTGTCCTGGCATTGCAAATGATAGTTTCTCACTCCATCCAAAATCTTTGGAGGAGCATTTTTGCATGTTACCTGATGTCTGATCCAGGCCCAGATTCTATAACTATCCCTGGCCTTAAATTAAAGCGGCATATCTATTAGGGAATTTACTCATTTACCCATTTACCCATTTATTTATCCAATAAATATTTACTGAGTATCCAGCCTTGTGGCAGCCTGTTTGTGCTGGGGCTCTAACAATGAACAAGACAGATGTGACTTCCCTTTTTATGGAGTTTGCAATGTATTGGGAAGAACCACAACTTAAAAATTTATAACTCTGAAAAAGTACAGTGTATATTGTTATATGAGAAACTGGGATACGGGCATAGGACCACTTACAAGAGGATCTGACCTAGCCTAAAGGGAATGTCCTCACTAAGGAAGTGGAAATGTTTAAGCAGAAAACTGAAGGATGAGTTAAGATGTTTTTAAATAAGAGAAGAGAACCAGAACGTCTGGCAATGATTTTCTTTTGTGTAGTTCCAGCTTCTCCCATGACATTTAAGATATACAAAGTCATATTTGAATGCTTTGTTGTGACCACTGTGTGTTACTGGAAATAAACTCAGGTCAGGAGAAAACACATATGACTACTACTGTTTCTTTCCAACTACTGGTAGACAAAAAATCCAAAGCCCTGCATTCCCCCAAAATATGTCCTGGAAAAGCCTGTAAGTTATTCACTTAAAAACATAATTAAGTCTATTTTCTTTGTATAAAAATGAATTAATAATAATAAAAACAAGAGCTACCATTATCCAGTGCCTGCTGAGTGTCAGGAAGGCTTTTACATTCATTAGTTCTAATCTTATCGACAACTCCATTACGTTGGTATTTCTAATCACCACTTTGTACATGTAAAAATTGAGGTGAAATTAGTCTATCATTTTATTCTATTAATCGTACACTTTTACAAAATATTATATGTGCAATTGTGTGCTAGCTGAAACATCTGATTTTCCTCATTTCCAAAACATCTTTTCGTTATTAATCACTGTAATTTTATGATCAAGTTTAGATTTACCATTGTAATTGCATATTAATTTTCCCCCATCTATTATTTTCTATGGTTTCTCCTGTAATTTTCCACTTGATAACAGGAATACCCTATTTAGTGTTCAAGCCAGAGTCTTTGTGGCTTAGGGAAGAAAAGTAAGAACATGGGGAGGTAGAGATGATACGTCTTTTTATCAATGACTGTTAGTATAGTTTTTCTGCATAGCTCTGGCAAGGACTATGAGTAAAACTTCATGGCATTAGTAAGTCTTTGGAAGGTTATACTTGAAAATATGAAGAGAAAAAAACAAAACAAAACATGAGGAATTCTAGCAAAAATCAAGCATGGAAAGATAGTAGATTATCACGTTTCATCTGGGGGCAGGGACCTAGTATCCCTAGTACCCAGCTTAATACTCATTAAAATTTTAGTGACTTGAAGAATATACAGGTAGAGGGAAGAAGATCACTTCAATATTTATTATTCTATCATTATTTTTATCAGTGTAAACATATGGGTAATGTGTCTCTATATAGATTTTCAGAATGGAGGTCAAGAGGAAGCAATTAATGGTAGTGGATGCTTAGGGGTAGGATTCAAGTGGAAGTCAAAGAGGAGCTTTGAAGAGCATTAAAAATGAAGACAAAAAAATAATACTTAGAAACACATTAGTATTGCAAAGATTGATGATATATAAATCAGGTCGCAAATAAAACATCAGTAGGTTTCATGAAATAAAATATTACAAAAAACTCTCCAATAATTGTGCACTAAAACTAGAAATTATTAACACAATCAAAAGCAAAGAAAAAAACTTCTGTCACCTGGGAATTAAAAATAAAATGTTCTGTTAACAACTCTTAGATGAAGAGAGAAACACAAACAAAAATAATAAAAACTGCAAGATTTCTAAATTGTAATACTAATATCAGGACCAGTGATATATATTTAAAAAAGTAATCAGGAAAATCCACAGCATGAAACACTTCTATCACTAACAATGAAAGAATAAAAATTAATGAATTAAGTCCTCTGCTGCTGTCATCTTAGTGCATAGCTCGAGAGGATAGAGGAGGCACAGAGAAAGGAGGCTGTGTTCCTTGCTGGTTTAAAAAGGCAGTGATTCCTGAGAGATGGAAAACAAATGAGGTGAGCAGTATAATTGCCCAGTTTACTGCCTAGAGAAGAGCTCTAGGTTGCAGTGCAGGTAAGGGGAACCTAGGCAGAGCCCAGAAGTCTTCCTGAGTGGATGAAACAAAGATGGTCACCTGGAGAGGCCAAGGAAATGATGGTTTACTGGTCAGAGGATGAGGGAAGAGCAAGGAAGACTGAACTGCCCAGAGAGAGAACACTGCAGAATGCCCCCTCAAAAACTGAGCTGAGTAAGATGAGCACATGCAAGTGAGGAGTTTATCTGAAGTGGGGGAAGAGATTGCCTGAAAGGACAAGATGAAAAAAATCCTGAGAGCCAGTGCAGAAACCGAAATAATGTTCCTCACAGCTAGAGTGGAAAATCTTGTGATTCAGAGCCTCAGATAGAGTACTCAGGGCAGGTTTGCCTCAGTAGTGGTAAAAATCAATCCTAGACTAAATGTTGCTCTGGTCCTGCCTAACAAAACTTAAATGTAAGACCTGAATGAATAAAATTGATTGCAAGTAATTTGACCGCATCCCAGAAAAAAATCTTGAGGATACTTAGCACCCCGAAAGTAAAATTCACAAAATATCTGGCATCTAATTGAAATTACCAGGCATGCAAGGAGAAAGGAAAATATTGCCCATACTGAGGAGATAAATCAATCAATCAAAACTGACTCAGAATTGACACAGATGATAGAATTATTGGTTAAGGATATTAAAATAGTTATTATAACTATGTCTCATATGTGCAGAATTTAGAGGAAAGTTTGAACATGTTAAGTAGAACCAAAAAAACAAAAAACAAAAAACCCAAACCCATTGCCATTGAGTCGATTCTGGCTCATAGCAACCCTAGAGGACAAGGTAGAACTGCCCAATGAGGTCTTCAAGGCTGTAAATCTTTATGGAAACAGACTGCCACATCTTTCTCCCACAGACCAGATGGTGGGTTGGAACTGCTGACCTTACGGTTAGCAGCTGAGTGCTTTAACCACTGTGCCACCAGGGCCCTTCTATGTTAACTAGAGGGTTGGAAAATATTAAAAAATAGACCTAAATCAAACTTTTATAGATAAACACTGCAATGTTTTACTTTAAGCTGAAAAATACACTGGATGGAATTAATATAAATGATAAGAATGTTTCACTGCTATTCATAAGGTTTTCATTGGCTAAATCTTTTCAGAAGTAGACTGCCAGACCCTTCTTCTTAGTCTAGAAGATCAGCTGAAACCTGTCCTCTATGAGTGACCCTGCTGGTATTTGAATACCAGTGGCATAGCTTCCATCATCACAGCAACCCACAAGCCCCTATGGTACGACAAACTGACAGACACATGGAAGGCACTCAAAAGACGACTGGGGCAGAGGTGGCTCTTCAAGGTAGAGTTGACCTTAATGACATGGATGGAGTCAAGCTTTTAGGATCTTCATTTGCTGATGTGGCATGACTGAACATGAGCAGAAACAGCCCCAAACATCCACTAATATTCAGAATGTGGAATGTACGAAGTATGAATCTAGGAAAATTGGAAGGCATCAAAAATGAAATGAATGTGTAAACATTGATATCCTAGGCATTAGTGAGCTGAAATGGACTAGTATTGGCCATTTTGAATTGGACAATCATATGGTCTACTATGCTGGGAATGACAGCTTGAAGAGGAATGGCATTGCATTCATCATCAAAAAGAATGTTTCAAGATCTATCCTGAAGTACAGCGCTCTCAGTGACAGGATAATATCTGTACACCTAAAAGGAAGACCAGTTAATACGACTATTATTCAAATTTATGCACCAACCATTAAGGCCAAAGATGAAAAAATTGAAGATTTTTACCAGTTTCTGCAGTCTGAAATTGATCAAACATGCAGTCAGGATGCATTGATAATTACTGGAGATTGGAATGCAAAATTTGGAAAGAAAGAAGAAAGATCAGTAGTTGGAAAATATGACCTTGATGATAGAAACGATGCCAGAGATCACATGATAGAATTTTGCAAAACCAACGTAAACGACGACTGTACACATGGACCTCACAAGATGGAATACATAGGAATCAAATCGATTATATCTATGGGAAGAGATGATGGAAAAGCTCAATATCGTCAGTCAGAACAAGGCCAGGGGCTGACTGTGGAACAGACAATCAATTGCTCACATGCAAGTTCAAGTTAAAATTGAAGAAAATTAGAACAAGTCAATGAGAGTCAAAGTACGACCTTGAGTATATCCAACCTGAATTTAGAGACCATCTCAAGAATAGATTTGACATGTTGAACACTAATGACCAAAGACCAGACAAATTGTGGAATAACATCATACATGAAAAAAGCAAGAGATCATTAAAAAGGCAGGAAATAAAGAAAAGACCAGAATGGATGTCAGAAGAGACTCTGAAACTTGCTCTTGAACATCAACTAGCTGAAGCAAGAGGAGGAAATGATGAAGTAAAAGAGTAGAACAGCAGATTTCAAAGGGCAGCTTGAGAAGACAAAGTAAAGTATTATAACGACATGTGCAAAGACCTGGAGATGAAAAACCTAAAGGGAAGTACACGCTCTGCATTTCTCAAGCTGAAGGAACTGAAGAAAAAAATTCAAGCCTTGAGTTGCAATATTGAAGGATTCTATGGGGAAAATATTAAACGGCTCAGGAAGCATCAAAAGAAGATGGAAGGAATGCACACTCACTATACCAAAAAGAATTGGTCGACATTCAACCATTTCAGGAGGTACCATATGAGCAGGAACCAATGATACCAAAGGAAGAAGTCCAAGCTGCACTGAAGGCATTGGAAAAAAGCAAGGCCCTGGAATTGACGGAATACCAATTGAGATGTTTCAACAAATAGATGCAGTGCTGCAGTACTCACTCGTCTATGCCAAGAAATTTGGAAGACAGCTACATGGCCAACCCACTGGAAGAGATCTATATTTATGCCTATTCCCAAGAAAGGCAATCCCACTGAATGTTGAAATTATCGAACAATATCAGTAATATCACACGCAAATAAAATTTTGCTGAAGATCACTCAAAAGCTGCTGCAGCAGTGTATCAACAGGGAACTGTCAGAAATTGAAGCCGGATTCAGAAGAGAACGTGGAACCATGGATATCATTGCTGATGTCAGATGGATCCTGGCTGAAAGCAGAGAATACCAGAAAGATGTTTACCTGTGTTTCATTTACTATGCAAAAGCATTCAACTGTGTGGATCATAACAAATTATGGATAACATTGTAAAGAATGGGAATTCCAGAACACTTGATTGTACTCATGAGGAATCTGTACATAGATCTAGAGGCAGTTGTTCGAAGAGAACAAGGGGATACTTCGTGGTTTAAAGTCAGGAAAGGTGTGCGTCAGGGTTGTATCCTTTCACCATACCTATTCAATCTGTATGCTTAGAAAATAATCTGAGAAACTGGACTATATGAAGAAGAACAGGGCATGAAGATTGGAGGAAGACTCATTAACAACCTGTGTTATGCTGATGACAGCAGCTTGCTTGCTGAAAGTGACGAGGACTTGAAGCACTTACTGATGAAGATCAAAGACCACAGCCTTCAGTATGGATTACACCTCAACATAAATGAAACAAAAATCCTCACAAATGGACCAATAAGCAACATCATGATAAACAGGGAAAAGTTTGAAGTTGTCAAGGGTTTCATTTTACTTGGATCCACAATCAACACCCATGAAAGCAGCAGTCAAGAAATCAAAAGATGTATTGCATCGGGCAAATCTGCTGCAAAAGACCTCTTTAAAGTGTTGGAAAGCAAAGACATCACCTTGAAGACTAAGCTTCTGACCCAAGCCATGGTGTTTTAAATCACCTCATATGCATGTGAAAGCTGAATGATGAATAAAGAAGATCAAAGAAAAATTGATGTCTTTGAATTGTGGTGTTGGCAAAGAATATTGAATATACCATGGACTGCCAAAAGAATGAACAAATCTGTCTTGGAAGAAGTACAACCAGAATGCTCCTTAGAAGC
>NW_004444041.1:2961553-2995883 GCF_000243295.1 Trichechus manatus latirostris | reverse complement strand
TTGGAAGAAGTACAACCAGAATGCTCCTTAGAAGCAAGGACGGCAAGACTACATCTTGCGTACTTTGGACATGTTGTCAGAAGGGGTCAGACTCTGGAGAAGGACATCGTGCTTGGTAAATTAGAGGGTCAGCAAAAAAGAGGAAGACCCTCAATGAGATGGATTGACTCAGTGGCTGCAACAGTGGGCTTAAGCATAACAACGATTGTGAGGATGGCACAGGACCAGGAAGTGTTTCATTCTGTTAAACATAGGGTCACTATGAGTCCCAACCCAACTCGATGGCACCTAACAACAATGATAAGAAAGCAGATAGTCCAATGTACACAAAAGATTTGGATAGAGACTTTACCAAAGAAAATATATGAATGGCAAGTAAGCACTTGAGGAGATGCTCAACATCGCTAGTAATTTGCGAAATGTAGATTAAAACCACAATGAGATATAACTACATACCTGTTAATATGTCTAAAATAAACAAGACTGATCATACCCAGTGGTGGCAAGCATGTGGAGGAACTAGAACTCTCTACACTGCTTATGAGAATGTAAAATGATAAAACCACTTTGGAGAAGTGTTTGACAGTTGTTGTCTTTCCCCACTAAGGTTTAACACACACTTTCCATTGACCTAGCCATTCTATTCCTAGTTAGTTATCTAAGAGAAATGAAAACATATATCTATAAAAGACTTGTTCATGAACTATCGTCGGGGCATTATTTATAACAGCCCAAAATTGAAAACAATACAGTGGTATAGACATACAATGGACTATTGTTGTTGTTAGGTGCTATTGAGTCAGTTCCAACTCATAGAGACCCTATGTACAACAGAAAGAAACACTGCCCAGTCCTGCGCCATCGTCACAGCCACTGTCTCAATCCACCTTGTTGAGGGTCTTCCTCTTTTTCGCTGATCCTCTACCAAGCACAATACCCTTCTCCAGGGACAGGTCTTTCCTGATATCATGTCCAAAGTACATGAGACGAAGTCTTGTCTTCCTCTCTTCTAAGGAGCATTCTGGTTGTATTTCTTCCAAGACATATTTGTTTATTCTTCTGGCTCTAAAAACCTCACTGGAACATCTCTATACCTGTGGTTAGCCTTTCTCAAAGGTGGGCCTCACCAAGGGAATATTGATTTAGTTAGGAGACCCCCCAAAAAAATAAATGAATAAATAAAAGTCAGATTTTTTTCTCTTCAGAGGTCAGTTTGCCAGCAAGGAATTCTCTAATCTTCTGCCCATAATGGAGATGGAAAGGGGACAGGTATAAACCTGATTGTTAGTCTGGGAGCTAAGTGCAAAAATGGGTTTGGGTTTCTTTATTCAGAACTTTCAGTTTGTACACTTCCACTTAATAATACTGTTTCCAAGAAGGCTTCTGACTCTCATCCTTGATTGGTATCTGAGTTCCAGAGACCCTGTGATTCAACTTCTGTAAACTCTTGCAGTGGTAGGGGAGGTGGGGACACTTTCCTGCTTGTCAGAACTGGGCAGGTCATGGAAAGTGGTTCTAACTAATCTTTACACAGATGTTCACATAATTCTGTGGATTTCAGCCCCGTACCCACTGGCACCTCCGGGCATCTGGTGCCTCTAAATTTTTTTTTGCTCTGCAGAGGACACTTGAGCTTCAGCTTTTTCTGCTGTATTAATTAGCACTCAACAATCTGCTTTAAATCTCCCGTAGTTTTGTGGGTTTCTCTCTTCTTCACTCACTTCCTCTCTTGTTCTCATCACCTTTATGGTTTAAACCATTTTTATTCCTTTACTGTTAATGAAAAATAGGCTCTCCAGAGGGAGCAGAGGTAAATGGGTGTGTTCAATCTATCATATTTAACCAGAAACCTGGACTCTTTCTCTATGACAATATTATAAAAATAACATTATAACTTATATATTCAGACTGCCTGTAATTTTCAAGAATTTGTTGTGTTTTTGCCTTTAAAAAAACAAAAGTGGCCTATTAGGTGGTTGCTAATATTCTGTAAATTTAACCTGTGTGAGAAAAGAAACGTATCTAGAAAAAAAAAAAAGCCTACACTTATTTTATACTTACACATATTTTAAATACACTTAAATTACAAATAAAACTAATGTATTTTTACAACCAGTATTCAAAGTTGAATAGTAGCTACCAAGTGATGAGAATGGAAAGAAAAGGAAAAATAAAATGTATGAAGACGACATTAATGCTCTTTTTCCTCTGTACTTCACTGGTGCTAAAATCTGTTATGAGCTATCTTTCTTTGTAATGTTTTTGGCATTCCTCATACATAGCAGATCAACACTAGCATACGTTCTTCCCCTGATTTTCCATTTCTTCACTAACTTAAACATTGTGGGGACTGGCTGTATTACTCACCAGTGGTGGAATAAAGTAGTTGGCTTGAAATTGATTTAAATTACATCTGATATTTCAAAGATACAAATCATGTTTTTACAGTATTACCACAGTACCCATGAGATATTATATAATCAGTTGGATACAGGTATGAGTTTATCAATTGGTCTTTTCTCATCTAGGAATATGTTTCATGATTAGTATTGTTTTTCTTTCACTAAATTCAGTAATTTAGTTCAGAAAAAAAATCTTTGATTTTCTTCTTTCCACACCCCACCCCCAGCTTTCCAGCAAAAATAAAATAAGAAATGAATAAAAGAAAATAGATCATCATGAGTTGGGGCAATGTCCTATATGTTCCAAGATAACATTTAAATATTTTAAGAAAAATATTTGCTTTCAATATGAAAGAATGTCTATGTATCCTTTCTAGAAAAATATTTTTATTTTGGCTCGCGAGCAAAAATATGACATAGCTCAGAAATCCAGGTCGTTTAATGACGGTATCTACATACTCCTATTTTCCTTCTGAAATGCTTCACTACTATAATATTTTAAAATAGCTATAATATCTTCATAAAATGATTTAACTTGCCTGTACTTTATTCTTCCAAAAATATAGACAGGATGGATTTTGAATTGTATTGACTTACAGACTGTAATTGCTTATTGCTGCTTTTAGGGCAACAAGTGGCTGAATAACCATCTAGTGATGGTTAAGAGCATGGACTCTTAAGTCAGATTGGCTGAGTTCAAATCTTGGTTCCACCATTTATCGTCTTCTGGAATCACGGCCCTTGGTTTCCTCAATTTTAAAATAGGGCTAATAATGATTGTATATAGGATCGTTAAGCAGTTTATAGAAAGACAGTGCACATCAAACGTTTAACCTAGCATCAGGTATCTTGTGATAACTCAGTAAATGTTATCTATTAATTATCATTATCTTAACTATAATAATAATAGTTGTTATTATTAGTAAGGAGCTCATTTTAAGACGTTGCCCAAGTATATTCTATTGTTAAATTTGGGACAGAAACCCTAAGTCGTGATTCCTGACCCTGGGCTTCCACTGTCGAGCAAAATATATTCCAGAAAAGAGTCTAGAAAACAAATCTGAGTTATTTGTTGAAAAATGCTAGGCAATTCTTCATGCTAATATAACTATATTAATAAATTTGTAAACAAAATTTCTTTTTGCAACAGTTAATTTGCTAAGGAAAACTTGGATCAATAGTACAATAAATGGATTAATAACCAAAAATAAAACAAAATAATTTCTACATCTAAAACAATGAATTGCAGGGATTTTCCTGTAGAACTTGTTACAATTTAAAAATTAACAATAATAAATCACGTCCAACTCATGTGTGGAAAGAAACTATCCTCAGTATTTCCATATTTAAAGCTAAGTAAGTAATTTTCCAATTGATATACTTTGTTGCACAATAGTAATACGCTTTTTCCTATCCCCTTATTTTTCAAAACCTGTAGAATATTATTTTCCATAATTTTAGAGCTATTTCTTTCTTTAATTCCAAGTTTACAAAACTTGTCTAGTACTTTCCACATATCCCAACGACAAAGAAATAATCGAATAAAAAACACTATAGGAAAACAAAACAGGAGGCTGAAGAAGAGTCTTAAGGTTTGTATTTTCTTCTTTTTTTAATATACCCTTTTTCCAGTAGCACAATTTATTTTAGTTCTCTTTTCATTACCTCTGACCTTAGTTTTATATAACTATTTATAGTCATATTCTCCATTTACCCTTTCTTATAATCATTTCTTTAAAAGTTTTTCTTCTACTATTTTCCTACACCAGGAGCCTGAGAATTAACCTAAGCCCTTCCTTCTTCCATACATCCTGCATTCAATTAAAAACTAAGTCCCATGCATTTTGCTTTTTAAAAATCTCTCAATTCCATTCGCTCTCCATCTTTCCTGCCTGGTGGGGCTTGGTGAAATGGTTATTTTTGTTACATACCCCTCCAACCTATTCTCTCTCCACTTTACTGTCGACATGGTCACTGTAAAATGTAATCCCCTGCTCAGCACTTTCCAGAAGTCACACACTGCCCACAGCATAAATCTAAACTGAGTGTCAGAGACAAAGCCTGTCTGCCCTGATTCCTGCCTACCTACAGACTGCCTTGCTTTGCCCTTTCCACCAGCAGTATAATCCGTTTTTAAAAGTTGCATTGCCTAAAAGTTCTCCCAACCTGCATACAATAAAAAGAGGCCAACTCCTTTCTCCTATGATCAGAGAAAGTGACTTTGATTAAGCAAGAAAATGTTCTTAGATAGGGGGAAAAGATTGCAGGTTGCTGTTGTCAACTTATCTCCTTCAGTGGTGAGGTTAATTTTACAAACATAGATGGCAGATGTAACTTTGTCCTAACAATTTCTGTAGCTCTGGGGACTGCCACAAAGTCTTCACAGATTTCCTAGCCATCTGCAGAATTGAGGTCACCAGTTTGTTTTCATAGGCAGAGGAACAGATGAAGCTCTATGTAGATGCTGTGGCTTATACCAGTGTCAACTCAATGCTTCTTTAGTTGCTGATCCCTCAGCCTCAGCAATGCCACCTCAACCCATGCCTGGAAGAAAATGCCTGTGTTTGTGGTGGGCAGCCTCTAAGGTGCTTTCTAATGATCCCTGCTGCCTGATATTCATGCACTTATATAATCTCCTTCACTTGAGTGAGCTGGACTTTGTGATTCACTTCTAACAAATAGAATACAGCAGAAGTAATGGTATGTCACTTCTGAGATTAGGTTATAAAAGGACTGTGGCTTCCATCTTGGACATTCTTTCTTGCTCTCAATTAGTATTCTCCTGCTGCCATGTTGTGAGGAAAGGTCCACTTGAGTGAGCTTGGAGTTGGATTCTTCAGTCCCAGTCAAGCCGGACTGAAGCCCTTCCAACAGCTTGATTGCAGCCTAATGAGAGGCCTTGAGTCAGAGGCCCCCAGTTACACTGGGCCTAACTTCTTGACTCACAGAAACTAAGAGATAATCAGTGTTTGTTGTTTTAAACTGCTAAATTTGGGGGTAATTTAGGGACAATGCACAACTTATACATTGTTCCTCACAACCATTGAACCTCTATGCAATGCATTGGCTGTCATTAGCTTAATTATACTGCTAAAATATTGAACTACATGAAAATTCCCATATTCACCATGTTGTTTCATTCCTTCCTATCTTGGCACCTGCCTTTTCTTCTTCCTAAACGGCCCTTCTATTTGATCTCTAAAGTCTTCCTCTTAGAAGACTTCCTGACCTGCCGCCATAAATAGCACCCCCTCTGTGTTACTTTCATGCTTTGTACTTGCTGTTTTTCTGTATATCTCACATTATATTGTAGCTATTTGAGAGATACAATGACTCACAAACATAAAACCTAATTCTATGTGCCTGTTTTCTGGGTGTTCGTGTGTGTAAAGATGGCATCCACTTTCCTCTTGAAAAAATAAAGGAAAATCTTTGTGAGCGTAGGTGCCTGGTTTATTCATTTAAATTTTTTAACTTCTGAAAAACTTTAAAATGTCAATCAAATCACACATTGAAAGTGGCCCAGGGGTGGTTCCACATTGCTAAACTAAATGTTAACTTAGAATATGTGGGTAAACAAAAACAGGCACAGTGAAATCACCAGATCTTCTGCATTTTAAAAATGCCTCGTGGCAACGTTCCTTGAAACCTCCACTGACAATAAAAAGGAAAGCATGCATGCGGAAATGCACAATAATGGCTTGTAAAATAACTTTCAAATGATAAGGAGTCAAGCGTTCTGGTTTCTATCAAGGCCCAGTGGCCATTACCAAGCTTTAATGGGTGCTGGGGCAGTTGTTTCTGAACATGTTTTCTGTTTTCACTTAATCCCGTTATCATCACTGGCTGTTACCAGTGCCCACTCCATCTGCTTGCCCTCATCGTCTCGCTCGTTGAGCACTGCCGGGACAAGCTCTATTTGCCAATGAGGGAAAAAAATTCCCTGATTTCACCATGATCAAATAGTGAGTGACCTTGTGTTTTTAAGTTCATTGGCCTAAAACTATGGAAGCCTCTGGCCGAGTTGATTTTTATCAACTATTCATGCCTTTTCTCATAATGCCACAATTGTTATAGGTTCTTATCCTAGATATAGAATTCTTAAAAAGCCCTAATTTTCTTTTATTCTCATCAACATTCAATGTGGCCCTTTGCTGATTTATTTTTATACTTCAGAAATGTTACTTTATCTGTGCGTCATGTGTTTGTTATCAGAAATAACTCCTAAGTGCCTTGATAAAAAAGCTTCCATAAACTTTTCTTCTTGTTCTAGGCTATTTCTTTTTAAAATGCCATGCAAAGTTTTCCCTGCATTGAAAAAATCATGCTGTGTGTTTTGAGTATAGGAGCTCTAAGCAGGAAAAAGAGCAATCTGATTGGAAATGAGCCAGAAAGGGTGGAATATTTGAAGGAAATGATTCAGTTTCATGGTTTTCCCTCATAAATATTGCTGTTTACTTGGAGGAAAGCCATAGATACTCTGCGAGTTTGCTTTAAAATCACACACCTTGAACGATGAGATTATGCCTGCTGTTTCCAGATGCATATGATCTGCTGCCTGTTCTCTCATTACACATTAACTTCAGTGCCTCAGCTTTTCAGTAATTAAGAAAGTACCCGGATTTTTGACTAAAAAAAAAAAGTGCAGTCACACACAAGAGTTAATTAGAAAAATATATCCAACTTTTCATCCACTTAGTCAATACAGGAAAGAAACAGCAATTGGAGAGAAATTCTTTTGAAACATCATAATCTTTCACTGTTAGTGTTCCAATTCGACTTTTAGAAGCAGAGCAGCAATTGTCCCTAATGTTCCTTATCCACCTCTTTTTTTCCCTAATTCCTCTTGTAACTGCAAGAACAGTCAGGCTCTACCCCTTTTGTAGGGCCCTACACTGAGGACTTCTCACATTACATTGTTATTTTTTATTTACTTGCCTGTTTTCCTCTGGACTTTGAGCTCATTCCTCTCTGTATTTCTTGTACTAGAAAAGAGTGTGTTATATAATAAGCACTCAACAAATATTATTGTGGAAGGGAAGCAAGAAGGAAGAACTTCAATATAAATTTTTAACCATCTGCCAAGAAGCATAAAAATAAGTTTAGCATTTTTTCTGACTAACTCTTGGTGAATCATAAGCCTTATAGAAGTGTTTGGTACAGACAACCATCAAATACACATGCGTACTACTAAGTCATCATTAATTGGGCCCATACTGGCAATGTGACTGTCTTAGGCTGGGTTCTCTAGAGAAGCAAAACCAGTAAAGCACACAAATGTATATATATAGAGAGAGATTTATATCAAAGAAATAGCTCACGCGATTGTAGAGACTGGAACATCCCAAGTCCATGGATCAGGATAGAGGCTTCTCTCGATTCACGTAGCCGCAGGGGCTGGTAAACCCAAGATCTGCAGGTCGGAGAGCAGGGCTCTGCTCACAGGCTGTGAAGGTCGACAAATCCCGAGATTGGCAGATAAGCTGATAGTTCAAGTTGCAAGAACTGGAGGTCATATGAACAGGAGGCAGCCACAGGATCCAGAGCCAGCAAAAAGCCACAATGTCTGCTTACGTTCAGATGCAGGCCACACCCTCAAGGAAACTCCCTTTCAACTGATTGGCTACTAGTAACAGATTCAGTCATGGGAGTGATCATATATAAACACTGAGAATCATGGCCCAGCCCAGATGACACACAATCTTAACCATCACAGTGACTACGGTTACTTACCATCTGTAAGTGGATATAATTTTGAGATGATATTACAATATATTCTTCTTATAATAGTTTTGAGGGATAAATAAACCTAATAGCCTGAACTAAATATGAATATCTATTAATGTAAATTTAAACTTGTAAAGTTATGCAAATGAAAGTTTTAATAGACTGCTAAATTACTCTTTGAAGTCAAGCCAATTATAATGAACTCCTAATGTTTTCTCAGCTCAACATAGGACACTAAACAAGGAATTAAATAAAAAGTATCTAGATGGCATTCTTATAAGCAAAATAGAACATATTCTAATAAAGTGTATTACTGCAGTGCAGTGAATTATTTAATTGATCTTTCTAGCTATAACCTTTATAACTCCCACCAAGTGATGGGGTGTGACTATGCAACTGAGGTGCTTGTGGTTTGCTTAGCGTGCTAATAACGTACATAAGATGCATGGCACCCTTGTGGGACAGGACCATGCAAATAAGGTGTATGCAACTGTAAAGGGGGGATTGGTCAGTTTTGCCGTTCTGCTGGGTTTAAAATAAGCCATCCCAGAGGTGGAAAGGAGGATTTCACTGTCACCAAGAAAGAACAGCCAGGAATGAAGCACATTCTTTGGATCTGGGATCCCTGTGCTGAGAACCTCCTAGATCCAGGAGATAGACAGAGACAGCTGTAACTCTGGAGATGGCAAGAGATGGTGAGAAGCAGCTGCAGAGAAATAGGGGCAGCAGAGGAAGCAGAACCAGGAGACAGGTAGGAGACAGTGTGATGGGCTTCCTGGCCCACAGAGCGAGAAAGCTGAGCACCTTTGGGCAGGAGGCTTTCTGGTGGAGTAGGGTGCCTCTGGACACTTATTGGCAGAACTAAAAGAGCTTTGTAGTACTTGCCTGAGCAGAGCAGAGGCCAGGCCAACGGGCCAAGAGGCCAAGTGGCCAGAAGAGAGGCCTGTCTGTGGGCATGGCTGAGAAGAGGCTGTCCTGATTGAAGAACGGTATTCTGAGTATTCCTGAACCTGAATTGTAACCTGTTACTTCCCTAATAAACCCCAAAATCATGACTATTTGTCTGTGAGTTCTATGTAGCCATTGCAACAAATTATCGAACCCAGAAGAAAGGTAGAGAGTGACGTGGGAGGGATGGTTGGTGTCAGAATTAGTAAAAGGTTGGAAGGTGGAGGCATGTCTGACCTCTGCCTCACAGAGCCCTCCTTGGGCTGTTGATGTTGATAATGATTCTTACCCCTTGTGAAGTTAGAGGAGGTCAGATGCCCCTGCCATGTTGCCGAGCCATTTTTACAATTACATTCATTTATTTATTCATTCAACAAATAATTATTGAGTTTCTAATCATTGTCATGTACCATTCCAGTACTGGACTATAGCAGGGGATCAAACAAATCCCTTACCCTCATGGAGTTTACATTCTAATGGTGTAGACAGACTAAAAACAAATACAGATAGATAAATAGATGATAGATAGACTAATAGCAGCTTTTGATAACTGCTATGAAAAAAACTGAGGGGTCAGAGAATGAGTGGGTGGACTATTTTGGTAGGATGGTAGGGGAAGAATTCAGCATGACAATGATGATAATCAGGAGCTGAAGTTTTTTTTCTACAAATAAGATATTATTGAGGACTATATGACTTTAGTAAAGAGATGTAGATCAGCTCTGGATGCCCACAGAAGCAAAAACAGCTCAAAAGTGAAATGTTAACTCAATTTGACATGTAGACAGTCTCAGTGTCTTGCATTTGAAAGCTCAAAAGAATACAAATTAATCTTAGAAATAGAGGCAGGATATATGACTCACCTTGCTAATTTGCTTGTCTTAATACTTAATGTAAAAAAGGTAACTCAGATATGTGTGTGTGTATACATTTACATATATGCAGAAAGTACAGGTTTATGAAAAAATTAGATAGTATGTAAAAAAAAAAAATTTCTTAGAAATTGTGAGTTTAAAAAAACCCTTTGCCATCAAGTCAACTCGAACTCATAGTGACCCTATAGGACAGAGTAGAAGTGCCCGATAGGGTTTCCAAGGAGCAGCTGGAGGATTTGAACTGCTGACCTTTTTGTTAGCAGCCTAACGTGCAATCACTGCTCCACGAGGGCTATGACAATTAAATAGTAACTTAAATGGTGGCGTAACAGTTAAGCACTCGGCTGCTAATCAAATGGTCAGCAGTTCGAATCCACAAGCTTCTCTTTGGAAATCCTATGCAGCACTTCATCTCTGTCGTATAGGGTTGTTATGAACCTGAATCAACTCGAGGGCAACACATTTTTTGGGTTTATTAAATACGCATTTTGATCCATAAATCCACTTGACTTCAAAGAGTTATTACATTACTGGATGTAGTCACAAGACAGCTTCACTCCACATTAATGATACTTATTTGGTACACATTTCATTGTTGTTAAACAATTAAAAAAAAAGAGAAAGAGAAGTTTTAAACATCATAATTCAACTTAATTCTTTAGAAATGTTTATATTTATACTATTTTCCTGAGTGATACAAGCGGTTTATAATTGACTGCTAACTGAAAGTTTGGCAGTTCAAACCCACCCTGCAGCTCCATGGATAAAAGCCCTGGCAATCTGCTTCCATGAAGATTACAGCCAAGAAAACCCTATGGAACAGTTCTACTCTGTAACACATGGGGTCACCATGAGCTGGGAGCCAACTCAACATCAGCTAACAACATATATATGTATGTATATGTATATGCGCGCACATACACAGATACACACTCACAAACTTATCTGACCTTCTTGTGGTCAGCTTTTGGCCTCTAATAAAATAAGAAATACACTTAATGATAGCCATTAGTATATGGGAGCAAATTATTATAAATATAAAATAACTTTAAAGTGGATTTGAGTCCACAATATATAATGACTTGATTTTCACAAACTAGTTACTTGCTTAGCCTAAGCGTTGTTAGCTGCCATCCTGCTGGTTCCGACTCATAGCAACCCTATGTCCAAGAGAACGAAACACTGCCCAGTCCTGCACCATCCTCACAATTGTTGCTCTGCTTGAGCCCATCGTTGTAGCCACTATGTCAATCCATCTTGTTAAGGATCTTCCTCTCTTTCGCTGACCCTCTAGTTTACCAAGCATAATGTCCTTCTCCAGGGACTGGTCCCTGCTGAGAACATGTCCAAAGTACATAAGATGAAGTCTCACCATCCTCACTTCCAAGGAGCATTCTGGGTGTACTTCTTCCAAGACAGATTTGTTCATTCTTTTAGCAGTCCATGGTATATTCAATATACTCGCCAACACCATAATTCAAAGGCATCAATTCCTCTTCAGTCTTCCTTATTCATTGTTCAGCTTTTGCATACATATGAAGTAATTGAAAATTCTATGGCTTGGGTCAGGCACATTTTAGTCCTCAAAGTATCATCTTACTTTTTAACACTTTAAAGAGGTCTTTTGCTGCAGATTTACCCGATGCAACATGTCCTTTTATATCTTGATTGCTGCTTCCATGGGCATTGATTGTGGATTCATGTAAAATGGAATCCTTGACAACTTCAATATTTTTTTAATTTATCATGATGTTTCTTATTGGTCCAGTTTTGAGGATTTTCATTTCCTTTATGTTGAGGTGCATTTCATACTGAAAACTGTAGTCTTTGATCTTCATCAGTAAGTGCTTCAAGTCCTCTTCACTTTCAGCAAGCAAGGTTGAGTCATCTGTGTATCACAGGTTGTTAATGAGTCTTCCTCCAGTCCTGATGCCGCATTCTCCTTCATATAGTCCAGCTTCTTTGCTCAGCATACAGAGGGAACAAGTATGGTGAAAGAATACAACCCTGACGCACACCTTCCCTGACTTGAAAACACACAAGATCCCCTTGTTCTGTTTGAATGACTGCCTCTTGGTCTGTGTAGCAGTTCCTCATGATCACAAATAAGTTTTCTGGAAATCCCATTCTTCCCAATGTTATCCATAATTTATTATGATCCATACAGTCAAATGCTTTTGCATAGTCAATAAAACATAGGTAAACATCTTTCTAGTATTCTCTACTTTCAGCCAGGATCCATCTGACATCAGCAATGATATCCCTCGTTCCATGCCCTCATCTGAATACAGCTTGAATTTCTGGCAGTTCCCTGTCAATGCATTTAGACTAAATAGGGATCTTAAAAAGAAACTATTCGGCTGTTCTGTGGTTTGAGAACGAGTAGAGTTGAAATCTATAAAATATGACTTAAATTTGCCTCGTGTCAGAAGCCATAAAAGCAAATGTATCTAAAGGTCTTTCATGCTTACATGTAAGACACAAGTGGTCTTTTTCATCATTTATAGTAAATATGATTATTCCCAGATTGCAAATATGGACCCAGGCTGTTCCTTGGGAAATTTAGTTCAAATCTGCTTGCAACTCTTTACAGATGTGAGTTTTTCACAAAGATAGTATCTTTGTACTTTGCTACAAACTGTAGATTAGATTATTTCTTTTATCTCTTAAAGGGTTATAACAATATTTATATAATTCATGTTACAAGGATTGGATATCCATGATTTTCTGAAAGAAAAGATACAGGAGAAAAGAGTTGGAAAATGAGATGGTAGTTTCTTCCTAATAAAAATTTGTCTCATTTTAGAGACAGCAATATAATGGCCTTAACAGATGTGATTGAGATACTTGTTGGCACAAACAGTTGAGCACTCAATTACTAGCTGAAAAGTTGGTCATTCGAACCTACTCAGAGGTGCCTTGGAAGGCAGGCCTGGAGGTCTGCTTCCAAAAGGTCATAGCCTGGAACACCCTTTGGAGCAGTTCTATTCTACACACATGGAATCACCACGAGTCAGAATCAACTTGATGGCATATACCAAGAACAACAACAACAGACAACTACTGCAATTACTGCCTTTCCATTGTCTGGATGTCCTGGGAAGGATTCCAGGACAGTGTGCCTTCATCTCAGAATGAAAGGAACACAAGGTCCTGTTGAAATCCCTGCTCATTCTGCATCTTGGTTTGCGGCTGTCCTCCAAACCTGACTAGCCAGTTCAGAAGTGTTTTACTATGGTTCACAAGAAAAACTGGGCAAAAGATGGTGGTAATAGATTGACAGAAACTTATTTCCACTTTTGGAAAAATCAATGTAAATGTTTGTCTAATGTGAGTCACCCTTGACATTTTGCATGTGAAAGGGCTGCATGATCCTGCTGCTCTGTGTATGGGTACCTCCTCTTCCTTAACTTTCATAGGTTTCTTCTTTTTTCTTTTAAATGCTGTTCACTCTATTAATTTCTATTCATACACAAGATCTACCTAGCATATAAATTATTCCTTGGGAGTCATTTACAAAGCTGATAGTAAGTGCATTTATTTGTTAAGGATTTGGCTACCTTTTATAATTAATGATAAACCAAAACCAAACTCGTTGCTGTTAAGTTGATTCTGACTCTAGTGACCCTATCAGACAGAGTAGAAGTGCCTCATAGGGTTTCCAAGGAGCAGCTGGTGGATTTGAACTGCAGACATTTGGTTAGTAGCCTGAGCTCTTAACCACTGTGTTACCAGGGCTCCTATAATTAATGATAGGCTTCAAATTTCTCCTCAACTTGGGAGGGAGAGTTTTATGATGGAAAAATATCCCATTCATCTCAAATGCGGATAACTTTTTAAAACAGTGTTATGCAAAACGCTGCTTCACTGGAGACAGTTTATATGTGGCAATGAATATTTCTGAGGGATAAGAAAACATTCTGACAGATGTATAAAAACATTCTGAACTAAGGCTCACAGTATCAAAGAGGTTTCCCAGTGCAATTTTGTTTCAACTAAGACAATCAATAAAATTAATCTTGGAAAAGGACAGAGCACAACTGACTTCAAAATAAAAATCATAAACCTACTATGATGGTTAATTATATATGCCAACTTGGCTAGGCTACAGTGCCCCGTGTTTGGTCAAACACTAGTCTAGATGCTTCTATGACATATTTACATGTAATTAAAACAGTTGGCCTTAAGTGAAGCAGAGTATCCTCCATAATGTGGATGGGCCTTGTTCAATCAGTTGAAGGTTTTAAAAGTATTCTACCTCCAGGTTGTAAATAGACAGACATCTTGCCAGAATTATTCTCTTCTACCGCCTGACCTGTGGATTTAGGGACATAAGACTGCAGGCATATCCAGCCTGTCTCCTGAACTACAGATTTTACATCTGTCAGCCCCCCTTCCTGCCCAACTGAGTAAGTCAATTCTTCAAAAATAAATCAATCTCTCGTATATATATATATCTGAGAGATTGATTTATTTTTTGTATATATTTTATATACATATATATATTTATATATATATTTATGTATATATGTATATCTTACTCATTCTGAGTGTCTAAGCCAACTCCACAGTGTAGGAAGGCACCAGGTCACAAGGAACAACATGACCTAGAGGCAGTGAGAGAGCAAATCTTCAGAAATGGTGGCTGCACATCGCTCATGTTGTAACACATCAATACTCATGTTCAGTGATTCAACTGGATGCTATGTACCTTAGCTCATCTTGCAGTGAAATCTCAAATGGATATTTTTAATCTACTCTGCGTGTCCTCTGAAAGTTTTCATATGGTTACAAGAAGGGAGCAACATTTGATGCTCTGCACTCAAAAATGATGATACCTGAACAGGAGAGCAACATATTTTGAGAGCTTATAGATGTGAAGGTCTTCCTCTAGTCTTAACATCACTAAAATTTCAGCCTAACCTCAAGACTGTGAGTTAGATGTTGTTATCCTCACATTGTACATAAGAAAAAAGACTGAGACCAGTTAAGGTGTTTGTGAAAGGTCATGCTTTAATGATAAGCATAACTCAACGGCGTTTAAGTTGTATGAACAAAATATTACTAAAATGACAGGCAGGTCCAAACAGAATATGAACAAAACCTTAATTAAGTTAAGCTGTAGATTGGAATATTGCACATAGATATGATGCACTAAAGAAAATTGCCTTTATACGTTTCTGGTAAGTCTAAAAGATTGCATTCAGTTTGAGAATTGTGTTTATAGGTTTCATTTAGTAAAAATGAAATGCAGGTAGTATTTATTTCTTTACTTTTTAAATATACTTTTAGTTTTAGAATATATTTAGACTTACAGAAACATCATGAAGATAATAGAGTTCCCACATAACCCATACCATTTACACTATTATTAACATCTTACAATAGTATATTTGTCAAAATTAAAGGAACCAAAACTGATACTTATTATTAATTAAAATCCATGCTTTTTCCAGATTTTATTAGCTGTTACCTAACTACCTCTTTCTTTTTTAGGGGCCCATCCAAGATATACCATTTCATTCGCTGGCCATGCCTCCCTGAGGGTCTTCTTGGCTATCATGATTTCTCAGACTTTTCTAGTTTTTGATGGCCTTGATAGTTTTGAGGCATACTGGTCAGGTATTTTGTAGAACATTCCTCAGTTGGGATTTGTCTAATTTTTCTTTTTTTTTTATGATTAGACTAAAGCTATGGGTTTTTGTGAAGAATACATGCAGACGTAAGATGCCATTCTCATCACATCATATCAAGGGTACATGCTACCAGCATGTTAACCTAGATGACCTGGCCAGGTGCTGTTTTCAGATTTCTCCACTGTAAAGTTCTTTTTCTTTTTCTTCCTTTCCATAATGTACCCTTTAGGATTAAGTCATTAAATGCAGGCAATAATCAAAGGTTGGGATATTAAGCTCCCCTTCCTCAAGGGAGGAAGTATCTGCATAAGTTTTTTGGAATTTTTTTTGTATGAGAGATTTATATCTCCTCTCCAGTTTATTTATTACATTACTTATTTATATCAGTATGGACTCACGGATATTTATTTTACACTTTGGATTATAATTAAACGTTACATTATTCATTTTGTTGCTCAAATTGTTCCAGTTTTGGTCATTTGGAACTCTTTCAGATTGGCCAGACACCATTTCTATAGATGAGTATGACCAAGAAATCTCCTTACCTTGTCCCACTTCACATCTACATATTCAAAACCTGTGTATTTCTGGAATGATTCTAAGAAATATCCCAAAGAATTAAAATTATACGTCAATTTTCTATAGTCTTCTGGCTTTCAACCCCCTCTGGATTGAAGTGATCCTAGTACAAAGCCCTCAAGGTATAATTTTAAATCTGGGGCTCTTCTGGAAGCAAAGAATTGAGAATATCATGGAAGATGAAAAGGAGCTATGCTTAAGTCTTGGTTCAGTCACTTACATGATCTTTAGACTTGGGCAAATAAGTTAACTTCCCAGAGCCAGTTTACTCATAGGTAAAAGGGCCACCTCCTACTTTCAAGGGCCATTAAAAGAAATGAAGTATGCTAAGTTCCTAGAATAGTGCCTTGGCATAATAAGCTGTTAATTGGTAGCTTTAAAAAATAGTATTAGATACCATGTATAAAAAATTGAGCACAGAGTAAGCCTATTAATAAAAATTGATAAAAAGGAGTGATTTGAGAAGAAAGTCTACTTAAGTTGTGCAAAATAAGGGAAGTAACATTTTTGCATGTGGTTTCTTTAGAAAGATGACATGGCACTTTATCTGAGTAATAAATCTATTCAGTTTTTAGAATTCTTTTATTGTTTCTCACGTTCAAAGCTTGGTATCAATCAGTTGGCATGCTTTCCTTCAGGAGTAGAAATTGAGTCTGCTTCTTAGTGGCTGATCACTCTTGAGTTACTGATTAAAATTACATTCATATTCAAATAATAGTTAATTCTACAGTGAAAATACTCTGCCATTGGCACAGACAGCTGCTTTCACAGACTTCTATTCAAGTGGTTAGTGAAAATAGCAAGAGATAGTATGTAGTCTTATTTGTAATGCATTTTGCAGTTAGCCTGTAAATAGTAACTTAATCAAGCCCATTCAAAGCCTGTGCACAAATAAGGCCATTAGGAAAACAAAGTAGAAACTAAGAAATGGTCTTCAGAATATGACAAGCTAGATAAAATTGAGCTATCATGATAATAAGGACTGGCCTTTGTATCCATGGCTTTAGAGAAACTAGAGTGGGCTCAGTGGAAATTGGGATCTGAGCCCAAGAAGAATTAGGCAGGGAGCCTAAGGGAAAATGAATGTTCTCTGCTTCTCCCTTCTATTCAATTTGGTTTGGGAAGAAATCTCTATTTATGAGACAATTTTAAGTTTATCTGAAGCAGGTGGATGATGGATTTCAGTCTTCTGAGATGGAGAAGCAAAGAAGGAGATAGACAAAAGAGGAGAGGACACCTCTGGTATATGTCAGAAAGGCTGTGGAAATCTTTGTAGATAATACTTGATCCTCTGAAATGTAAAGGGAATTTATACTTTTGCCTAGGTGAGCTGAATGTTTAATTTGTTTCCCATCATTTCAAAGCTTAGTTAATTCATTCTGCCATAAAGAATTGCAGTGATATTCTTTAATTTAGTAGACAGCATTTCCATTGAAAGCATACTGCATGTATTCATAACATATACCAAAGTATAAAGAGGATTTATTTCATTTTGCTAAAGTCCAATATTATTTTTAAGACCATGAATATAATGACCACAGTTATGATCTGTAAAATTAAACAGGAACAAATATTTATCATTGTTGGGGGGGAATAACTAATTAATATATCCAGTAAGAACAAAAGTTTATTTGCCCTATGCAGTACACAGAGGTTGTTTATATGTATAATTTATGACTAAGTGGTCTTTAAACAAATCACCAAAAAATTAGAAAATCCCAGCTAGGGAAGAGACGTTAAAAGTTAATACACATAGATAATATCACTAAGAAATTTACAGATGAACCTACTTCAGTTTTTCAATAAATGTAAAAACTAGCTTGATAATGATTTTATTTTTATTAAATTTTCTGAAATTTTATTTTAAGCAAAAGAATGTAACGATTATCATACCAATCCCAGATACCAAAGTCTAAGACATGACTTAGAGGCAAATTGATTAAAACTATTCACAGAAATATCTGTTTTCAACAGTTAATTGAAATTTATAAATACACTATAGAAAATGCAACAAAACAATTTCTTTTCAGCTTCTGGGATTGGAATTGCTATTCTATCTCATTAATAGAATAAGAGGAAATAAAAATTAAGAAAATATGCAACTAATAAACTGAATAATCCAGCAATGTTAAGGTGATGCTTCTTATATTTTAATAAGTTGATTATATTATTAAGGTCCAAAGAATGCAGTTTGGCACATTAAGAATATTGCTATTAAGTGTAAAATAAAAATTAAAAACGGAAAAAAACAAAGCACTTTTAGACCAAAATCCTGGGTTCTAGCCAAGTTTCTTGCTTACAATCTATATTATTTTGAACAAACAAATTTAATGTCTGAACCACATGTAAGATGGAATTTTTTTATCTGTAAGTAATATTATTGTACAGTTTAATTGAATTACTATAGGTTCCAAAGTGAAAATATATTGAAAATTGTAAAATGCTATGAAAAGCAACATATTATTAATATGTCTGTTAAAAGAAGAGGCTCCTCTCAAGTTAAGACATTGTAACTGAGCTTTGAACTTGAATATATTTCTAGACTATATAATTATAGGAAAGATATCATTTGGTGATCTCACTGCTTACTGTTTGCCAAGAACAAAACATTACTGAAATTAATAAATTTTGAGGCTCTTGTTATAGTCAATATTCCTAAACACATTCTCATTTTGTGCAAAAAGGACAAAATGACTGTATGTATATAAAAGAGAAATATTCTTGAATCCAAACTTCCTTTATGTTGAGTGGGAGGGGTATGGGGCTGGACAACCTCCACAAAATTAATCAGTGAGCAAAAACATGGTAATCTTGTATTTAGAGAAGTGCTCAACCGACCGACAGATCAGTCTAGTTTCTGTTTCCACCCTAGATGCTATGACATCAGCCCATCTGTAAACAACATCCCAAGCATCCAGCTCTGTTTCCCTAAAGCAGCCTCTGTGGTACATACATTGCCAAGGCAATATCTCTAAACTAAACAGGCAGAGTCTATGATTTCACTACTAATCAAATTACATAGACAAGGAGTAGTCACTTGAATAATAAATAAAAAGGGTGTTGAGACTGCTGGCACCTAACCACACACTGGTATGCCTTCATTGCTATGCAGTTGTTAGCTGAGGGTTTTCTAATCTGTTTGTTGGGATTATCAGTGGTGTAAGGGAGCTGTCCTTTAGCGTTCAGCAGCCAGCAGGTGTCTGATACAGATTTGTCACATTAAATGGAATTGTTGGCAGAGCCAATCTCCAAAGCAAAGACTTATGTCTATGGTGTTCTTTCTCTTTTTCCTCATTCTACGTCTCCTTGATTCACTCTTGATTGTGACACTCTCCAGATTGCCACAGGCTTCAGTCCTGTAGTTTGTCTTGGAATAGCAACAGGCAGCTATTAGCCAACTGACGATGATTTTGTTCTATATGTGTATTGATTCAGAGATGCCTGCTACGTGTTGACATAATTTTACATACTTAGAAATATTTCTGATTTGGATGGGAGGAATTCCTTCATGTCAGTGAGTTTTATACGATGCATATTAGAGATGATATAGTTCTTATAAAATATGATTTAAAACTGGACAGAAATTTGTAGGAGAAAGTTTAGAATGGTGAAAAGATAAAGGGGTAGGCAAACAGTAGACATTGAGTTGTTTCCCGTTTATGCCTATTATGGGTAATGCTTCTATAAACAGTCTTTTATGGTGGACTAATGCATACTTTAGTATAGGACGTATAGTTAGCAATGAAGTTGATGGGCCATAGGTTGTTGTCAGCTTCACATTTAGCAGAAAATATTAAGGGTTCTTTATAGTAGTTATAACAGTTTGTATGCTCACCAAAAGTGTGTGAGACTTGCGGTTGCTCAATAACCTTGCTAAAAGTTGGGCTTGACAGTTTCAATCTTAGCAATTCTGATGAGTTTGCAGTTACCTCATCATCATATTAATGCTTATTTTCCTCATTTCTAATGTCCTTGAGCATTTCTTCATGTATCTTAGCTATCCTCTTGTAAAGCTGTGTTTAAGTGATTGCCCTTTTTTTTAATTAATTGGATTGCCTTTTTTCTTGTTGATTTGTGATAGTTCTATATATAGTTAGTATTTGAGCCCTCTGTCAGTTATATGGGTTGCAAATATCATCTCTCACTAGATAGCATGCCCTTTCATTCCTTTCGTGGTGCAATGGTGAAGAGAATCTCCCAGTATGAATGTAGTCCAATGTATCAATCTTCTCCCTGTGGTTAATGCCATGTTTAAGAAATGTTTCTCTATCCTAAGCACATGGGATATTCTCCTATGTTATCTTGTTTTACCCTTCATATTTAAATCTATCATCCACCTAGAATGGATTTTTGCGTATGTTATAAGGTAGGGAGGTTAGGTTTTTATTTCTCTGTATGGAGAGCCCATGTACTTAAGACCACTTACTAAAAAAGATGACCCTTTCCCTTCTGCACTTTGGAGGTTCTTCTGTCATTGATGAGATGGCTGTATAATGTAGATCAGTTACTCTATTTTTTTTCTGCTGTTCTATTGATCTATTTATCTGTTGGGGTGTCTGTATAATCATACTCTGTCTGAATAAACTTAGGCTTGTAACAGGTTTTGATATTTAGCAGACTAAAGCCTCCCACATTGTTGTGCTTCAAGATCATCTTTGCTACTTGGCCTTTGCATAACCATAACTGTTACAGAATCAGCTGTCAACTTTCACAAAATGTCTGATGGATTTTTAAAAATATTCTATTTTGTTTATAAGAATAGACATAGCAAAATATAGACCAATTCAAGTTTCTACACGTACAATTCAGTGATATTGATTACATCCTTCAAGTTGTGCAATCATTCTCGCTCTCCTTTTTTCAGTTGTTCCTCC
Source organism: Trichechus manatus latirostris (assembly GCF_000243295.1). Lineage (NCBI taxonomy): Eukaryota > Metazoa > Chordata > Mammalia > Sirenia > Trichechidae > Trichechus > Trichechus manatus. The sequence goes on along the minus strand of NW_004444041.1, from coordinate 2,974,842 downwards.
TCCATTAACATAAACTCATTTCCCCCGAAGTTTCTTATCTGATTTTTCAAGTTGTTGTTTTCAGTTTGATCCCATATATACAGATCTTAAAAGAGCATAATGCACAAGGCAGGGATTCTTCATTAGTTAACCTAAACTACTGTTTGGTTTTAAGAAGAGTTCAGGGGAATTTTTTTTTTTTTTAATTGTACTTTAGATGAAGGTTTACAGAACAAACTAGCTTCTCATTAAACAGTACACATATTGTTTTATGACATTGGTTAACAACACCATGACGTGTCAATACTCTCCCTTCTCAACCCTGAGTTCCCTATTACCAGCTTTCCTGTCCCCTCTTGCCTTCTAGTCCTTGCCCCTGGGCTGGTGTGCCCCTTTAGTCTCATTTTGTCCTATGAGCCTGTCTAATCTTTGGTGAAAAGGTGAATCTCAGGAGTGACTTCATTACTGGGCTAAAAGGGTGTCATGATTTCTTCCTTAAGTGAATAGTAAATTTTGTTGGCAGATGTATCTGGTCCAGATTTTATTTGTAGAAAGATTTTAAATTACAGATTTAATTTCTTTAGTAAAATTATTTTTGTCCTGTGTAAACTTACATATATGTGTTTTTCTAGGAATGTGTATAATTTCACAAATTTTCCAATTATTGGCATAAACTTGTTTGTAATATCCTCTTGTGGTTATTTTAATAGCTGTAGGATTGAAGTTAATGTTCTTTTTTACATTACCTGGTGTTTGCCTCTCTGCCTTTTCACTACCCTAAACTTTCTCTTCTAAAGCTCTGCTCAGTTTCTAAGGGAACAACTGTACGTAAAAAGCAGTTTTCTCAGACATAGCATTCTCCAAAGGCAAGTCCGTGAAGGGGTAAAGCAGACTGAGATTTCTCTAACCTTGAAGTCACATCCTACTACTCTCCTACTTAAATTTCTCCAGTGGATTTGAACAGCCTTAGAATAAAATGTACAAACTTTACCATGGCCTTCAAGCCTAGACCTGACCTGTTTCCTGTTTATTCTCTGACTTTATCCTTCTTATTCACTACTCTCTAGTCACATAGTGTTTTGTACCACCTCTATGTTTAAAGAGGTGCCTAAAATGAAATTTCCCTAACTTAGGAACTTGACACCAGTCTGGATTGCTCTTCTTCCAAATATTCACATAGTTTCTTTCTAAAAATTGGTCAGAAAGTCACATCAGTAATGCCTTTCACTATTTAATCTAAACCCCATCCTCGTCATTCTGTATCAAATCACAGCACTCACTAGTGTTTTTGTTTGTTTTATTTTGTTTAGCTGTTCATCTTACATGATTTGAATATAAGCACTATGAGAGCAGAGACTCTGTCTCTCTACTTCAAAATTATTAAATAAGTGAATAGTTTTTTAATTATTATAAAAAGATAAATAACCCCACATTTGCCAATTCAACCTATTTTACATATACAATATACAATTCATTGAGATCAATTACATCAGTCATGTTGTGCAACCATCACCAATGTCCTTTGCCAAATTTTTCATCCCCATAAGTAAAAACTCAGTGCTTCCTAAACAATAATTTCGCCAATTGCCCTTCCCTCCCATCCCTGCTAACCACTATTAAACTATGGTCTCAATAGATTTACTTATTCTGTGTACTTCATATTAGTGAGATCTGAATGAGTATGTTTTAATGTACAGACATATTATACCATGTTCTCAGTTTATTATCTCATTAAAAATACACAGGTTAGTCTAGGGTACAGATAAATTCTGTGAATGATAGAGCAGCATAAGAAAACACATTATAAATAGAGGAAAATGGGGCTTCAGATCTAGGCTAGTTAAAAAAAAAAAAACTTCATTATTTTCTGATTATACAGAACATTCTATTCCTCTGTCTTTCTTAAAGTACTTTTGAGCAATTGTAACTTCCTTTCATAAAACATATTACTTTCATTCAGGAGCTTTAGTGCTCTGTGTCTTCCAGACCCTGTCACTACATTTTCTTACTTGGTAGATTGGCTTGGGGCTCAGAATCACCTTTTGTCTTCGCTAAACTTTTCTGCATTAAATATAGCTTTTCTCATGGGCTACTCACTCAAACATCTTACAGTGTCTTAATCTCTAATAGTTCTTCATGTACACCCCATGGATAACTATCCCCATTAATATGTATGATTACATATTTATAACATATTATTATGTTAAGAATACAGAAGCAACTTAAAAAAATTGGGCCCACATGGTTAGAGAATTGAATTCGTATATGGAAATGGGCTTTTTTAAATATATACATAGAAAACCCGTCAGTTTTTCCAAGGTTATTTTCTACATCTTTCAAAGTCTGGAATGCTTATTCTTTTCCAGTAGCTGGCAACTAAATTTCCAGATGTGATAATAACATAGTTTACCAGTTGTCTTCTAGTTAAAGCTACTCTGGACACAAGGCTAAAAACAAATTCTTTTATCCATTGTAATTCCTATTTATTTTATAAATGTGAGATCACGTAGGACTGTCTTAGTTATCTAGTGCTGCTATAACAGAAATACCACAAGTGGATGGCTTTAACAAAGAGAAATTTATTTTCTCACAGTCTAGTAGGCTAGAAGTCCAAATTGAGTGTGCCAGCTCCAGGGGAAGGCTTTTTCTCTTTGTTGACTCTGGAAGAAGGTCCTTGTCATCAATCTTCCCCAGTCAAGGAGCTTCTCAGCACAGGGACACAGGGTCCAAAGGACACGCTATTCTTCTGGCTCTTGTTTCTTGGTGATATGAGTTTCCCCCGTCTCTCTGCCCGTTTCTCTCTTTTAAAGCTCAAATGAAATTGGCTTAAACTGTAGATTAATCTTGTAGATTGAGTTTACATAACTGCCGCTAATCCCACCTCATCAACATCATAGAGATAGGATTTACAACACATGGGGAAATCACATCAGATGACAAAATGGCAGACAATCATATAATACTGGGAATCATGACCTAACCAAGTTGGCAGATATTTTGGTGAGTCTCAATTCAATCCATGACAAGGACCAAACTGATTTGTCAAACACATCACATGATCTTAAAGGAAGAATTAACTAACATCTTAAATAATATGCTTAGCAATTATTGCAGTGATTTATTATAGGTAGTCAACTAATTTGTTCTTATTTATGTTTTTATTTTATGATGTTGTGTTTTGACTAAAGATAATAAAGTTTGTTTGTTTGCTTGTTTTCCAAAAATTCATGATCATAATCTCTGGAATCCCTCTATCTAGAACAATTACATAGGCACTGGTTTATAAACAGATCTTTAAAAAAAGAAAAAAAATGCTCTAAATACATCAAAAATAAAATATTTTTACTCTATTGGTACAAGCAATTTTTATCAAAAAGTTATTTGCATTATATAAGGTACATGTAATATTAATTGCCTAGGACATATGGATTTCTTTCATTTAGGTAATGTATACCTCAATAAATCAATTAACAAAGTTATTTGATAAAGGTTGAATTAATATTTCATCTTGATGGAAAAATAACTTAGTTTATCATATTTCTCTAATAGAAATTGGAAACAGATTCACACTCTAAATCTGTAAACTGCAACTCAGTGATGGACACGGTAAACCTGAAGTCTATGACTAGAAATTGTAAGGTAGAATTTTCTCATCTCAAAATCTTAAGTGTTTTAGAGTGACATTGTGGAAAACAGCAGAGTAGGAAGCCCCAGGAATCAGTCCCTCCACCAAAACTACTGCTGAGTTGGCAATATCCATTCAGAATCAACTATTTCAGAAGGCTGTAGTCCAGTCAAACACTTGCAGCATCCAGGGTAGTGTTTAACAAAGAAAGAAGCTGGTAAATTTCAGTGAGTTTTGGTATTTCTGTAACAACTACCATCCCCCACACTCTACCCCTGAAACAGACAGCCTTGGGGATGGCAGCCTGTGTTTCTGTTGCAGTTTGTTGATACCATGTTGGGCGATAGGAACTTTGTCCTCCAATGATGGAGCAGTGCATTTAGATCTGCCTAGTGGTTCACTGAGGGACTGGCACTGAGGGTAGCAGTTGTTTCAACAGCACCTCCCGGCACAGGCTGAAGTAGCTTCCCAGGTGGTGTCTCTCAAAGAATTCAAAGAGAAAGAACATCTTCTACCTTTTTTTTTTTTTTCCTCTTTAGTTGTTGGATCCAGGCATTGAAAGAAATGTCTGCCAGGTCTGGCTGACCATAGAGATAATGGAACAGTGACTTGGTTGACCAAACATAACAAGGAACATAGTCCCTGGAAAAATAGTTTGAAAAGCCACTAAACAGATGAATAAATACACCTGTCAACAAGAAACATTAGCAGTCCTTAGAGAAGGGAAAGAATCTGATTTCCAGAGTTATCACATTACAATATAGAAATTGTACAGGTCTCACAAAAATTTACAAAGTATTTTAAAAAAGCAAGAAAGCACAGCACATTCACAGAAGAAAAAAAAAATCAATCAACAGAAAACATTGCTGAGGTATCCCAGACATTGAACATACTAGATACAGATTTTAAATTAACTGTCTTAAATATGCTCAGAGAGCTGAAGGAAACCTTTATATTGCCCTTGTTCTTTGCTTCTTTTTGTGTCTTCTACTCTTTTATTTATTTTTTTTGCCTTCTTTGGTTTTAATTGAACATTTTGTATAATTCAATTTTTCTCTCCTCTTCTACTATATCAATTACACTGTTTTTAAAAAAATCAGTGGTTTCTCTAGAGCTTGCATTATACATTTACAACTAATGTAAGACCACTTTCAAATAATACTATACTGTTTCATAGGTAGTACGGGTACCTTATAACAGAGTATTCCTGATTCCTCCTTCCCATCTCTTATAACATTGCTATTATACATTTCACTTATCCGTAAACAATAATCCTTTAGTATGTGGTTCTATTATTATTTTAAGCAAACTCTTGTCTGTTAGATTAGTTAAGGTTAAGAAAAATAAGATATTTCATTTTACCTTTATTTAATCCTTCTCAAACACTCTTCCTGTCTTTATGTAGATTTGAGTTTATGAGTTATATATAATTTTCTTCCTGTTTGAAGAACTTCTTTTAATAATTCTTACAGGCTAATCTAGTGGTGACAAATTCAGTCAATTTTTGTTTGCTTGGAAAGTATTTATTTCTTACTCACTTTTGAAGGATATTTCCATGGGGTACAGAATTCTAGTTTGGTAGATTTTTCTTTCAACACTTTAAATATTTCACTCCACTCTCTTCTTGTTTGCATGGTTACTGAAGAGAAGTCTGATTTAATTCTTACTCGTGTCACTTTATACGTAAGATTTTTCTCTGTCTTCTGAAAGTGTCTGCTGGTTTCTTTCGAGTTTTTCTCTTTGTATTTGATTTTCTGCAGTTTGAATGTGATATTTCTAGGGGTAGATTATTTTGGTGTTCATCCTACTTTGTTTATCCTGCTTTCTGTTGTACATAGGATCACTATGAGTCAGACCAGCTTGATGGCACCTAACAACAACATCCTACTTTTTATTCTCTGAACTTCCTGAATCTGTGGTTTGGTATCTACCAAACATTTTGGAAAATGTTCAGCCATTGTTACTTCAAATATTTCTTCTGTTCCTTTCATTCTTCTCCTTCCTGTATTCCAATTATGTGTATGCTATACCTTTTGCAACTATCCCACTATTGCTTGATATTATGTCATCATTTTTTTTTCAGTGTTTTTTTTTTTTTTCATTTTCTTTGCAACTTGGGAAATTTCTATTGACATATATTCAAGCTCACTGATTCTTTCCTCAACAGTGTCCAGTCTACTTATGAGCCCATCAGAGGCATTCTTCATTTCTGTTTCAATGTTGTTTTGTTGTCTTTTTATTTCTAACATTTCCTTTTTATTCTTTCTTAGAGTTTTCATCTCTCTGCGTATGTTACCCATCTGATCTGGGTAAAAGTTGTCCACTTTTTCCATTAGATCCCTTAGCATATTAATTGGAGTTATTTTAAATTCTCAGCCTGATAACTCCAAAATCACTGCTATATCTGAGTCTGAACTGATGTTACCCAATCTCTTAATACTGTGTTTTTTTGTCTTTTAGCATGACTTGTTATTTTTTGTTGAAAGTTGGAAATGACGTATAAAAGAAAATGATTTGTTTTTTCAAATGTAATCCCCTGTAAATACCTGTTGATGTTGATGTAGTAATAAGGTGTAGGGTGAGGAAAAGCATCTGTAATCTTAGGAAGATGTCTCTGTCTTTAATGAGCCTGTGCCCTTAAGTTTTGACCTTCACATGTACCTGTCAGATTATCTTTTCACCCTTTGGATGAAATGGGAAAGCTAGAGAGATCAGAGTGTGTTATTGCCTTTCCCCCATGTTCAAAGCTAGAGTGGCTGGAGCTGAATATTTCCCTTCCTTCACAGTGATTAGGCTCTGATAAGAATCATGTTTGTTTGGCTCTGATAGAGTAGTTTCCCTTGAAGGAGGGTCATTTTTTAAGAAGAACAGAGCACTATATCAAAAAGGTTACTGTTATGGATTGAATTGTGTTCCCTCCAAAAATATGTTGAAGTTGTAATCCCTATACCTGTGAATGTAACCCTATTTATAAATAGGGTCTTTGAAAATGTTATCCGTTATGTTAGCATGAGGTCATACTGCAGTAGTGTGGGTTCTAATCTTATATGACTGATGTCCTTATAAAAGAAGAGAAGATACACAGAGACAGGGAGATAGAGTAAGGATGTTATGTGATACTGTGCTGCAATGCAAAGAACACTTAGAGCTTCCAGAAGCTACCATAGAGGCATGGAGGAGTTTCTCTCTCAGAGCCTCAAAAGGAATCAACATAGCCATTTTGGACTTCAGTCTCCATAACTGTGAGACAATAAATTTCAGCTGTTTAAAGGTACCCATTTGTGGTACTTTGTTATGGCAGCCATAGGAAATTAACACTTCCCTTGCCAGAAGCAGAAGGGAATTTTTCTCGAAGCTTCGCAGTGAGAATCTGTTGGGGATCCTGTAGGTGAAAGTCATGAAAGTGTGGTGGACCCCTAAAGCTAGGTCTTCAGGAGATTTTATCTCTCAATCTACTCCATGTTCAGTCTCCATAAATTAATTACCCTTAAGTATTCTTTCCTGAATACCCTTAATTATTCTGGTCCAGCAGTGGTGATTTTTGTTCCTATTAAGTGGTAATTCTCTGTATTAGCCTGTTTTTCTCTCAAGTTTTCATGGTGATGTTTTTTCCTTGTAACCTTAATTTTCTGATAGATCTAAGAAGAGTTGTTGATTTTCAGTTTTTCAGCTTTGCTCTTGTTGTGAGAACAGGAATGATGACTTCCAAACTTAACATACTGTACTAGAAACCAGAAGTCTCTTACTTTCTTGGTTTCAGATGTTTATCTGCAATGCCATTTAAGAACTTACTCAAATTCATTGTAAGAACAGTCTTTTTTTGTTGTGTGTTTAAGGAGATCTCTCTTCTCACCAATTGTTTAAACATTTCTACCACTATTTGCTTATAGCCCTAGAACCGGCTTTTCCCTCTCAGGAAGAGTCTATGTTTTGATCATTTGCCCATGTGTTCAGCCTGTATATTATTTGTTACACTGAAAAAATACACGAGGTTATTTCCTTTTTTGGCAAAAAGTTTTGGGGTCCAAAATTAAAAGTAATGTCTTTATACAGAGTACAACATTATGAACACTGTAAGACTACCAATTTAACTACTCTTTTAAACATATTTTTTTTTCCTTGAAATGATCGATTTTACTCTTAGCCATCTCCCTCTCACTATTTTATAGGCAACATTTATGAAGGCACATATGTTTGAGATCTATTGTATACATATATTTAAATAGTAAGAGAATATCCATCCATTTGTTTAAAAATATTTATTGAGTAGTTAAAGAATCACGAATAGTAATGCTATATGCTGTTTAACACCTGGGAGGCAGTACTGAGTAGTAGGTGCAGGATTTTAGAATCTGCATCTTGGATTTGAATCTTCATTTCACCACTTAATAACTGTTTCTCTGCTTGACCTTCTTTGTCTTGGTTTCCTTGTGTATAACATAGAAATAAATAATATTTCATCTTATAACGCTGTTGTAAAGATTAACAAAGAGAGAATTTATCATAGTACCCGATATTTGGTAAGTGATTAATAAATCTTAGCAATTACTGAAGTAAAACTTAGGAAGATAAAGTTTTTGTTTGAAATTATTGCTTGTATTTTAAGTATAATTTAAATTATGACACATGGGAATACTTTGTTCTCTAACGTATAATTTCTAATATTATATAAACACGTTATACAAATATGTGACAAAGAAATCATTTAAACTGTACAGACTGTATAAACTGTAAATACTATAATTGAAAGTCTCTCCACTAAACCTGTAGACTTATATTTGAATTTGGAAAATATTTAAAAATAAAAGATAGTATCTAAAATACTTATGGAGCCCCAATAGTGCAGTGGTTAAGAGCTCAGGCTGCTAACCAAAAGGTCGGCAGTTCAAATCCACCAGCTGCTCCTTGGAAACCCTATGGGGCAGTTCTACTCTGTCCCATAGGGTCGCTATGAGAAAATATTTATAAGTTATATTTTATATATCTAGATCATAAATTGCTAGGTGCTTTGCATACTTAAATGGGAAGAGGATTCTACCTTTACTACTTAATCAATTGTTAGATCTTATAATATTCTGATATATTTCATTAAAATTACTGGATTTACATGTGGAATAATGCTATTATCATGCTCATTGTATTCATGGCAACAATGAAGTCTGTGAACGAGAATCACAAATCTTGTATAATAGAAATTCACCTGTGACTTTCTTGAAACTCAACTGTAATTTTTCAAAACCAGTGAAAGTATGCTGTCCACCAGATACGAAAACCACAGTAGTCATTAATTATATTTTGTATTTCATTATCTTATGGGCTTTGAACCATTAGTGTTTTTTTACAGATATACTTTATGTGTGATTTCAGTCATGTTGAAAACTGCAGTCCAGAAGTGAGTTACGCAGTCAATACCATGGCTTAATCATGTAGTGAAGACATCAGAAACAAAATGTACTTTGGATTATGTGAAACTCTGCTAAAACTATTATTTCTAAAAAGACACAGTCATAAATACTGTTGCAAGTCAATAACATGTTGAGAGTTTCAGAAGTTGGTGCACCTTTTTCTTGTCAACTTGTAATAGAGGGCTGAGAAAAGAGGAAAGAGCAGAAACACAAGGATTCCCAGGCAGCATGATAAATTTTCAAACACAAAGTCTATCAAGCAGCATGCCTTCAGTGTTAGAAAAGTTTAAATAGCTGAAGGACTCTGTTCAAAATAGAGTTGTCATTCTAACTTTCTTACCTCTTAAAATGTATTCATTGAAAATTTTAGTTTAATATGTATTACTCACACCTTTCCTAAAGTTACTGTATCATTTTCTCTACCTTCTCTAAATATCAGAGTTGCTAGTCACACATTTTTCTTTGTTAAAATACGTATTGAGAGATAAACAGAGACTGTGGGGGAAGTAGAAGAGAATAGAGAAGACAGAGGAGAGGAAAAAAGTAGAAAGGAAAAGGAAGGAGAGGAAGAGATTCTTGCTCTTCTGCAGTTTATATTCTGGTGCTTGATATTCCGATGTGGCACTATCTCTACCTCAAGACAATGAGTTACATACTATAATACAAGTCTGAGCAAATTACAATACAGATGGAGAGAGTGGAACAATCAAATCCAACCAGAGAAATTTGGGATAGGTTCATAGTAGAGGGAATACATACTCATATATTCATCTACATGGCATCATATGAAATAAATCAATACATGTTTAAATTTTAGGCCTTTGAGCAATTTAAAGAAACACTTAATATATTAAATATAACAATATCATATATATGAATAAAATTAATTTTTCAGGTACCAAGCTAAGTATTATGTCCTTAGCTGCTATTTATACAGGGGTCATATTGAAATATGCCAAACCCTCTTTATACATTCACTTCAAATAAATATTCTGTATTTAAAAATCGATTTGCTTATAAGTATATACATGGGCTGTTTCTCAAAAGTGTTTCCAAATATATGTGCCTTAATATGTTTCCCTGTAGTTTTATCACTTTGGAATAACAACTTAAAATGCAAAGGAATTAGGTAGGCTTAAATTAAAAGAAAAAAAAAAAGTCAAGTTTTTTTTTTTTTTTTTTTGTGAATTTAAGTTGTTTTTTTTTTTAGGTATACTATAAACTGGGTAGTAAAAATAAATAAATGTATGCAGGTATTTGAACTTACATTGTCTCATTTTACAAAATCTACTTTTAAAAAGGGAATATTCTTATATTCTTGTAAAGCTTAGTCAAACTATTTGAAGTTCAGCCTACATTTCTGTACGTTGCAACTATTTCTACACCCACAAAATGAAGCGTACTATTTGTAAACTTTTTAACTATGTTTTTTTCCTATGTATTAATTTAACATGTTTCTCTAAAATTGGATGCCAAGAATTTCAAGATATGCATCTGTCAACAGGAAATATAAAAAGTTATTTCAAGCATTTGAAATAAGAAAAATCTCAATAGATAAAATGTAATATGTTTTTTGAATAGTATAGATTGTGATTTTCTGCAGAGCCTTTAATTAAGAGTATGAAGTAATTACTGTTTTATAATGATGATGGAAAAAGGTGAAGCTGAGGACAAGGATGATAATAATAGTGATGCTGTAGTTTCATTAACCAAAATAATGAAGTAGCTGGAAATTGCCTTTGCTGCTCCTTTATCCCTTTTGATCCCCAGACGAGCCAGGCAATTCAAAGCATTCTCATAAGCGCATTAGCTCTGGTACCTGGTTTTCCAACACCTATACTTTCTCCTATATACAAATGTACTTATCTATCTCTCAATTTTGTTACGTTTCCAAAGCAATAATTTTTAACCCTATTAAAATGGACATACCATTAAGAAGAACTACCTAAGAGTGATCCTAAGGTTAATTTTAGAGAAAATGGCAGGCTAGAAGGCTAAATGTATCTAAATTACACCTATGTCTAAAATCGGTCTTTTATCCCACAGAGTTTATTTGGAGAGATTATATACACACATATACACATATATACTATAACATATGTATATAGATACATACATACATATATGCTACATGTAGTATACTACTATATGTAGTATATATGTCTGTATGTATATATACACTTAACTTAAATTTCAAATATTACATCTGCTATAATATAAATAAGGAAATGAGGAATGGATAGCTTTGATAGTGCTGTGGTTTTTATTATGATAATTAATGCGATCATTAAGGTTGTGTTAAATCTGTGTTTATTTTTTAAGTATTTTTTAAATGTTCTATTATATATAAAAATGTGCAGAAATCACCAAGTTCACAGCTCAAAGTATTATCACAAAGAACAAAATACCACCATAAAATACCACATAAATACCACCAAGGTCAATAAATAGAACACTGCTAGCATCCCAGAAGCATTTCTTGTACACTCTTCATCATCAACACCATATTCCTTTTTCCCAAAACAAACTGGTATCCTGATTTCTCACTTCATAGATTAGTCATCCGTGGTATTGAAGTTTATATAAATGAAACCATACAGTATATATTTTTTTGTGTCTGGCTTCTTTTGTCCAATATGATAATTGTGATGTTGATTCACGTTGTTGTGTGTAGCAATAGTTTGTTAATTATCATGGTTCAAAAATGTTTTAAGTTGTGTTTCCCACAAGCAAACCCTGAGAAAAGGATGTGTGTGAAAATGACTTGATAATTCTTAATAAAATACAGGGGGAAAAATGGTAGGGAAGTGTGGGGGTGGGACTAGGAAGGTTGGAGGTCAAGCAAGTGTCTTAGTTTCTTAGTGCTGCTGTGACAGAAATACCACAAGTGGATGGATGTAAAGAACAGAAGTTTATTTTCTCACAGTTTAAGAGGCTAGAAGTCCAAATTCAAGGCACTGGCTGTAGGGGAAGGCTTTTTCTTTGTTGGCTCTGGGGGAAGATCCTTGTCTCAGCCCTTGTAATCCCAGGGTTTTTTGGTTCCTTGGCAATCCTCACATGTGCTTCTGTCTTCCTCAGTTCGTGCTCCCTTGTATCTGTGCTTAGTTTTCTCTTTTTATATCTCAAAAGTGATTGGTTTAAAACACATCCTATACTGATATGGCCTCATTAACATAACAAAGGAAACCCCATTCCCAAAAAGCGATAAGTCCACAGGTATAGGAGTTATGATTCCAACACATATTTTGGGGAGACACAATTCAATCCATAACACAAGAGTACAATATAAAGCAAATTTCCCAAGAGAGGTAGTGTCCCTATCTCACAGGGGAGTTCTGGAAAAAGTATAAATTGCACTTCAGCGTTGTCTGGACAAGGGGTAGAGGAGTTTGAAAATTTATACTTTTGTACCTGTCACTCACTGGTTAAGGGCTGCCCATAAACAGAACAAAACAAAACAAACAACAACAACAAAAAAAACATTACTGTCGAGTCGACTCATAGAGACCCTACAGGACAGAGTAGAACTGGCCCATAGGGTTTCCAAGGAGAGACTGGTGGATTCGAACTGATGACCTTTTAAATTAGCAGTCAAGCTCTTAACCACTGTGTCAGCAGGGCTCCATAGGGAACATAAACTCCAAGGCAATTTTGGCTCCCTGGGTGGAAAGCAAAGTAGAGTTCAGCAATCTAAAAGACAATAATATAATCAAGATATGCAAATACTGGCTGTTGAAAATGAAAGTACACCCATGAAGATGGCAGATAGATCCCAGGGGATATGGTTGGAGAAATGAAAGATCTGAACTAGTATACCATTTTATGAATATACCACCATCTATTTATTCATTATACTGTTGACAGGCATATGTGTTGTATCCAGCTTTTGATTATTCTAAATAAAGCTACTATGAATTATGCTTGACTTGAACATCAATGCTGCTATGAACATTGTTTGACTTGTCTTTTGGTAGTCTTGTGCATATATATCTATAGGAAATATACCTAGCAGTGGAATTGCTTCCCGTTTAGTAGAAAATACTAACAGTTCTCCTTAGCAGTTATAATAGTTACACATTCACCTGGAGTGTGTGAGACTTCCAGTTGCTCAATAACCTCACCAAAACTAGAGATCAATCTATTTTTTTTCCATTTTGTTGAATTTGTAGAGCCATCTCATTGTGATACTAATTTACATTTCCCTGATCTAATGGGGTGTAACTTTTTTTTTTCATTTTTATTAGCCACTTACATATCTTATTTTGTGTGTTTAAGTGATT
>NW_004444041.1:2956692-2961453 GCF_000243295.1 Trichechus manatus latirostris | reverse complement strand
TATTTGGGCCTGAGACAGAGTTTTCTCCCAGAGCTGATAAAGAGAGCTTTCCCCTAGAACTGGCATCCCGTATTTGAACTTCTAGCCTCCAAAACTGTGAGAAAATAAATGTCTGTTTGCTAAGGCCACCCACTTGTATTTCTTTTATAACAGCGCTAAGAAACTAAGACACCTGATGTAGTAGGCTAAATAATGTCCCCCTAAAGATATCAGGAGTACAAGGAAGATTGAAGAAGAATTGATGCTTTTGAATTATGGTGTTGGAGAAGAACGTTGAATATACCATGGACTGCCAGAAGAATGATCAAATCTGTCTTGGAAGAAGTACAGCCAGAATACTCCTTAGAAGAAGCAAGGATGGTGAGACTTCCTCTCACATACTTTGGACATGTTATCAGGAGGGACCAGTCCCTGGAGAAGGAAGTCGTGCTTGGTAAAGTAGAGGGTCAGTGAAAAAGAGGAAGACTCTCAAGGAGATGGATGGACATGGTTGCTTTAACAATGGACTCAAGCATAACAATGATTGTGAGGATGGTGCAGGACCGGGTAGTGTTTTGTTCTGTTGTACATAGGGTCACTATGAGTCGGAACCGACTCAATGGCACCTAACAACAAATATATCAGGTGATAATCCCAGGAACTTGTAAATGTTACCTCATGTGGTAAAGACTTTCCAAATATGATTAAATTAAGGTGTTTGAGATGTTGAGATTATCCTGGTGGGCCCTAAATGCATGACATATATCCTTATAAGTGGGAGGCAGAGGAAAATTTGATACAGACACATGGGGAAGAAGGTGATGTAACCACCAAGTCAGAAACTGGAGTAATGCAGCTGCAAGTCTAGCTGTGCTGACAGCCTCCAGAAGCTAGAAGAGACAAGGAATGGATTCTCTGCTAGAGCCTGCTGATACCTTGATTTAGAATGGATTTTTGCATCTGGTATGAGATAGTGAGGTCAGGAATTTATTTCCCTGTTTTGGATATCCTGTTGACACATGACCATTTATTAAAAAGACTGCCCTTTTCCCCCTGCACTTCGGGGGCATCTCTGTCATAAACGAGATGACTATATATTCTAGATCTGTTATTCTACTCTATCTTCTATTTCATTGATCTGTATTGCTTTCCTTGTACAATCACACCCTGTCTGAATTAACTTAGGCTTTTAATAAATCTTGATACTCAGCAGATTAAATCCTCTCACTTTGTTCTTCTTCAAAATTATCTTGGCTATTTGTGCTTTGCAGATCCGTAACGGTTTTGGAAGTGATTTCTCAGCTTACACAAGAAATCTGATAGAAATTTTATTTGAATTTTATCGGATCTGTAGAACAATTTGGAGAGAATTGATGTCTGTAAAAAATTGTCTCCTCTGACTATGAATATGGCATGTCTTCCCATTTATTTAGAACCTATTTAATTTCTCAAGATAATACTTTAACTTTTTCATTTTATTTATTTCTAAGTATTTGATATTGTTACTATTACAAATGGCACTTTGACAATGTCATTTTCTTAAATTTTTCTGGTGTTAAATAGAAATAAATTAATTTTTTTAAAACATATTGACTTTCTATCAAATCAAATGGTTAAACTTATTAATTCTAAAAAACAATTATATTGCATACTCTATATGCACAATAATCAATCATCATGTACTAATAATTAAGCTATCACTTCTTTCCAAAAATTTTTTTTTTCCTTGCTTTATTTTATTGATGAGGCTATCCTTTTGGTAACAAATGGCTAGTGTCAGTTCTAGGGACAGTCCTACCATTCTCCGAATATTCTTGTCACAAAGATCTGAGATCTGTAATGTGTGGACTCTGCTCTCTCCATCTTCAAGAAAGCATCAGTTACCCAGGTTTGTAGGCATGGAGAAAAAAGCACATGTCCTCTGTTAGACTCTTCATTTTCCATCATAATTTCATATTTTCAAAGGGAATAAATAAACCTTTGCTTTTACATTTTAGGTAGTTTTAATGAGAAAATAGTGGGACCTATTTTGAATTAATTGTAACAGTTATGTGACAGAGAAATCAAGTGATATGATAGATTGGTCATAACACAAGTTTATGGCTTTGTTAATTTTATTTCTCATTTTTGGTGCCCCAAGTCTTTCTATTTTTTTTTTTTTCTGTGAATGAAGAAATGTTCAGATATTTGACTGGTTACCTTTGTACATTGTCACTGCAACTATTGTATCTATATACAAGCATTATGGTTTCTTCTCTAAGTATGAAAGTATATTTAAGATGATTATTTTTCTATGCCTGACCATCATCATTGAGCTTACCTCAAGATTGGTATCCAACAACTGACATCAGTTGATGGACTCCTCTATACCCTGTATCAGGGCTTGTCAAACAATGATCCACAGGCCAAATCTGGTGCACCAGTTATTTTTGAATGACATTAGCTAAGAATGGTTTCTATATTTTAAAATGACTAAAAAAAATCAAAAGAATAATATTTGTGACACATGAAAATTATATGAAATACAAATTGCAATGCTTATAATACAAGTTATTGGAACACAGCCATGCTCGTTTACAAATTACCTATGGGTCCTTTCATGCTACAACAAAATTGAGTATTTGTGGCAAAGTTATATGGCCTGCAAAACCTAAAATATTTATTGTCTAACCATTTACAAAAAAAGTTTACGAAACCCTTCCATATTAATATATTAATATAAGTAACTAGATTGATCAAGATCAGTAATGGTTCAAGGAAAAAGAATTGTGTCAAGCAGTGGATGATGCAAAACAGTATACATTGTGCTCAATATATATATGTCTTAGTCATCTAGTGCTGCTACAACAGAAATACCACAAGTGGATGGTTTTCATGAAGAGAAGTTTATTTCCTCATAGTCAAAGTAGGCTAAAAGTCCAAATTCAGGGCACCAGCTCCAGGGGAAGGCTTTTTCTCTCTCAGCCTTCTCATCAATGTTCCCCCGGAGTAGGAGCTTCTCCGCGCAGGGACCCCGGTCCAAAGGATGCGCTCTGCTCCGGCACTGCTTTCTTGATGGTATGAGGTCCCCCGCCTCACTGCTCACTTCTGTCTTTTATATCTCAAGACATTGCCTCAGGATACAATCCAGTCTTGTAGACTGAGTCCTGCCTTACTAACACAACTGCCACCCATCCTCCCTCATTAACATCATAGAGGCAGGATTTACAATTTATAGGAAAACCACAGAATACCAGGAATCATGGCCCGGCCGAATTGATACACACATTTTTGGCGGGACATAATTCAATCCACGACAATATAGAATTCTTGACTTCCTAAAATATAGTGAATATTTACAAAATACTGTATTTGATATTTGTGCATACATTTAACTGATGCTTATAGTTCCCCAAGAACGCGTACACCACGGTCTGGATTTTAACAATTTCACTGAGGAGCCATTTTAAATTAATGAGACTGGTTACTCAAACCATAAATAGAAAATCAGTAACACTTTTCTATAATCACAACATGTCTAAGCTTGGTTTGTTCTCATGTTCTAGTAAGCCAGTTTATAGGCTCTCTCTTCACATTTCACATAAGAGGAATTGAAAGACATTAAAAACAAAGAAAAAGTTAAATTATAATTAGAAACAAAATATTTGCTATTTGATAACTACTGCAAGTTTAATTATTTAAAATATCTTCTTAGCCAAATGATTATTTAATATTCAAAGTTCAGTAAAATTTATTTTAAAATGTTTTCCTCTTGTCAGTGAGCAATGACATTTATC
This sequence comes from Trichechus manatus latirostris, assembly GCF_000243295.1. Classification (NCBI taxonomy): domain Eukaryota; kingdom Metazoa; phylum Chordata; class Mammalia; order Sirenia; family Trichechidae; genus Trichechus; species Trichechus manatus. The sequence goes on along the minus strand of NW_004444041.1, from coordinate 2,957,698 downwards.
AGCAATGACAATATCAAGGTTTCAGACATATTTCAGTAGGAAATTTATGTTATTTTAAATTATATTTATTCATAACATTTACTGATAGCTAATTTATGCACATCAACCTTATAACCTTTCATAGGTTTCATAATGTTAGGATAATGTTATTATACTGAAAGTTTCCATAGTTTCTTACCAAAGGCAAGATTCCATTATTCAGTTTGTTAGTCTAGTATTAGACACTAGCAAAATAATATGTACATTATTTCATTATTAAACATTAGCTCTAACTTTTTCACAAAATTGATACTTTCTCATAGACCTGTGTTCCATAATATATTCATAATATACGTAACTATTGTAATTAGGCCCAAAGTCTGTAGACGATAAGGACTGTCTAAATGACATCAGTTTATGGACCTAAATGGTATTAATACAGACATAATAACATGTCCCTTCTCAAAGTGTTTATTAACTTGATGGCAAAGCAAAAACCACATGTTTGTCATGGTTAAGATGATATGTTCTCTAAAGCTAGCAAAACAAATAGCATTGTAGGTAAAAGATGACCAGAAAGTGGGGGTGAATATTGGTAAACATGCATAAAATAAGTAAAAATTATACTGTCCAAAAAGAATTGGTGTATGTTTTGCTGTGTATATCCTCAACAACAAAAAAATAAGTAATAATAATAATAAAAGAAATCCTACAGTCTTCAAAATACCAAAAGAAAGAATAGAATGAAAGAAAAAGTGGCATTATTGATGTTTTTGTACTGACCTGGGTTGTTATTCTTAAAATTAATGCTGGAAAAGAAATAGTGAAGCTCACTCAAATTATTTTGAAGTATAAGTTCATATTTACATTTTTTATATTTTTCTTTAAAAAGTAAAACTCATCCAAAAGAGACATGCATAAGTGGAAAAACATACCTTGCTCATGGATAGGCAGACTCAACATAGTGAAAATGTCAATTCTACCCAAAGTGATCTACAGATACAATGCAATCCTGATCCAAATTCCA
>NW_004444041.1:2941784-2956523 GCF_000243295.1 Trichechus manatus latirostris | reverse complement strand
CCATCTGCAAAAAGGTGAAACAAGACCCATACCTCACACCATGCACAAAAACTAACTCAAAATGGATCAAAGACTTAAATATAAAATCAAAAACGATAAAGATCATGGAAGAAAAAATTGGGACAATGCTAGGAGCCCTAATATATGGCATAAACACAATATGAACCATAAGTAACAATGCACAAGCACCAGAAGAGAGACTAGATAACTGAGAGCGCCTAAAAATCAAACACTTACGCTCATCAAAAGACTTCACCAAAAGAGTAAAAAGACAACCTACAGACTGGGAAAAAATTCCAGGCTACGACAAATCCTATCAGCTTTAATCTCTAAAATCTACAAGATACTGCAAAAGCTGAACAACAAAAAGGCAAATAACCCAGTTGAAAAATGGGCAAAGGATATGAACAGGCACTAATGAAAATTTACTGGCATTTGCAGGGTCAGGTTACAACTTCAGGAATGGCTCTGTCCTTTTCAAAGACTCAAACACTTAGATAAGACCCACCCATATAATCTTCATTTGATTAACTCAAAGTTAGCTTATTAATAACCAAAACATTAAAAAAAAAAAAAAAAACCCATTGCCATAGAGTCGATTTCGACTGGTAGTGACCCTATAAGATAGAGTAGAAATGCCCCATAGGGCTTCCAAAGAGTGGCTAGTGGATTCGAACTGCCAACCTTTTGGTTATCAGCCTAAGCTCTTAACCACTGCACCACCAGGGCTCCAACCAAATCATAGGAGCAATACTCCATCACATTCTCAGTTTCTATATACTTTCAAGGGAGAGGATTACACAGGGCGTGCATACTAGGGGACAGGACTCTTGAGAGCCATTTTAGAATTCTGCCAACCACAATGAATGGCACATTTATAATCCAAGTCCAAATATGTTTTACCCTAAAGCATCTGTTTTCAATATTCTGCTATACCACCATCACCTAGAATCATTTCAAAGCACAATTTTAATGAAATATGTTAAAACTAGCACAGATGTACATGATTTTTCAAAGAATCAAGCACGAGCCAAATTTATTTCCCTCCAACCAATACAAAGAAAAAGCCATATGTTCCCAGAAATATATATATTTGGTGCAGCCGTATCGTATATCACATACATAAACATAAATTATAAACTGAACCAAATCTAAACCAGTTGACATCCTGTTGATTCTGACTCATGGTGACCTCACACGGGTCAGAGTAGAACTGTTCCATAAGGTTTTCAATGGCTGGATTTTGGAAGTAGATCACTAGGCCTTTCCTCCAAGGTGCCTCTGGGTGGACTTCAACCTCCAACCTTTTGGTTAGCAGCCCAGTGCGTTAACCATTTGCACCACCCAGGGACTCTTGGCACATAATAAATACATGAGCAACATTGAAGTCAGTTCAGCAACAATACCTGGACGTCGGCATAATGGAGGAAGATTTGGTCCTTCCCATCACTATCTCATTACATGTCTCAGGATTGGACGTGGTGGCAGGAAATCTAACATTCATTGGTTGTAGAGCTAATATAGCTAATTTTTTTCTCCTACCCTGTCAGTTCAGTTGAATAAAGTCTATTATGTATTCTCAACCAGTGAAAGCAAGTGTGCCATATTACTGTATACCATCTCAGCTTATATTATTAGTTGGAAGTCTGCTCAACTGGTAATGAATAGTAAAATGCTACTAGGTTAAACAATATAGACTTTTTTATCCTTTCAAGTAACAGGCTAACTATACGTGTCTAGGTCTGATATAGTGGCTTCATGGTGTTGAAGACCCAGTTTTCTTTTAGAGCAAGTTGCAAGCATTGTCTCCTCTCATGTCCTATTTTTATAAAGCCTAGTCAAATGGCTATTCCTAGCTGAAAAGGAATCTAAGAAATTTAGTTTTTGCTAAACAATGGCAGATATAGGAGTAGTAGTGGTTCAGTGGTAGAATTCTCACCTTCCAAAAATGAAAGTCACATTTGCTTCTAGGCCAATGCACATCATGCACAGCCACCACCTGTCTATCAGTGGTGGCTTTCATGTTGATATGAGCTGCCCTTCCAGTGGGCCAGGAGATCAGGGCCACTGCCCTTAGTACAGAGAGGAGGGCCAACACCCAGCTTGATGAAGGGCAGGGTGTCACCTAGGTGGGTCCAGGGGGCAGGGCCACTGCCCAGGTAGGCCTAAAGGACAGAGCATTATTTTCAAGCCTTGAAGCATAATGATTTTTCCCTACTGAGTTTTGGGCATACTTAGGACATATAGCCCCTTTTCTTCCCTCCAATTTCTCCCTTTTGAAACAGAAATGTCCATCCTATGGTTGATCCACCATTATATTTTGGAAGCAGGTAATTTGTTTTCTAGGTTCCCAAGTCAACAAATGGAGAGAATTTTTTTCCCAGGATGAACTATACCTAGAATCTCACCAATACCTGATTTAGATAATTTAGAAGATGAGATTTTGGACTTAGAGTTGATGTTGGAATACGTTAAGAACTTTGGCAATGCTGGGATGGGGTCAATATATTTTGCATCTGGGAAGGGCATGGATTTGGGTAGGCTAAAGGGTGGACTGTTGTCAGTTGAATTGTGTCTTCTAAAAAGCTATGATGAAGTCCTAAACCCTGTACCTGTGAATGTGATCATGTTTTGAAATACGGCCTTTGAGTAAATGATCAGTTAGTTTAACCTGAGGTCGCACTGGAATAAAACCAAAAAAAAAAAAAAAACCCAAACCGGTTGCCGTCTAGTCAATTCTGACTCATAATGACACTATAGGACAGAGTAGAACTGTCCCATAGGGTTTCCAAGGAGCAGCTGGTGGATTCCAACTGCCAACCTTTTGGTTAGCAGCCATAGCTCTTAACCAGTGCTCCACCAGGACTCCCTAAAGAGTCCTATGTGTCTCTAATGTCTGAGTTTAATACCATAGGGTTACTAAAGTTATTTGAGTACTCTGAAAAAATATTAACTAGTAGTAATTGGGGTACTTCAAAGGAAAAAATAATTATATTCGATTTAGACCTGAGATGTAGTTGAAAACATTTGAAGGAATTTGATTAACTAACTTTATAAATGTTACAGATTAAGAAATTTCAGTTTGTTTTTGTTAAGCTGATTACACATTAATCAGAAGCTCTCTTGAAAGATATTGTTAAACTTTACTCAATTTATGAAAAGAATAATGAAGAAAAAAATAAGATAACTTAAAAGTTGAGCTTAAAACCTTAAGTAAAATAGGTCGGTGGTTTTGTAACTTTATTAAATTTAATATTAACTGAAAGAACACAAGTAACTGTAAATATTTTTTTCCAGGCATGAAAGTTACCCTCAGGGTCACCAAATCTCACACAGACAAATACTTTTTAAGAGGGAACTTTCTAATACTTTACATATTTTTAGGAACAAAAGTAATACCTATTTAAATAAAGATATATATATATAAACTAAATGATCTTTCTGTATTTCCAAGTCCCTTTAGAGGCATATACCCTTTCACACTTTTTCCCCTACACACACACACACACATATGTGTGTATGTTACATATATACATAATATATATACCTAGGGCTTATTTTAGCCTTTCTTTTAAAAACCGATTTCTTTGACAAAGATCTTTAATAACCAATTCACAAAAGAATTACAAATGACCAATAAATATTCTAACTCTTCTTCAATCATATATTTAAATAAATACATATAAAAATAACTAGATAATAATTTGTACATTTTAATTTGGCAATGGTTTGATAAACACTGTTGGCAAAATTAACGATATGAAATCAGCTCTCACATGTATTGACAATACCACTGAAAACTGGCAAACTGTCCGATAATTTGGTGATACATGTCAGACAACTTATAATGTCTACATTCTTTGATCTAGCGATTTCATTTCTAGGAACTTAAATATTTATGGGCAAGGGTATTCATCAAAGTCATTTTTATAATAATGAAAAAATTGAATAAAATAAATGCCCAAAGAAAGGGACTCATTAAAAAACAGTGCTTAAATCTGGTGAATTATGATTCAGCCATTAAAAGTCATTTTCAAAGAGTAATGCCATAGGGATATATTTATTTCAAAAACTAAGATATTATTATACAACATTATTCCAAGTAACACAAATATCTAATATAGAGATATTTTATAAGGTTTAAAAGAAGACAGGAAAGTAATACAACATAATTTTAATCTTAGAATATTAAATATTATAAAAATATTAAATATTTTTCTTATGTTTCTCTGTATATCCACATTTTCTCCAATGAGCATGCATTACTTTAACATTTATAAATAATAAATGTTTTTAAAATTCATAATGTGAATAGTGGATATTTTATGTATTTTTTTGTTTATTGCATTTATTAGTTTCTAAAGAGGTCTCTTCCATATATAATTCACTGTATTTATTTTCTTGCTAGTTGTTTCTTGTTACCCAACGTACTTCAAGATCATATACTTAGTTTGCATAATGAGATGAGAACATACTCTTCCAGATTCCAGCTAAGTATTCTCTGTCCTTGACTATACCTCAAAATAAGAAATTATTTGAAAATTAACCCAAAAAAAGCACCATGACACTAAAAGTGAAAAAATACCAGTACAAATATGTTTGTACAAAAACCTAAAAATTTGGAGAATATTTTTGAAAAACTGGCCATCCAAATAAAACATGTTTGTCTGGGATGCAAATTGATAAACAGAACAGTTGTATGAAGTGAGAAAGGCATGAGTCTTTGTTTGCTTCGATACTATTTTTAACACTTTGAAATATTCCAGTCAGTGATTTGAACTGCAGTTTAGGAACCAACTGAGTCAACAAAATAAATATGACATTTTGATGCCATTTGAGGGTATTGGCATTTTATAAAAGAAATTGTCTTGCAGGGTAGATGGTGATTCTGGCTCAGCTTGCATCTCTTTTTCTCCGTCTTCCCCCGGATGCAGATCACTGCCACCAGATTCAAAGCACTCTCTTGCCAGCTCTAACACTATGGCAATAATTTAAAAAGTGGAGTGGATGAAATACTTCAAGGAAATTAAGGCCTTTACAACTGTTCCAGATACATGGAAATACTCAAACAGGTGACAAATAGAGGGAACATACTGATACATCATGATAATTTGCCAAATTTCAAAAATGTTTAGAGTCGTCACTAAAAGTTCATCAATTCAAGCTTTTATTTTCTCTATTTTATCATGTTACTGTAGCTATCCAGCCTCTATTTAAATACTTCTAGCACAAGAGGTCACTATGAGTCAGAATCGACTCAAAGACAGTGGGCAGTGGGTAGCACAAGAGAACTCTCAGCCTCACAGAGATTTTTAACCTGGCGTCACAGACATCATTGGAATACCTAAATAAGTTTCAGGAATCAGATAACATTCTGAAATTACAAGCAAATTTCTTTGGATGTGATAACACTCTTTGGAATTTTTTTTAAAGCCCTAACTCTTAGAGACATATACTGGACTATATACAGATAAATGATGTGACATCTACTATTTCTTGTAAAATAATTCATTGGAAGTGTGGTTATATGTATGAATGAAACAAGAATTGCCATGTTGACACTCTCGGGGAACATCTAACTCAATTGGCATAACACACTTTATAAAGACAATGTTCTACCTTGGTGAGTAGCGTCTGGGGTCTTAAAAGCCTATGAGCAGCCATCTAAGATACTCCACTGATCTCACACCTTCGGGAACAAGGGAGAATGAAGAAAATAAGATACAAGGGAAAGATTAGTCCCAAGGACTAACGGACCACAACTACCATGACCTCCACCAGACTAAGTCCACTACAACTAGATGGTGCCTGGCTACCACCACTGACTGCTCTAATCAGGATCACAACAGAGGGTCCCAGACAGAGTTGGAGAAAAATGTAGAACAAAATTCTAACTCACAACAAAAGACCAGACTTACTGGCCTGACAGAGACTGGAGAAACCCCGAGAGTACGGCCGCCAGACACCTTTTTAACTCAGTAATGAAGTCACTCCTGAGGTTCACCGTTCAGCCAAAGATTAGACAGCCCCATAAAACAAAACAAGACTAATGGGGCACAACAGTCCAGGGACAGGGACTAGAAGGCAAGAGGGGACAGAAAAGCTGGTAATAGGGAACTCAAGGCTGAGAAAGGACAGTGTTGACATGTCGTGGGGTTGTTAACCATTGTCATAGGGCAATATGTGTACTAACTGTTTAATGAGAAACTATTTGTTCTGTAAACCTTCATCTAAAGCACAATTAAAAAGAAGACAAAAAATAAAAAGGATAACACATCAAAAAAAAAAAAAAGAATTGCCATGTTGATCATTTTCGAGGCTGGTTTTTGGATACAGGAAAGTCATTATGCTTTTGTCTCTACTTTCGCATATTAGAACATTTCTATAATAATACTAATAAAATATTAATAAAAACTTGTTTGTAACTATTTCATTTGAACAAAATACGTACTTGAACAAAATTAGCTTAAAATTTAATCAAAAAAGGCATGTTTGTTCAATTATTTTATTATAACAAAGTCCCTGATATTTCCTCAGGAACATAAAAAGTCCCATGTACCCTGTATGCAGTTTACCCCAAGGTAAAACTATAATACAATATCATCCAATCATGCCCCAATGCCAAACATTAATACTATATCACAATTGATACTGACTTTGATACAGTTGTCCAGTCTTATTCAGATTCCCTCAATTTTAGTTGTTCTCATCTGTGTGTGTGTTCATAATTCTATGTAACTGAATCATACATATATATATATATAGTTGTTAGGTGCTGTCAGGTTGGTTCCAACTCATAGTGACCCTACAGGACAGAGTAGAACTTCCCCATAGAGTTTCCAAGGAGCCGCTGGTAGATTTGAACTGGTGACCTTTTGGTTAGCCGCCGAGCTCTTAACCACTATGCCACCAGGGCTCCAAATATATATACATTAACCCACACGTTTTAATTGTGTGATTTTGTACAGATATTATGTCTTAACTGAACTATTATATAAATAAAACCTAACATTTACATATTATTTAATATATGCCCAACAGTGCGGTAAGCAGTTTACATATATTAAATCACTCAATATTCAGCACAAACTTAAGAGGTAGGCAGTACTATTATATCAATTTTATGTATGAAAAACTGAGGAATAGAGAGATTAAGTACCTTACCTTTGGTTCCCATAGCAAATGAGGGGCAAATCTGAGACTTGCACTAGGCAGTGTGGTCCAGTATTTGTGCTTTTAATCTGTACACTGTACTCCCTGACAAGTGAGTTCGTTTCTCAACTCTTCCATATCTCCTAAAGGGGCACCAGATGAGAGTTTTTGTGTCAACACATAGATTCAATATGTTCAGTCATCAAAAAGTTATTTTTTTGTGATTCTAAATTCAAGTCACAACCTCACCAGTCAGTAGTTAGCTATGAATCATATTTTGCTGGAGTGATGTGGGGATTAAAAGAGACCATTCAAGTCAACTGTCCATGCAGTGTTGAAGAGATAGTAATAAGTTATTTGCCTTCTCTTTTCCTTGACTTTATTATTTCTTCTCCATTTCAACAAAAGTAGGTCAAAACCCTGTCACCACACAACTGGATTCCTACATAATAATAAATTCAGATATTCAGACACCGTTTATATGTATACTGCAACACGTTGTGGCCTTTGTACCTTTCTCTAGTCTCTCCCACCTGTGACCCTACTTTCAATCCACCAGTGACACTTATTCTCCTCATCTAAGTGGCATACCACTTCATAAATCTTACCTTGTCAGTCCACTACTCAGCACTGTAGTATCTCCTACTCAATTTCCACATATTTTACTTCCAAAAATTCCAAGAGTAGCTATTGATTTAAATTGCACTTGGAAAACGTACTTTGTATTAATTTTATTCTTTTAAATGTAGTTTTTAATGGCCTATCATATTGTCTATTCTGAAGAATGTTTCAAGTGCACTTGAGAAGAATATATATTGGGAACAGTGTTCTATAAATGTCTATTAGATCTTGTTTACTTATAGTGTTGTTCAAGTCTTCTATTTCCTTGTTGATCTTCTGCTCAGTTGTTCTACCCACTATTAAAAGTGGGACATTGAAATCTCCAACTACTGTTGTTTAACTATTTCTCCATTTCTGTCAGTTTTTGTTTCAAGTATTTAATGCTCTGTTACTAGGTACATATGTGTTTATAAGTATTATATCTTCTTGATGGATTTACACTTTTATCATTATAAAATGTCCCTTCTCATCTGTAATAATATTTTTGTTTTAAAATCTATTATACCTAATGTCAGTATAGTCACTCCTGCTTTCTTATGGTTGCTCTTTACATATATAACATTTTCCATTCTTTTACTTTCAATCTATTTGTGTCTTTGGATGTTATGTGTGTCTCCTGTAGACAGTATATTGTTGAATATTACTTTTTATCCATCTGACAATCTCTGCTCTTTGGTAGGATTTTTAATCCATCCACACTTAGTGTTATAACTAAGGTATCTTGCCATATATTTTAATGGTGACTCTAGGGCTTACCATATACTTCTTAACTTATCAGAACAAGCTTCAGATTCATACTAGTTTAATTCCAGTGAGATATAGAAATATTATTCCTGTATAGCTCTATTCCCTTTTTTGTGACATTATTGTTATATATAATACATGTATTAATATTACAAATCCAACAATACATTGTTATTATTATTACTTTACCACCTGTCATTATTTCCAAGCCCATTACAGGTTTGCTCCCACGCATCTACTTTAAGCTGTTATTGGCAAATATATTACATTTCTATATGCTATGGGCCAAACAACACAATATATGCATATTAATTTATGTATTTGCCTTTTAAATCAGTTAAAAGAATAAAGGAAAAATATGCATTTATATTGTCTTTTATAATTATATAATTAAATTTACCGGTGTTGTTTATTCTCTGTGTGTGTGTGTGTGTGTGTGTGTGTGTATATACAAATTACAAGTTGTTGTCACTTGCTTTCAGCTTGAAGAACTTCCTTTATCTGTGTAAAGTAACTCTTTTAGCAACGAATTACCTCATTTTTTGTTTGTTTTGTTTTGTTTTATCTTATCTAGGAGTGTCTTTATTTCACCTTCATTTTTAAAAGCTAGTTTTTCTGGATATAGAATTAATGGTTGACAGTTTTTTCTTTGGGCACTGTCAATGTATTACCCCACTTCCTTCTGTCTTTCATTGTTTTTATTGAGAAGTCAGCTGTTAATCTTGATGGTGTTCCCTTGTAAGTGATGAGTCATTTTTCTCTTGATGCTTTCAAGATTTTCTCCTTGTCTTTGACTTTCAGAAGTTTTGCCATGATGTGTCTGCGGATTTCTTTGTGTTTAACCCACTTGGAGTTCAATGAGATTCCTGGATTTTTAGATTAATATTTTTCCTTATAGTTATGACATTTTCATCCATTATTTCTTCAAGTTTTTTTTAGGTCCTTTCTCTCTTCCCATGCTGGTACTCCCATTATGCATGCTTTGCTACACTTAATGATGTCACATTTCCCTGAAGCTCTGTTCATTTTTTTATTCTTTTTTTTAATCTTTTTATCTTCAGTTTGCATAATCTCTATCAATATATCTTCAAGTGTTCTTAATTCTTTCTCTTTTTTTACTTTTATTTTATTGTACTTTAAGTGAAAGCTTACAATTCAAGTTAGTCTCTCATACAAAAATTTATACATACATTGTTATGTGACCCTAACTGCTCTCCCTGTACTGTGACAGCACACTCCTCCTTTCCACTCCTGATTTCCCATGTCCATTCAACCAGCTCCTGACCATCTCTGCCTTCTCATCTCACTTCCAGACAGGAGCTGCCCATTTAGTCTCATGTATCTACTTGAGCTAAGAAGCACACTCTTCACAAGTATCATTTTATGTCCCATACTCCAGTCTAATCTTTGTCTGAAGAGTTGGCCTCGGGAATGATTTTAGTTCTGGGTTGACAGAGAGTCTGGGGGCTATGCCTTCTGGGGTTCCTCCAGCCTCAGTCAGACTTTTAAGTCTGGTCTTTTTACTAGAATTTGAGTTCTACACCCCATTTTTCTCCTACTCTGTCAGGGACTTCTCTGTTGTGTTCCCTGTCAGGGTGGTCATTGGTGGTAGCTGGGCACCATCAAGTTCTTCTGGTCTCAGGCTGATGCAGTCTCTGGTTTATGTGGCCCTTTCTGTCTTTTGGGCTAATAGTTTCCTTGTGACTTTGGTGTTCTTCATTCTCCTTTACTCCAGGTGGTTGGGACCAATTGATGCCCCTTAGATGGCTGCTCGCTAGCTTTTAAGACCCAGACGCCACTCACCAAAGTAGGATGCAGAACATTTTCTTAATAAACTTCGTTATGCCAATTGACCTAGATGTACCCTGAAACTATGGTCCCCAGACCCCTACCCCTGCTACTCTGTCCCTCAAAGTGTTTGGCTGTATTCAGGAAACGTTTTAGCTTTGGTTTAGTCCGGTTTTGCTGACTTCCCCTGTAGTGTGTGCTGTCCTTCCCTTCACCTAAGATAATTCTTGTCTACTATCTAGTTAGTGAATAACCCTCACCCTCCCTCCTCACCCTCATAACCATCAAAGAATGTTTTCTTCTGTGTTTAAATCTTTTCTTGAGTTCTTATAATAGTGGTTTTATACAATATTTGTCCTTTTGTGACTGACTAATTCACTCACCATAATGCCTTCCAGATTCCTCCATGTTATGTTTCACGGATTCATCATTGTTCTTTATCATTGCATAGTATTCCATTGTGTGAACATATCATAACTTGTTCATCCATTTGTCCATTGATGGGCACTTAGGTTGTTTCCGTCTTTTTGCTATCGTGAACAGTGCTGCAATGAACATGTACTGTTGAGTCCTTCTAATGAATTTTTCATTTCAGTTATTGCGCTTTTGAATTCCAAATTTGACAGTAACTAGCAACAACAACAACTCCAGAATTTCCATTTAGTTCCTTTTTGATATTATCTATTTGATATGAAAATGACCTGATACCTTCCTTACATCTTTAATCATAATCTCCTTTAGTTCTTTGAACCTATTTATAATGGCTACTTTGAAGCTTTTCACAGTTTTTTCTGTTAAATCTGACATCTGGTTGCTACTGTCACAGGCAGTTTTTGTTACCTGCTTTTTTCCCCAGTTACACTTTCATTTCTTTGACTGTCTCATAATTTTTTGTTTGAAACTGGACCTTTTAGATAATATAGCAACACTAAGTACTGCTCCCTCCTCTCTGGTAGTCCTTATTTATATATATATTTTAGTATATATACATATATTTATATATATATATATATATATATATGTATGTGGGTATATATTTGTGTATATATATGCGCTTAGGGACTGGCTGGACAAAATGATACTATGAGAATTTTTCTGGGACTATTAGCAGAGAGAGACATTTTCTTTCCCACCAGACTGGAACCTAGGTGAATATAGGGCTGAAGATGCGGGAAGACATCATGCTGAAACAAACTTGAGAACTAAAATAAGATGGAAGGGAGCAAAACCCAAGGACAGGAAAAGAAAAGAAGGATATTTTATTAGCCCCTCAGTCTGGAAGTTTGTAAAACTACCTCTACTTTATCTTTTAGTTACTTTAACCAACACATTGCTTTTTTGTTTGTTTGGCTTAAGTCAGTTTGAGTTAGATCAATGGACACTTGTGACAGAAAGAATTCTAAGTAGTCAAAATTACTTATAACCTATATATATCTCCTTTCACAATTCCTGAAACATACTGGTGCTTGGTAACAATGAATAATACTTCTTGTGTGTTCAATATATTCATAGATACCATTCTATTGACTTGACGTAATTATCACATTTAATCCTTACAACCTTATCAGACAAGGTGTATTAGTTATATACTGATGCATAATCAATTATCCCAAAATTTAGGAGCTTAAAGCAACTGTCATGGTTTGAATTATGTCCCCCCAAAAATGTGTATATCAGTTTGGCTGGGCCATGATTCCTAACTGTGTGATTTCCCTATGTGTTGTAAATTCTGCCTCTATGATGTTAATGAGGGAGGATGGGTGGCAGTTGTGTTAGTAAGGCAGGACCTGATCTACAAGACTGGATTGTGTCCTGAGGCAGTCTCTTGAGATATAAAAGACAGAAGTGAGCAGTGAGACAGGGGGACCTCATACCATCAAGAAAGCAGTGCCAGGAGCAGAGCGCATCCTTTGGACAGGGGTCCCTGTGCCGAGAAGCTCCTAGTCTGGGGGAACACCAAAGAGAAGGCTGACAGAGAGGAAAAGCCTTCCACTGGAGCTGACACCCTGAAATTGGACTTTTAGCCTACTTTGACTGTGAGGAAATAAACTTTTCTTCATTAAAACCATCCACTTGTGGTATTTCTATTGTAGCAGCACTAGATGACTAAGACAGCAACCTTTATTAATTCATAGTTTCTGTATGTCAGGAATTTGACAGCACCTTAGCTGAGTGGTTCTGGACGGGTGTCTCCAGTGAGGTTTCATTTAAAATCTCAGCTGGGGGTGCAAACATCTGAAGGCTTGACTGGGACTAGAGAATCCAATTCCAATGCGGCACAGTGAGTGATTTGAGAGAGCAAGATCAAAGTTGCAATGTCTTTTATGACCTAGCATTAGAAGTGACAGTCTTTTATTTCCACAACATCCTCTTGATTACACAAGTCAGCTCTATTCAGTATGGGAGGAAACTACTGAGGGCATGAATACCAAGAGACAGGGACCATTGAGGGATATTTTGGAGCCTCGTTACCACACAGGGTCTATGATTATCTCCATCGTATAGATGAGGGAATTAAGGCTTAGAAATTGTAATTTTTTCAAGACTATATAGCTACTAAATAATGGAACAAGGCTTGGGACCCAGCCAGTCTTATTCCAGAACATGCTCTGTGAACAACAATTCAATGTTTTTAATTAACTGCCTTAGTAAAAGTTACCCATTATTATTTAATTACGATGTGTTTAGTAAGTCATTTTTCCATCATAAATGAATGAAGAACTACAGAATGTAAAACTTATTTAATGTTTTTCTCTATCATTTTAATACTGAAACGTATCTTCATTAAAAATGTAACAAAGACTAAAAAAAAAAACAGATTAATAAGGCTAAAAGTATTGTATCCTTGCAAAAGACTTTTTCAAATAGCTATCACATATATTGTGGCATTTGGAATGATATCTCTGGTGTCTCCATTGAATAGACCTAATCAGAAGCCAGTCAGTAAGGGACCCTTGGGGATGCGCTTATTTTTTTTTTTTTTAAGGTTTTATTTTTTTAACTATTTTTTTATTGTACTTTAGATGAAAGTTTACAGAACAAACTAGTTTCTCAATAAATAGTTAGTACACATACTGTTTTATGACATTGGTTAACAACCCCACAACGTGTCAACACTCTCCCCTTCTTGAACTTGTGTTCCCTATTACCAGCTTTCCTGTCCCCTCCTGCCTTATAGTCCTTTCTCCTGGGCTGATGTGCCCCTTTAGTCTTGGTTTGTTTTATGGGCCTGTCTAATCTTTGGCTGAAGCGTAAACCTCAGGAGTGACTTCATTACTGAGCTAGAAGAGTGTCCAAGGGCCATACTCTTGGGGTTTCTCCAGTCTCTGTCAGGCAAGTAATTCTAGTCTTTTTTTGTGAGTAAGAATTTTGTTCTACATTTTTCTCCCACTCTGTTTGGGACCCTCTATTGTGATCCCTGTCAGAGCAGTCAGTGGTAGTAGCCGGGCACCATCTAGTCATAGTGGACTCAGTCCGGTTGAGACCATGATAGATGCGACTCATTAGTCCTTTGGACCAATCTTTCCTTGTATCTTTAGTTTTCTTCATTCTCCCTTGCTCCCGAAGAGGTGAGACCAGTGGAGTATCTTATATGGCCGCTCACAGGCTTTTAAGATCCCAGACGCTACTCACCAAAGTAGAATGTAGAAAATTTTCTTTATAAACCGTGTTATGCCAGTTGAGCTAGATGTTCCCTGAGATCATGGTCCCCACAGCCTTCAGCCCAGCAATTCGATCCTTTAGGGAGTTTGGATGTGTCTATGGAGCTTCCATGACCTTGCCTTGCGCAAAGTGTGCTGGCTTCCCCAGTATTGCGTACTGTCTTACCCTTCACCAAAGTTACCACTTATCTCTTGCCTATTTAGTGTTTTTCCATCCCCACCCCTCCCCTCCATAGTAACCATCAAAGATTGTTTCTTTTTGTGCGTAAACCTTTTCATGAGTTTTTACAGTAGTGGTCTCATACAATATTTGTCCTTTTGTGATTGACTTATTTCAGTCAGCATAACGCCCTCCAGATTCGTTCATGTTATGAGCAATTTCTCTTTTCAGTGTTGTTAGAGTTTATTTTATGTATTTTAGAGCCCCGTCATTGGGTGTGTAGATGTTTACTATGGTTATGTCTTCATGATGGACAATCCCTTTAATCACTATATAGTGCCCTTCTTTGTTTTTTATGATGGATTTTGTTCTAAAGTCTATTTTATCTGAGATTAGTCTTGCTACTCCTGCTCTTTTTTGGTAGCTGTTTGCTGGATATATTTTTCCATCCTTTTCTTTATGATAAATTTACATCTTTGTCTCTAAAGTATGACTCTTGTAGACAATATATTGATGGATCCTGTTTTTTTTTTTTTTTTCACCCATTCTGTCACTCCCTGTCTCTTTATGGGTTGATTTAGCCATTTACCTTCAGTGTAATTATTGATAGGT
>NW_004444041.1:2934167-2941684 GCF_000243295.1 Trichechus manatus latirostris | reverse complement strand
TTGTGCTGAATTCTTTTTGTTTGTGAATTTTTCTTCATTTCTTTTGTTTTTACTGAGACTTTATGCTTTTCTTCTTTATTTTGATGAGTAGGTTTATTAACTTTCTTTGTGGTTACCTTGAAATTTACTCTTATCTTCCTAGGTTCGAACCAGTCTATTATTACTTGGTATCACCTTAACTTTCTCTCCATTAGAAAGTTCTATATCTACACATTAATTCCCTTTTATTGTTTTGACATTGTTGTCATTTACAGATTACCCTCTCTGGTTCCCCGTTGTAATTCTTTTGGTTTTGGATAGTCCTTGGGAGTTCATTTCCTAGGTTGGTATCTGGCTGGTTCAATCGTTTCCTAGATTCAGGCTGTGGTCTGATGTTTATTCTCAGACCAAAGGACTCCCTTTAATAATTCTTGTAAGTTTGGTTTGGCTTTTACATAGTCCCTTAATTTCTCTTTATCTGGAAATGTCTTAATTTCACTATCATATTTGAACGAGAGTTTTTCAGGATATATTATTCCTGGCTGGCAGTTTTTTTCTTTCAAGGTTTTATATATGTCATCCCATTGCCTTCTTGCCTGCATGGTTTCTGCCGAATAATCCGGGCTTAGTCTTACTGTTTCTCCTCTGAATGTGACTTTTTGTTTTTCTTGAGCTGCTCTCAAGATTCTTTCTTTGTCTTTGGTTTTACGGAGTGTGATTATGATTTGCCTTGGTGATTTTTGTTTTGGAGTCTAGCATATATGTGGTTCATTGAACTTTTTGGATGGTTAGATTTTCATCTTTCATGATATTGGGGAAGTTTTCTGTCAGCAGTTCTATAATGATCCTCTCTGTGTTTTCTGTTTTCTCCCTCTGTTCTGGAACTCTGATCACTCACAAATTTATGCTTTTGATTATATCCCACATAATTCTCAGGGTTTCTTTAATTTTTTTTTTGTTGTTCTTTTTTTCTGATTTTTCCTCAGAGTTGTATCCAAGTGTTTGTCTTCAATTTCACTGATCCTGTTCTTCATCATTTCAAACCTGTTCCTCAGCCCTTTTATGACACTGTTCATTTCTGAAATCTTGTTGTTTACCTTTTGGATTTCTAATTGTTGTTTTTGTATGATTTCTAGTTGTGAATTTATTTTAGCATTTTTTTCCAGTATTATTTTCCTGAATTCTTCCATTTTTTTCTTTGTATTTTCCATGAATTTGTCTGCCTTTTCCATGAATTTGTCTATTTTTTCCCCCATTTTTATCGCTTTTTGCTTCAACTCTTGGATAGCTCTGAATATTAGAGATTTGAATTCCCTATCAGGTAGTTCTAGTGCCTTTTCTTCTACTGGAAAGTCATCTGGAGTTTTATTTTGGATGCTTACTGGAACCATCTTGTCCTTTTTTTAATATGTTTTGATATTGTCTGCCATCTTTTGGATATTTAGTAGTTATTTTCTTTGTTTATTGATTGTAGATTTGTTTGTTTCATCTTGCTTTTTTGTTTCGTTTGGTTATATCTGAGCAGGCGGACTGTGCATTCTTTGTTGTTTGCTCGTCTGTGGGGAAGATACTTTTCACCTCCTTGTCCAATTTGCAGGGACAGTCACTGAGCTATGGTGCAGCAGGACAGGTCCAGCTGGAGGGGAGTGGCTGGAATGGGTTGTTTGTTGCTCCTAGTAGGGCCGACAAGGTGGGTCAGGAGTCAGTGCAGGGCAGGTTTCAGTAGGCCATGCCTGTGCTTCTCAGGGGTCTATTGTGCAGCACATGAGCAGGTAGGCAGGAAGGAGGGGGGAAATTGTGATGTGTGGAGACAAGATTGGTATGGGGAAGAGGAGAGACAGGAGAGAGAAACAGGGGCGAAAAACAAACATACATACAAACAAAAAGAATGCTAAGGGAGATTGCCGTTGTAGTGGAGAGATGAGAAACCGAGAAATGGAGAAAAACAAAAAGGAAGAAAATAAAGAAAAAAAAAGGAAAAGGGAATAATAAGTAAATAAATAAATAAAAATTCAAAAAAAGGAAAGAAGACCCCCAGGGATCCCACTGGTGCAGCTGCAAAGACTGGGGAAGTGGCTCCTAGGCTGTGCAGTCCAGCCTGGCTAGAAGGGGTAGAGATGTCACACAGTGCCAGGTATTCAGGAGACAAGAAAAGAAGGTAAGTATAGAGAGATGAGAAACTGAGAAATGAAGAAGACAAAAAGGAAAAAAGAAAAAGAAAAGGGAAAAGAAATGCCCCTGGGGATCACACCAGTGTGGCTGTGCAGACCGGGGAAGTGGCTCCCAAGCTTCGTAGTACAGCCTGGCTAGCAGGGGCTCCCAAGCCACGAAAAGAAAAATAAAACCAACCAACAAACAAAGCAAAACAACAACAACAGAAAAAGCCAGGGGGATCCAACCAACGTGGCGGCATGGGCCGGGGAATCAGTTCCCCAGTCAAGTGGTGCTTCACAGCCTTTCAAGAAAAAGCAAAGATGGCACACAGAGCCAGATGTTCAAGAGAAAGAAGGGATAGGTGGTGAGAGACAGGGAAGAAAACAAAAGAAGCAGAAAAAGGCAACACCACCAACAAACAATTGGTACTCAGGGAGCTGGCCTGTGTGGGCGGGCCAAATCCAAGCAGCATGGGGCAAAAGCCTGTACCTCCCAGCCAAGAGACTGCAGCTGACAAGATGCAGAGGAGACCAAGGTGGGGGGGGGGTAAGGAGGGGTGGGAAAGTGTATATGGCTGGTTACCAAGTGCTCTGTCTCCTGTTGGGAGCTCCGTGAAGCTGCCTTCTTGTACTCCCTGTTTGCCGATCTCTGACAGGAGTCCAAGATGGTGAATCCGTGCTGCGTTAGCTGATAGGGGACCTCCACATGTATCTCTTTTCACTCTCTGTTTTCTGTCAGTTTCTTACTCCTTTAGGTGCTTGGCTGAGTTCTTTATCTCTTCATTTGATGCGTAGGGTTCCAGGATTGATGTTTGTCTCTGTTTTACTTAGTCAGGTCTTTGCTTTTGAGGGATGGCATGGTGCTTCTGTCCATAGTGCCATGTTGGCTCCACCTCCCTGGGGATGCACTTCTCATGGTTAGCCTTCAGAGAATGAAGCCAGGTGGAAAAGGACAAAGCAGTTTTGTGGGGTAAATGGAATATCAGTTCAATATACCTATATCTTTAATTTGTAAATAACTTATTTGGAAAAAAGAAAAGTATAAATAGTGTGAAAAATAAGTCTATATAGAGTAAATAACTTATTCGGAAAAAAGAAAAGTATAAATAGTGTGAAAAATAACTCTATATAGAGCAAAATTTCTAAGGGATCTTCCAAAATTTTTTTAGTTCACCAAAATATTCTGAAAGATTAATATTTCCTCCTTGTTTCTTTTTGCTTCTTTCTTTAAATAACCCATCTTCCTCATCTTTTCATATTGATACTTTTTGACCAACAGTATATTTAGAAGGCTTAACTCAGTTCACCAAATCAAGAGTTTAATGACTATTTTAATATCTTTGCGCTCTGCTATCCACATAGCATGTTCCATGATACAGAACAAGTAAATGCTTTGTGACTGAAAAAGAAGACAAATTGTTAAATTATTGGAGCCCTGGTAGCGCAGTGTTTAAGAGCTACGGTGCACTATGGCTACTAACCAAAATGTTGGCAGTTTAAATCCACCAGCTGCTCCTTGGAAACCCTATGAGGCAGTTCTACTCTGTCCTATAGGGTCGATATGAGTTGGAATTCACTCAACAGCAAGAGGACAGACAGATAGTTAAATTATTATATTAAAAAAAAAAAAAACTACTATAGCAGAATCAGGTTCGCTGTTACACCCTTCCAAAGCTTAATTTCATATCTTAGTGAGAACCTCTGAAACTGTGGCTACCCTGATGACATAAAGAAAAATCTTTTAAATATGTTCCATATTATTGTGGCTTTAACATGTCATGTTTGCTTGTCATCTGTGATTTCTTCTTGCTTTAACCTAAGGTTATTATTTTACATGTGTTAAAAGTTTCCTGCTGAAAACATAAGGTTATACTTTTATGGATATATTTTTGGCATCCTAATTACCTGCCAAAATGAATATCAGAAGAGACTCTGAAATTTGCTCTATTTGTTTGTTTTGTTTTGGAAAGCCACTTTAATTTATATGAGTCTCCACCTTCATCTATAAAGTTAGGATAATAACAAGATTGTTGTGAGAATAAGTGAATCAGTTACAGAGCCTCTAGCACCCAGTGTCAATAAATACTCCCCCAAGGAACACTGGATCAATCCAAAGAGAATTGGAAATGGGGAGAAAAAGAAAATATGAAGAAGAACGCAAGAAACAAGGTAAAGGAAATAAATACAAAGTATAATACAAAGTATAAATTCACCAGTTAAATGACAGATTGGATTAAAAAACAAGCTATTTACAAGAGACATACCTGAAGAAGAGATAAGACTTCCCTGTTTACTTCATTCTTCCTTCTAAGCCCAAGAGGTTGCCTGTGGCCCTTACCATCCACACTGCAAATAACCACCTCTGGACAAGTCTTCTTCCTGTTCATCAGCACTTGACTATAAACCCTTGCTCGTGCCTTACATTGATAGCAGTGGATTAGCTATATAATAAAGGCTCAAAATCTTTTAGGCACCAAAATTTTTATTAACCCACCTTTCTGCTCTCCTTCAACATTTTATAAATCAAATTAACCTCTTTCTGGGTTGTGATAGGAACCAGCATGTTACAAAGTGGTGGCAGACCTATACTTGCTTTTACGTTATTTTAGCCCCTCTCAACCTCTGGCTGTCAGAGGGTGGCGCGAGAAGACAAAGTAAAGGATTATAATGACATATGCAAAGAGCTGTAGTTAGAAAATCAAAGGGGAAAAACGCACTCGGAATTTCTCAAACTGAAAGATCTGCAGAAAAAAATGAAGCCTCAAGTTGCAATATTGAAGGATTCTGTGGACAAAATGTTGAATGATGCAGGAATCATGAAAGGAAGATGGAAGGAATACACAGTTACTGTACCAAAAAGAACTGGTCGATGTTTGGCAAAAAAAAAAAAAAAAAAAAGGCTCTGGGAGCTGACGGAGTGCCAACTGAGACAGTTTAACAAACAGGTACAAAGCTGGAGGCAGTCACTTATCTATACCAAGAAATTAGGAGGACAGCTATCTGGCTAACTGACTGGAAGAGATCCATGTTTATACCTATTCCAAAGAAAGATGATCCAACTAAATGTGGAAATTGTCAAACAATATCATTAATATCACATGCAAGTAAATTTTTCCTAAAGATTGTTCAAAAGTGGCTGTAGCAGTACATCAACAGGGAACTGTCAGAAATTCTAGCTGGACTCAGAATAGGACATGGAAGACGAAATGTCATTGCTGATGTCAGATGGATCCTGGCTGAAAACAGAGAATACCAGAAAGATATTTACCTGTGTTTTATTGTCTACGCAAAGACATTCGACTGTGTGGATCATAACAAATTATGGATAACATTGCAAAGAATGGGAATTCCAGAAAACTTAATTATGCTCATGAGGAACATGTACATAGATCAAGAGGCAGTCGTTTGAAAAGAACAAAGGGATACTTCGTGGTTTAAAGTCAGGAAAGATGTGTGTCAGGGTTGTAGACTTTCACCGTACTTATTCAGTCTGTATGCTGAGCAAATAATCCGAGAAGCTGGATTATATGAAGACGAATGGGGCATCAGGATTGGAAGAAGACTCATTAACAACTTGCCTTATGCAGATAACACAACCTTGCTTGCTGAAAGTGAAGAGGACTCGAAGCACTTACTGATGAAGATCAAAAACTACAGCCTACAGTACGGACTACACCTCAACAGAAAGAAAACAAAAATCTTCACAACTGGACCAATAAGCAACATCATGATACACAGAGATAAGATTAAAGTTGTCAAAGATTTCATTTTACTTTGATCCACAATCAATGCCCATGAAAGCGGCATTCAAGAAATCAAAAGACGCATTGCACTGGGCAAATCTGCTACAAAAAGACCTCTTTAAAGTGTTGAAAAGCAAAGATGTCACCTTGAAGGCTAAGGTGCCTGACCCAAGCCATGGTGTTTTCAATCGCCTCATAAGCATGTGAAAGCTGGACAATGAATAAGGAAGACGGAAGAAGAATTCACGCCTTTGAATTACGGTGTTGGTGAAGAATATTGAATATACCATGGACTGCCAAATGAATGAACAAACCTGTCTTGAAAGAAGTACAACCAGAGTGCTCCTTAGAAGTAAGTATAGTGAGACTATTTCTCACATACTTTGGACATGTTATCAGGAGGCAACAGTCCCTGGAGAAAGATATCATGCTTGGTAAAGTAGAATAGAGAAGACCCTCAATGAGATGGATTGACACAGTGGCTGCAATAATAGGCTCAAGCATAACAACAATTGTGAGGATGACGCAGGACTAGGCGGTGTTTCATTGTGTTGTACATAGGGTATCTATGAGTCAGAATAGACTCGATGACACCAAACAGCATAAAAACAACAATTTCCTACCCTTAACAGTGGTATCCCATTTACCTTGGTTCTTGAGCTAGGGTGTTCTTTTATCCATCAAGTCTAGAATTCATCTTACAGAGCATCTGCTATTTACTCTCCATTTCCATAAACAAAATTTCAGTCAACATTCTAGTCATCTCTGACAGTTCTTAGTTAAGCTCATTCATTATATACCCAAAACATTTTTTAACAAGAAATTGTGAAAATTTTGAGTTATGGGCTCTAATATAGACAAAATTGTTTTTGAGTTACAATGAAATGGCAATGTTCTATAGATAGTAAGAACTATTAGACTAGCGGGCAAGAGGTTAGAATAGAAGTTCTGATCTATGAGGCATAATTATACAGCAGCTTATTGAAGTCATGTGAGTGGACACTGTTTTCCCAGTGATTACTGGAGTTGATGTTTTCCAGAGTATAACTTTTTTTTCTAATTTTTTTTATTGTTGTAGTTTAAATGCAGTTTACGTTTCAAGTTAGTCTCCCATACAAAAATTTATACATACATTGTTATGTAACCCTAATTGCTCTTCCCATATTGTGACAACACACTCTGGCTTTCCACCCCTGATTCCCCACGTCCATTCAACCAGCTCTGTCTAATTCTGTCTGCCTTCCCATCTCACATCCAGATAGAAGCTGTCCATTTAGTCTCTTGTATCTACTTGAGCTAAGAGGCACACTCCTCACGAGTATCACTTTATGTCCCAAAGTCCAGTCCAATCCCTGTCTGAAGAGTTGGCCTTAGAAATTGACTTAGTGTCTGGGCTGATAGAGAATCTGGGGGCCATGCTTTCCAGGGTTCTTCCAGTCCCAGTCAGACCATTAAGTCTGGTCTTCTTACTAGAATTTGAGTACTGCACCCCACCTTTTTCCTGCTTCATCTGGGACTCTCTGTTGTGTTCCCTGTCAGGGCGGTCATTGGTGGTAGCCAGGCACCATCTAGTTCTTCTGGTCTCAGGCTGATGAAGTCTCTGGTTTATGTGGCCCTTTCTGTCTCTCGGGCTAATAGTTTT
>NW_004444041.1:2930036-2931177 GCF_000243295.1 Trichechus manatus latirostris | reverse complement strand
TCTTCTTGAGTAATGCTTTACTTATCCGGGGCCCCTTCCCTTTCCATATGAAGTTAATGATTTGTTTCTTCATCTCATTTAAAAATGCCCTTGGAATTTGGATCGGGATTGCATTGTATCTGTAAATCACTTTGGGTAGAAGTGAGATTTTCACAATGTTGAGTCTTCTGATCCATGAGCAAGGTATGTTTTTCCATTTGTGCAGATCTCTATTGGTTTCTTGCAGTGGTGTCTTGTAGTTTTCATGGTATAGGCCTTTTTCGTCTCTGATTAGATTTATTCCTAAGTATTTTACCTTCTTGGGAGCTATTGGAAATGGTATTGATTTTGTGATTTCCTCTTCGAGGTTCTCCTTGTTGTTGTAAAGGAATCCAACTGATTTTTGTATGTTTAGCTTGCATCCTGAAACTTTGCTGAAATCTTCTATTAGTTCCAGTAGTTTTCTTGTAGATTCTTTGGGGTTTTCTGTGTATAAGATCGTATCATCTGCAAACAGAGGTACTTTGACTTCTTCCCTACCAATTTGGATGCCCTTTATTTATTTTTTTTCTTCTAGCCTCATTGTTCTGGCTAGGACCTCCAGCACAATGTTGAATAAGAATGGTGAGAAAGGGCATCCTTGTCTGGTTCCCGTTCTCAAGGGAAGTGCTTTCAAAGTCTCTCCATTTAGGATGATGTAGGTTGTTGGCTTTGTATAAATGCCCTTAATTATATTGAAGAATTTTCCTTCTATTCCTATTTTGTTGAGAGTTTTTATCATGAATGGGTGTTGGAATTTGTCAAATGCCTCTTCTGCATCAATTGATAAGATCATGTGGTTCCTTTGTTTTATTTATGTGATGGATTACATTGATTGTTTTTCAAATATAAACATTCCTTGCATACCTGGTGTAAATACCACTTGATAATGGTGAATTATTTTTTTGATATGTTGCTGAATTCTATTGGTTAGAATTTTGTTGAGGACTTTTGTGTGAATGTTCATGATGGATATTGGTCTGTAATTTTCTTTTTTTGTGGTGTCTTTGTCTGGTTTTGGTATCAGGGTTATGCTGGCTTCACAGAATGAGTCTGGGAATATTCCATCATTTTCTATGCTCTGAAATACGTTTAGTATTAGTGGTGTTAACTCTTCTCTGAA
>NW_004444041.1:2890259-2928950 GCF_000243295.1 Trichechus manatus latirostris | reverse complement strand
ATATTTATTATAGTTATGTCCTCCTGGTGTATTGACCCTTTAATCATTATATAGTGTCCTTCCTTATCCTTTGTGGTTGATTTTACTTTAAAGTCTACTTCGTCAGAGATTAATATTGTCACTTCTGCTCTTTTTTGAGCATTGTTTGCTTGATATATTTTTTCTATCCTTTGAGTTTTAGTTTGTTTGTGTTTTTAAGTCTAGGGTGTGTCTCTTGTAGGCAGCATATAGACTTATGGTGTTTTTTTAATCCAAACTTCCACTGTCTGTCTCTTTATTGGTGCATTTAGTCTGTTTACTTTCAGTGTAATTATTGATAGGTATGAGTTTAGTGCTGTCATTTTGATGCCTTTTTTGTGTGTGTTGTTCACAGTTTCTTTGTTCCACTTAATTTTCTGTGCTGAGTCGTTTTTCTTTATGTACTTTCTTTTCAACTTTTTTATTGTTGTTGATTTTGTGTTTGCTGAGTCTTTATATTTTTCTAGTTTTTTATTTCGACTTGTAGGATTGTTAGTATCCTTTGTGGTTACCTTAATATTTACCCGTATTTTTCTAAGCTTATACCAGTCTTTTATTTCTTTATATCGCCTTGACTTCCTCTCCATATGAAAAATCTATGTCTACATTTTTTAAGTCCCTCTTTTTTGTTTTAATGTTGTCATCTTTTACATGTTGGCATCTGTTTCCCTATTTTCAGTGTTTTAGCTTTGATTTAGTTTTGTGATTTTCCTATCTGGGTTGATATCTGGTTGCTCTGTCTTGTGTTCTAGTCTTGGGTTGTTATCTGTTGTTACTGATTTTCTAACTGGAGGACTCCCTTTAGTATTTCTTGTAATTTTAGTTTAGTTTTTGCAAATTCTCTAAACTTCTGTTTATCTGGAAATATCCTAATTTCACCATCATATTTGAGAGACAGTTTTGCTGGATATATAATTCTTGGCTGGCAGGTTTTTTTTCCTTCAAGGCTTTATATATGTCATCCTATTGCCTTCTTGCCTGCATGGTTTTTGCTGAGTAGTCCAAGCTTATTCTTACTGACTCTTTTGTAGATGACATTTCATTTATCCCTAGCTGCTCTTAAAATTCTCTCTTTATCTTTTGTTTTAGCAAGTTTGATTATAATATGTCTTGGTGACTCTCTTTTGGGATCTACCTTATGTGGGGTTCGATGAGCATCTTGGATAGATACCTTCTCATCTTTCATGATATCAGGGAAGTTTTCTGCTAACAAAACTTCAACAATTCTCTGTATTTTCTGTTATCCCCTCCTGTTCTGGTACTCCAGTCACTCATAGGTTATTCCTCTTGATAGTGTCCCACATAATTCTTAGGGTTTCTTCATTTTTTTAATCCCTTTATCTGATTTTTTCCTCAAATAATTTGATGTCAAGTGCTTTATCTTCAATCTCCCTAATTCTGACTTCCATTGTCTCAATCCTGCTCTTATGACTTTCTACTGAGTTATATAATTCTGAAATTTTATTGTTAATCTTCTGGATTTCTGACTGTTGTCTCTCTATGGATTCTTGCAGCCCGTTAAATTTGTCATTATGCTCTTCTCTAATCTTTTTAATTTCCTCTATTGCATTTTATGCGTTTTGCTTAATATCCTTCCTAATTTCATGAAGAATTCTGTATATTAATCTTTTGTATTCTGTCTCCAGTAATTCCAAGAAATTTTCCTCCTCTGGAAAATTTCTAGATTCTTTATTTTGGGAGCTTGCTGAAGCCATCATGGATTGCCCCTTTATGTGATTTAATATTGACCGTTGTCTCCAAGCCATCAATAAGTTATTATATTTATTTATGTTTGCTTACTGTGTCTTAGCTTCTTGTTTTGTTTTCGTATGCCCAAATAAACTACTCATATGAGCTAGTTTGATTATTGGCACCTTTGAAGATCTAATGTCCTGTCACCAGGTGGTTAGATCTGTTACTACTAGGTATGTGAATTCCAGAGTCCACCCACTCCTCCTGTATGGATTCAGCTCAGGTGCCCAGGTAAATAGCCACCAAATGTGTGGTGCAGGCTCTCTCCTACAGTCCTAGACAGGCATGGGTGATTGGTGTAGGAACAGGCATCTGGCTGCAGCAGGGGGATACACTTTGAGCAAGGCAGGGGGCTGATGGCTGCCCCCGAGTGTCCAGGAGGAAGGCGTTTCCCAGATCCCTAGAGCATGTAGGTGAGTGGTGTTGCAGGCAGACTATCAGCACCTAATGCTGTTGGCTGTAAGGACTGGGGCGCACCTCTTATTCTTGGGCAGGTGGCTAGGTGGCGTGGGTGAACAACCAGTCCTCAGGCCCCTGACGTGGGTAGGTGAAGACCCTGCTTAGTGGGCAGAGCAGGGTCAAATGTCAAGAACCTGTCACTTCACAGCTGAAACAGTTGAAGTTAGACTTCCGGTATATACCCTGTTGTACTGCAGTAATGAGGGCCTATGCTGTTGAAATTGGCCCACACAAGTCTATGCAGGGAGAAAGGCACTCGAAGTCCATGGATCCCTTATGCCTGTGCCTAGGCAAGGGAGTTGTGCCTGCCCTGAGTTCCTGGCTTAGGGGAGCAAACAGTTTATTTTTTCCCTTGTGTATTAATTTGTTCACTCTCCAAGGCCGGGAGACTGGCTCTGGGCATGTGACAGATCCTACTTCTGGCCCAGGGGACTCAGCAATTGCTGAAGCCATTTGGGACCCAGTGCGGAGCAGGGAGCAGGAAGGTAAATGGAAGAGAGTTTTTTCCCTAAGGAGGATGTTTTTTAATCCGCACGGTAGGCTGTACACAATTACTTCTCTTTCCGTGATCCAGGGCTGCTTCTCACTGGCTCTGGTGCTCCATCTCTCCTGGTGTGGAAAATAGGCCTCCAATGCACCACTGCTTGCCTGCCTCACCGCTCAGCCCTGAGCTGATCAGGCCTGAAGGGCTTAGGCTTTCACCTGGTCAGGTCTGGCACTCCTCACTGCTTCCGAACCATCTCTCCCTCCCCGTCCAACTCAGTCCAGTTCCTCAACTCTGCCTTTGATGTTTAGGGCTTCCAAACTGCCACATATAATTGATTCACTTGTTTTTTTGGGTCTTTGTTGTAAGAAGGTCCACTGGAAGCATCTGGTTACTCTGCCATCTTGGCCTTGCCTCTGTAACTTTTTTTTTAATTGAAGGAATCTATAATTGGTTTCATCAATATAGGAAAGTGACTAGCTTCAAAACAGTTAAAGTAATTCAGTGTAGTAAAATAATATTATTTGAAGGATCTTCCTTCTTGGGTCTGGCAATAAAACTCAATATTTAGAGCCAAGCAGAACAGAGTAATGAAGAACTTTAAAAAAAACAAAACAAAACAAAAAAAAAAAAAACGAGAGTATGGCCCTGGATCCCCTTTTAGCTCAGTGGTGAGGTCACTCCCGAAGTTCACCATTCAGCCAGGGATTGGACAGACAGCCTCATAAAACAAAACGGGACTAATGAGGCACAGCAGTCCAGGGACAAGGACTAGAAGGCAGGAGGGGACAGGAAAGCTGGTGATAGAGAACCCAACATTGAGAAGGGACAAAGTTGATATGTCATGGGGTTGTTAACCATTGTCACAGGGCAATATGTGTACTGTTTAATGAGACACTATTTGTTCCACGAACCTTCATCTAACGTACAAAAAAAAAAAAAAGTTATCTAGGTGAGATCAAACTGACAACAGCAACTCAAAAGTTTTGATGGGAAGCCTGGGGGCAGTGAGTTGAAGATAATGGTAATGGAATAATTTGGAAAAGGATAGTGAGAATAGCAGCACAACTGGAAGAATGTAATCGATGTCACTGAATTTTACATGTAGAAACTTTTGAAATGGTGTAACTTTGGCTATGTATATTTTCACCAAAAAAAAAAAAAAGGTCCTCCAGGGTTGAGAAGGGAGAGTGTTGACATGTCATGGGGTTGTTAACCAATGTCATAAAACAATATGTGTACTGACTGTTTAATGAGAAACTATTTGTTCTGTAAACCTTCATCTAAAGTACAATAAAAAAACTAAAAAAAAACCTCATTACATTTTAAGTTTTTTTTTTTTTTTTTAAATGTCAGAAAAGACCTCCACATATCTTCTAGAAATCTTGCAATTTGGAATTGGTATTGTCTTTGGCTCTAATTTAACCAGGAAATCTCTTGAATTCAAAACAACTTGTGATAAACGAGTGGCTGGTGAAATAGACCCCCTGTTTAGTGGGTTATAGTTTCTGCATAAAGAATTATGGTAGTCTAGTCTATTTTAATGTCATGGTTTTAAAAGGATAACCCTAGTGCAGTTAAGTCAGAGTCCAGGGTGGAATGGGTGTTGGGAAGGAGATATTACAACCAATGAAAACACTTCTGGCCAGAACTGCTTTGGCTATTGGAGGTAGCAAATACAACAGATTTAAAAGTGGTGACTTGCAACACTGTGTATATATTACAGTCCAAGAGTTCTGACTTTCAGATTAATGAAGCTGTAAAGAGAAATTGCTAGCTACACGCTTGCTTACTTTTCAAATATGAAGTACTTTAAAAACTGAAGTATAATTATGGACTATGGTCCTCTTGTGAACATTAATAAAAGTTTGACCAAACCTAAATTATACTTTCCACAACCTTCTTAAAGTTAAATGAAAAAAAACAAACCTCAACCAATTATAGTAACAGTGCTGTGTAGGGGGTTTGCAAATGTATGATACATTTTGACAGCTGTTTTTTTACTGGAATCTTATCAAGACAATCACTAAAAAATTTTGAAATGCTTAAAATGAGGGAATGCTAAATTTGTAGCTGTGCCTCAGCCACCAGAAGCCCCAGAGTTCAAAAGGGTTTTTTGGTTGCTGCAGTGCTACTACCAATTCTTGAAGTTTGCAGCATTCTGTAACCTAGATTCCTCAGTGATTAGTACAAAATATTTAATTTAAATGCAATTCCTCGCTGTTCAAAATATCTATACCGTTTGTGCAAGGAAGTGCATCCTTCTGACACCTTTGATCAGTAAAATGGAGAAATGAGATTCAGAAATTTTCCCTGATGATTAGAAAATAATACTCCTAAACGTGTAAAAAAGGAATCCTGGTGGCACAGTGGTTAAAGTACTCTGCTGCTAACTGAAAGGTCAGCGGCTTGAACCCAACAGCTGCTCCTTCCACAGGAGAAAGACATGGCAGTCTGCTTCTGAAACCCTATGAGGCAGTTCTACTCTGTCTTATAGGGCCGCTATGAGTCGAATAAATTTGATGGCAATGAGTTTGGTTTCTTTTTGGTTAAACTAGTAAATAACAGAATTCTGTCAAGATACTGGAAGGAATAAATGGAAGTGTCCAGAGCCGATCCTTGAGTCTGTAATTGTCACTATTGTCTTAGATAACGACAAAGTACAGATAATGTCTATTTCCTGATCTACGTTCTGACTATATATAATAGTCCAGATCCATGTGTATAATATCTACATATATCCATGTGGTTAATCTCAAATTTCCTTTGGTTGTTGTCATTGTTTTGTTGTTGTGTGTGCTTTAGTTAGAATAAACTTAAACTTAATTTTAGTTAAAATCACCTTTTCCCAGTTTTCTACCCCTATCCTTTTGTCTCCCCACGTCACCTTAATCACCTGTGGTTAATTTCTTACATCCCAGTTGGGTCCCCTAGGTTCTGTGTCTATCTAGAGGCCCCTCAGCTGAAGCTTCCCTCTTCTGAGTCTCTCATTCTCTACCAGCATTCTCTTCTTGGTTAACAAACTATTTCCCTCAAACTAGCTAACGTCATCCTGAGGAAGCTCAAGGGAATAGTGGTCAGTAACGGCTATGTGGCCAACAGGAAATCCATGTTTTACAGAAACATCAGTTCCAGGCCCTGTTCAAAATAGGTCCCTAGAGTTGTTTATTAGTGTCCTTATGCAGCACTATACGAGACAAGGCCTAAAAGATTTCAGGCATACACAGAGATTCTGGCCCCAGTCTAATTCCAGTTTTATCTATTAATACTCCATGTCTCTGACCTTTAATTTCTAGAAATATCAAATGCCACCATCTTCTCTCTCTGCTTTTGCTCATGTCCCTCTGTGACACAGCTAAGTGTCAGTTTCTCTAGGAAGCCTTCTCCCACATGTCCAAGTTATATGTTTCCCTTCAGCTTCTGTCTGTCTAGGCTACTGGTTCCCAAACTTCAGTGTGCATCAGAATCACCCAGAGGGCTTGTTAAACACTGATTCCTGGGACCCACTCCCTGAGTTTCTGATTCGGTAGGTCTCAGATGGGGCCTGAGATTTTGCATTTCTAACAAGTTCCCAGGGGATGTTGATGCTGCTAATCCATGGATTATAATTTGAGAACCACTGTTTCAGGCTTTAATTAAATACAAAAAAATGATAAGACAATGTAGAGTTTCCTAATTCAACTGTGAATTCCTTGAAGGCAAAGGACTTTCAGTATCTGATCACAGTGCCTGATTCCTAGTCATCAATCAATGCTGAAAAATAAGATTTTATAAGGTTGGGAGTTAGGCAGAAATATATTTGTGGCCTTATTGTACCAGTAACTAGCTGAACTGGCCAAACCAGCTGTTGGGTAACTAATTTTATCTTTCAAGCCTTCAGTGTATTTATTTCTGTTTGGATATTAAAAAATAGTACCCCCCACATCCAGCTATTTGAGAAAGATTAAATTAAATGTTAATATGTATATATTAGATATATACATATATGTCTGAATGTTTGTTATATTCTTCTCTAGGGTGTGTGTAGGAGCCCTGGTGGTGTAACCATTAAGCGCTCAGCTGCTAACCAAAAGGTTGGCAGTTTGAACCCACCCAACAATTCCTAGGGAGAAAGATCGGGTGATCTGCTTCCATAAATACTACAACCTAGAAAACCCTATGGGGCAATTCTGCTCTGTCACATGGAACTGAAATTGATTCGACAGCACATAACAACCACAACAACAGGGGTGTGTGTGTGTGTGCATGTGTGTATTGATGAGTTCATTGGCTAGTATACCTTAAGTATTCGGTAAGTGTTACCTTATAAGAATTATGAATAAATTTGTTCAAAAATTTCCTCTCCTGTCTTTGCTAATCCATGTTGATTGCACAGTTTATACTGGTCAGCTTCTACCAGTGAGGGCAGAGGAAGTAGAAATAGGAAAAAAGCCATTTTGTAGAGGATAAGAGGACACATAATAGGCCCCTGGAACATGATTTTCTGGGTAACTGGAAAGTCATTGTTCATTAAAAGTGGCTTGGGGTTAGTCAACATGTTCTTGGATTTTCAAAGCTTTGGTTTTCATTGAAATGGGTAGACCTTTAAATTAAGTGTGGTTGGCTTAACATAAACATCTAATACTTTCTTCATCTTCTATATCTGCCTTCCTTGGCACATTGCCTAGACTCTTGAGGGTTGCTGAAACACAGTTCTTGAATAATGATTAACATATATTATGAGATTTTCCATCTGAAGATTTCACATATGTGCAAACTAAATGCTTAGGGATTTTGATTATGAAAACATCTAAATTCAAGGAAATATAGATGAATAACTATCTGTGTAGAAATATACATAGGCTCTGTTATAACCAGTGTTGGACAGGAAGAAAGGTGCTTCACTCCGCCTGGTCTTTAGCATATCGTTGAAGCTATCCCTACCACGGCAATCCTGAAAACTGGATGTGCTTTTGTAAACATCTACACCTATATTGGAGTGACAAGGACCAAGAAGAAAGTGACTTTTTAGTATATTTGGATAGGGGAGAACAACAGCATGAAGTTTTAGAAGGAAGTATTACTTAGAAAGTAACCTGTTCTACCTACTTCAGGAAATCTCATTAACTTGGACCAAAGTTAATACTGGCAAAAAGTTACATTATATAGAACAACTAGAAGATGATTTTGTTAATACTCTGATAAAATTATTCTGTCCTAACATAGATACTTGATTACTTTCCCAGATGTGAATGAAAATGCAAACATTATTTAGCACCTGCTATGTTTCAGGCCCTTTAACATTCATTTATTTTTCACAGGACTTATTTTCATGATCACTTTAGAGATGAGTAAACAGAAGCTCAGAATAATAGAGATTTGCTCAAGACAATAAGTCTTAGCAAACAACTTGGACCAACTCCTGACTATAAATCTAAAGCTGATTAAATTTCAAAGAATTGCTTCTCGCCAAGCGTGGGAATTGATTACCTATTGCCATATTTTAAAACTGCATTAACTTTTTCAGTATGCTAGCCATTTAATTATTTTGCCAGCATAGACCATTCACCTAAGGGTTAATTTGCTTTTAAAAAATGAAAATTGTGCCTTTGATCTTAAGTATTTCAACGTGTAACAGGCAGATAAAGAAAAGGACTGATAAATCTACTTTTATTTTATTTATCTAGTAGGAATAAGTAGGACACAAGTAGGTCCAAGCCTATGTCACTATATACTTGCCCCCCAAATCTGTCTGCTCTTCTGTACTAATTGCTGTTTCATTCTTTTATGCATAAAATAAAATGTTATCCTCTTTATCCAAACATTCTTATAATTTACTATTTAACATTTTGAAAACCACCCGTTTCTATATGTTAAATGCACGGGCTTCCTTGAAATATGAATTTTCCTGTGGCAAAATAGATACAACTTCTCCATTGCCTTCTAGTTCACAGTAATACCTTGAAATGTTATATTCACAATAAATACAAACTCTAGGTTTTTAGGTTTTACAAACTCTAAAAGGTTTGAAAGTCCTTGTGTTAGTGATCGCAGCATGATTTTATTTTTCATAGACGCTGGAACCCATTCAAATCACCATCAGTAGAATAACCATGAGGTGCTAAGGGGATTTGTTTGCTAGAGTTAACTACAACTATTACATGTGAACAAAGAAGATTTATTTAATGATGAGACTAGAAATATTCCATCCCAAATCCTAAATAGCAGAAATGGTTCCCATGTTAGAATTCTAATGGAGTCACTTATTTTTGAGTATGTGTAAACTGTGGAATATATAACTGAGTCTCTACAATTTTCCAATTACATAACTTCAAACACCCATTTCCAAATAAATAAATAAATAAAATGAAGCAAAACAGACAAAAACACTCACATGTTTAATGACTAGATCTTAACTGGCTTATAGAATAAACATGAAAATAGTTTTAAGTTGCTTTTTCTGACAGGTTGCAGATTTCATTATTCTAGACAAAGAAAATATGTAACTTAACGAGTCTCCTTTATTGCATGAAATAAAAGATAAAATTTCCTTATTGTGGTTAGGAGTTTCAGGGAGAAAAATCAATTAAACTTGTGAGTTTTAAAGTTAGACAGACTGGATTTGAATTCTAGCTCTCTTATTTCCTAGCTGGGTAAACTTGGAAGTTATTTTTCAGTCAAGGGAGACATTACTGGGGATAGTGATACCTATTTTTAAGAGTAGTAGTGATTATTAAATGAAATAATCCATGTAAACTATTTTGTACCATTTCTCTACACAGGAGGCCCTCAATATATATTGCTAACAATTAATGAGATAGGGTGTATTTCCGGAAATTAATTATTTGAATAGGTAGAAGTAAACTAGTAAACTTTTCATGCATACTAGAGAACTTAAACTGAAGTCCAGGAATGAGCAGGTCATTGGCAAGAAGGAGTAAAAGAAGCCCATGCTGTACTACACCTTGGCAAATCCCTGAATATATGCAAGCTGACTTAGAAAGAAAATTCGTCTGGGGATAAAGGCCAATGAGTGACAATTTCAAGGAGTCATTATTGCCTACATAAATGATCAATATAAGATGTAGAAACTCACTGAAAAGAGAAATTGAGGCCATATTCCCTCACAGAATGAAATATTAACAAATATCCCTTAGAAATGCATAAAAATCTTAGTTATTCACATGTGCTGTCAGGGTGAAATCATAGTGTTGAAATTTGATGCTGTCACCATGTTGTTATTATTGTTAGGTGCCATCGAGTCGATTTTGACTTTTAGCAACCCTATGTGACAGAGTAAAACTGTCCTTACAGGTTTTCTAGGCTGTAATTTTTATGGGAGCAGATCACCAGGCCTTACTTCTGTGGAGCCGCTGAGTAGGTTTGAACCACCGACCTTTCAGTTAGCAGCCCATTGCTTAGCTGTCACTATAGTGGTTATAACTTTTAAGTCTACTTTTTAAAAGATGTTATTTTTGCAGCAGTTTGAGAAGCAAATAGTCAAAGGTTGCCATCGAGTCGATTCCAACTCATGGCGACCCTGTGTGTGCAGTGTAGAACTGCACTCCATAGAGTTTTCAAGGCTGTGACATTTCGGAAGGAGATCATCAAACTTTTCTTCGGAGGTGCCTCTGGGTGGGTTTGAACAGCCAACTTTTCAGTTGGTAGTCGAGTGCTTAATTTGTGGTACCACCCAGGGACTCCTGGAAATAAAAGCTGTATTTTAAAGCGTTTTTTTTTTCCTAAATCAGTATTATGAATTATTTTACTAGAATCTCTAGACTTTTCTGATTGATAACAGAAGAGATCATGAGGGTGTGAGTTATTCACACTCCATTTGTTGTTTATGGATTGTCTGCAGATTCTTCTCAAGGCCTGTGGTTATGGCGTCAACTGGGAAGAAGGCCATAGAAGAGCTAAGTAGATTGTCCATCAAATTAGAATAGGCAAACCCTCTAACTTTCATAAGAATGGGTTAAGTGAAATCCCAAACCCATCTTACCCAAAGGGCTCTGCTTTCATATTCAAGCTCCCGTGTACTTCAGTAGAAATGCAACCCTTATGTTCCTGATTTATTTTCAACTAATTCAGTACAACAGTGTTTTGCAAGCACTTTTGATGTTAGAAAAACATGTTGTGTTGTCTCTATAAAGCCATTTTTTGTTGAAACAGGAAGTCACAAATTAGCATAAAGAACAAAACACTCTATATTTTTCAAAATGTGATTTAAATTTCCAAAGAATTTAACCTAAAAAATGTCTAAATATATTTGTTTTATTGTTCATTTTTAATTAAAGCATTTGGAAAATACTGTTATCTCAAACACCTGACTTACTTTACAAAGAACAACTAGATACAGGGATTGCAGGTATGGGAAGAAGGAGTAAATAATCTATTTTAAATATATTTTGAATGCATGGGAACAGGTTTTAGAATGGTTAGGCTTACCCATTTTGAGGCCTGGCTTTACTCAAAAGAGGTTTTTAGAAGTGGTAAGTGCTTTGAGTTGTGGTATATATGATCATGGTATTGTTTATTTTTCACTTCTTATTCTCATTCTGTCATATTTCATTTTAAAAGAATAATAGAATTATGGGATCTCTGATACATATGGGTTTCATTCATTATTAACTGCTGTGATTTTAGTTCATTAGCAGTCATCTATGAGCACCAATGTTATAGATTGAATTATCTCTCCAAAAGATATGGCGAAGTCCTAACCCCCAGTATCTGGGAATGTGAACTTGTTTGGAAATAAGGTCTTTGAAGATGTTATTAGCTAATGTGAAGTCATACTGAAGTAGAATGGGTCTTAATCTGAATCTGAGTGGTGAACAGACACAGATGCAGGCACACAGAGGGAAGACAGCCATGTAAAGATGGAGGCAGACTGGAGTGACGCATTTCCAAGCCAAGGAATACCAAGGATTCCAGGAACCACCAGAAGCTAGGCACAGGGAAGGGAGGATCTTCCTTTAAAACCTTCAGAGAGAACATGGCCTTGCTGACACCTTGATTTTGGCCTTCTAGCATCCAAAACTGTGAAACAGTAAGTTTTTATCATTTAAAGTCACCCTATTTTTTGTACTTTGTTATAGCAGCCCTAGAAATCTAATACAGACTCATTCTTCACAAAGCGTCAAGAATGTCAACTGAGGGATGTTGGTTTACAGATATAAAGCTGCGCTGAGAGCTCCTTGTATTAGACACAAATTATCTACCTGAAGCAACAGGGTACTGCACTTTAAAAAAAGGATTTTCTTTTCTTCAAATGTATAAACTTATTTGGGAAAGAAGAGTAGTTGTAATAAGGGTGAGAAATATAATACACATTGGCACTACATTCCACCTACAGATGAAGCTAAATATTTTAAATAAAACTTATTTTAAAAATGAAACACATATAATTTATGCCGTAAATGTACAACCATCTCATGTATCACAATGTAGGGATACATTGTGATTTTCTGAGACACTGTAGTTTAGATTCAAATTTGTCCATACATCTGTCAGCTGTGAAGTAATTAACAGATATTGTACTATGACAGCCCATATACATTTTAAGTAGGTTGTGCTCATTTATCATAAAGAAGTACCAAAGAAAACCAGAATCTATTCAAGGACATTTATTTAATGCTTAAAAAAAATTTAATGACTCAAAATACAATATATAAAATGTGCCAATTAGTAATACATAGGCTTTCATAGGAAAGTACACTCTTAAACCCTGACCTTTAATAAAGATCCCTGAGTAATATCATTACATCATGACTCAATGTATTGAAAAGATACTGTTCTTTTGATCTAACTGGTTGAAAGAGGAAATCCTGGTGGCGTACAGAAGGGCCTTCCCGTTCAAAAAACATAATAAAGAGCATTCATACGAAAACTACAACATTTTGATGGTAGTTTATTGTATTCTCTGGCTGATGACGTTTGTCACACATTCAAAACCTACAAGCTAGGGACCCTGTGTTCAGTAATGATGTATCTTGTAGTTAAAATACTAGAAAACACAACCTATTTCAAGGTGTAACATAATAAAGGATCAAGGATGAGGAAACCTCATCGATTAAATTGCCCTGTTTCTAAAATTCTTAAAGTCTCCATGAAGATGTCACAAAGAAAAAGCCAAGATAAGAGTGTTACCATAGGCTGTGAATATTTTAAACATTGTTCGTGGGGAGCAACCACCACCCAGTCGTCTGTCGGTTTGGTACTACTGTGGGTTGTGTGCTGCTGTGATCCTGGAAGCTATGCCATTAGTATTCAAATATCAGCAGGGTCACCCATGGTTAGCTTCCAGACGAATGCAGACTAGGAAGAAAAGTCTGGTAATTTACTTCTGAAAATTAGCCTAGGAAAACCTTATGGATCAAAACAGAACATTATCCGACTTGTTTGCTATGGACACATCATTAAGCAAGATTAATCTCTAGAGGAGTGCATCATGTTTAGTGAAGTAGAGGGCTAATGAGGGAGTAGGAGAATCTTGGTGAGATGGATTGGCATAATAGCTGCAATGATGAGCTTGAACATGCTGGTGATTGCAAGGATGACACAGGACCAGCAACGTTTTGTTCTGTTGTACCTAAGGTCTCCATGAGTCAGAGTCTACTCAACAGCAGCTAACAACATCAACAGTGAGGAACAAAGAACACAAAGGGGCCAGTAACAACCAAAAAATACGTGTTTGGTTACACAAATATGCTTATCAGCATATAAGTATATGAGCTGGAATATGTGGGTATATATGTATACATAGATAAAATTATAGGCATATGTATATACAGGTATGTGTGTGCATGCATGTAAATCAATACATGTAATAAGTCACATAGGGTACACAGTTACCAATACCTTTCAGACATAACCAAACACCTTGTGAGACTGGTTTTCTGGGTTTGAAGGCTTAGGACCATTGTCTCATAGGACAACTCAGTTAATTAGCATAATATAGTTCATAAAATATATGTTCTACATCCCAATGTGGTGAGCAGTATCTGGAGTCTTAAAAGCTTGTGAGTAGCCATCTCAGCTACAATTTTTGGTCTCTACTCATCCAGAACAAATAGAAAGAAGGGAACCAAAGACTCAGAGAAGAAAGTAGTCTATAGGACTAATAGTCTGCATGAACCATGGCCTCATCTACCTTGAGACCAGAAGAACTAGATTGTTCCTGGCTACCACTAACAACCGTTCTGATCAGGAACACAATAGATAGATACTGATAGAATGGGAGAAATATGTGGAACAGAACTCAAATTCTTAAAAAGTCCAGATTTACTGGACTGGTTGAGACTAGAGGACACCCTGAGACTATCACCCTGAGATACTCTTTAAATCTTAAACTGAAATTGTACCTTGAGGTCACCTTTTAGCTAAATAACAGATTGGCTCATAAAATAAAGAATATTACCAATGACTAATGACCTTCTTTAAAAAATTGTTCATAGGAGACCAAATGGTCAAAAATTACTTTAAAGAAAAGATGAGAAGGGCAGGGAAACTAGACTACTGGAAATGGTACAACCAGAACGAAATGGATGAGAATGATGACAAACTGTGAAAAATGTAACCAATGTCACTGAGTAATTTGTGTAGAAATTGTTAAATGGGAATCTAATTTGCTGTGTAAACTTTCACGTTAAACACAATAAAGTATTTTTTATAAAAGAACACAAAGGGGAAAATAAGCATTTTGTTATATAATATTGTTTTTTTAAAGTTATACATAGTTAAAGGACTTTACATGTAAATACTCAAAACTTCATAAAATCACATCTCAATTTTTTCATTTTGATACTGAAATATTAAACTAATTAATTTGTCTGTTAAATATTTCTAAGATACATATATTGACCTTTATGCCCCAAATCATGTTTATCAGACTAGCATCTGTTGGATACTAATTAGAGTTTTATTAGAAGAAGGAATTTGGCATTCATAGATCATAACATGCTGCTAACTGGAGGACATTTTTTTTTTTTAAAGTATTTGCATGCTTAAGGGTGGAAGCAGTAGTTTAATCTGAAATACCAAACATGGTGATGTGTTGTCAATTCTGTATTTTACGTTCTTTTCTTATAGCATAGCACCAGAATTTTGCCAAGAACTATTGACCTCAAATGCGAATTCAAATGTATGCTGCAAACTGCTCTAAAATACTATGTCCCATTTGGATGTGCAGGGAATTTATTGAATTCTGTGAAGTCGAAGTCTGCAACATCAGTGTACGTTACATGTTGTCGTGTGCCCTCAAGTTGATTCCAACTCATAGCGACCCTATATGACAGAGCAGAACTGCCCCATAAAGTCTCCTAGGCTGTACTCTTTATGGGAGCAGATTACCTGGTCTTTTCTCCCACAGAGCAGTTGGTGGGTTCGAACTGTGCGCCTTTCAGTTAGCAGCCAAATGCTGAATAATTGCGCCACCAGGGCTCCTTGTACATTGGTCAGCTCTAATGCCTTTGCACTGAGTATACAGTGATATTTTCTGTCTTTCCATAAAATAAGCCTTTCAAAAGCTGATAACCTGCCACTCCATGCATTGCACGTGTTAGACATTAACTAACGTGATCTTTTCAAGCGTCTCTTACATGTGACACATATAGGACTAAATGGTTGTGAGAGTATTGATTCTGAAAGCCACAATTATGGGTTAGATCTCATTCTCCCTTTTTATTTGTGGCTAAGATTCAACGTGGTCATGGTACATAGTCACATGATTTACAATCAGATGAATTAACCACTGACTTATTCCTCACATAAGGGTTATAAATTCATATGCATACCTTCCAGATGCAGGGAAAATGCAGAGACATTTTCATAATGGCTTATTCAGACCATTCTGAGCGGGGAGAAGCCAGTCCAAAGCAAAAACAGCTTTTACATATGGCATCCATAGTTGTAGTATTATGGTGCAGAAAGTACTCAGATGAAGCAAAGATGTCCTTGACAAAGACACACACACACACACACACACACACACACACACACACACACAGGGAAATACTATTTATAGCTAGATTCGTCAAATTTAGAGTAAACCTTTTGCCTCTAACCACATTTGCTACAGAATTCTTCTGGCTAATTGCAGGCTACTTCTGCTTTGCATAGAGACATCTGCACTGTGGCACACCCTGTAATTATACAGGAAGGGATCACTCATGATTCTGTCGATAGTGTATTATAGCTAAATTCTTTCGATAGGAATAAGAAGATTGTATTGCTTCGATCTAGGGGACAAAAAGTGAAACTTTTAAGGAAGTAGAATTGTCCACAGGCTAAACCATTCAAGTGTTCTATGATAACATTTGGTGGTTTTTCTCACTGCTTAGAGAGATCCTTTAAATGCTATGTGGGAGAGAAAGAGAGAGAGATCTCCACAGCCAGGATTATTCTCTTCAGCACATGGTTGAAATGAGTTATAATTGCTACCACCCTAGTTCAGGTTCTTATCACCTTTTAACTACCTATTGCAAAAGCTTTTTAGTGTAAAAGCCTCCTAACCAGGCTGCATTGAAGCTCCGCATTCTTCATTCTGTCCTGAACTCTAACCATTGGAGAAATCTTCCCAAATCCCTGTTTTATCAGGTTACACATCCTCTCAGAAGCTTCAACAACTCCACATTCCTAATCAAATGGAGGCCAGGTCCCATTACCTGCCTTACAAAGTCTCTAAAGCTGCTCCCAAACTTCTTTTCTAGTCTTAGTGCTTCCTACAGTGTTACATGAAAACACACACACACACACACACACACACACACACTCACAGGCACACACCAAACCAATTGCCATACAGTTGTTTCCAACTCATGGCAACCTCATATGTGTCAGAGTAGACCTGGGGTGCGTAGGGTTTTCAATGACCGATTTTTCAGAAGTAAATCACCAGACCTGTCTTCCAAGGCACCTTTGGGTGGATTCAAACCCCCAGCATTTCGGTTAGCAGATTAGAGTATCGGCTGTTTGCACCACTCAGGGACGTATCGATATAGTATTTAAAATTCCTGTGGATTCAAGTATTCAGATCATTCAGATTTGAGGTCCAGTTGAATTACTTACCAGCTATGTGATCAGAAGCAAGTGAGTTAACAACTCTGTAGCTCAATATCATCATCTCTATAGTGAGTCTAATAATGGCCCCTACCTTTTAGGATTTTTTTGGTGAGAAGTTAATGTATTAATAATACGTATAAAACACTTGGAACAGTGTTTGGCACATAGTAAGCATTCAAAAGTTGACAGCTTTTGCATTGTTGTTGTTTATGAGAGGACACTTATCAGGTATTCTCTGGCCAAATATTTACCCCAAAAGTGTATTGTCTGGAAAACCACATTTTAATTATTTTTTGAATTTTCATAATTTTTAGACTGATTTCGCTGTTTAATATCCACTCTTCACATTTTTTAATGTCACCTCAGTCAGCCCTTGAGGGAACTCAGAGACCTCTGCCTATGTGAGAATTATCCTAACCATCTTTCCAGTCTCAGTTCAGTCCCCACCCGTATGGTGAGATCTCCACTGATCACATCCCTGCAGCCTGACACAAAGGCTCCCTGTTCTGAACCCTCACCAAAACTTGCCATCTTCCCTAGTCTTTTGATTCTATCCCGTTGTCTTACCTTGCTATCTTTGCATATAAATATGCCTTGACTCCAAGGCAGGGCTATAAGGTTTATAAGGATGAAAACTGAACCCCATACATTTTTATATCCATACAGTAACTTGAAATTGTAGATTATATGAAGTGTTAATTGATTGCTCCAAATCACTCCTGAACTTTATGAATAATGTGGTTTTCTATAGTTATAGAAAAATCTTTAAATTGCAATAATCTTTTATGAAAATATTGTTTGTATACAAATGGTGTATTTAAAATAACAATACCTTTTCAGTGATATCATGTTATACTGATACCAATAAGTGTATGTATCTAACATTGGTTGCCAAAAAATAATGCATTCCCAAAACAAACACATGCATTATATATAATGTGTGGGCATCGTAGTTTAGCTATTCTTTGAAAAATGATTTACTTTCATAAATTGTGATCAACTATGATAATAATTTGTTTCCTGTATAACTTTTTTTTAATTTTAAAATCAAAATCCCTTATTATTAGGTGAAAATGTTTGCATGTTTGAAAACATGTAACTTGAATTTACCATCTAGTTAATGTGATGGGTGTGTTAGTGACTGATTCTCTGAGTTGTTGGTAATTAGTGCTGCAAGAACCATGCCCAACGTCATGGGTTTAATCTCCTTATGTCCTGGTTAGTTTTGCTCTCTTTTGCAGCTACAGACTGTCCTCTTTCCCACAGCTGGCTCACTCACAAATCTGTTGTCACTGTGAGGAGTGACCTACTGACAGCGGGTCAGTAGTGTCCACTTTGTGCCCAAAGGTATTTCTGGGGAGTCAATTGCAAAGGCCTTCAAAGACTGAAGATAAGGTATCTGGCACTTAAGACTTAAGAGATTAATCTTGGTGTAAACTGAAGGAAAACCCATAGCCAGAAATGGATGAAAAGGAGAGTAGATGTAAAAGCACAATGGAACAAAATGGGAGAAATTTGGAAAGAATCAGGGAATTGATCAAATCTGGAATAAAACAGGAATATGATGAGAGGAAATAAATATATAAAAAAGCAATATATATAAAGAGATATAAGCTTGAGAAAGGATTTTGAAAGAAAGGAGGCTAAAAAACAAAAGGGTCAGGATGAAGGGGATTGTAATAGCAACTATTGTTTCTAAGAAACAGTTTGTTTCTAAGGAGATGGGGAATAATCATACATTCAATCCAAAAATTAAGCTTATAATAATGGTGAATAATATATGTCTATGAACTGAATCCGTTAAGTTGCCCAGTAAGTCACAGCTGGAATGAACTGATCTCCAAACTCCTTGAATTTTTTGCTTCAACAGTTAGTGAGCACCACTTATATGCCAGACATTTCTCTGGAAGACATGGTTGCTGCCTTCCATGCCACTGCAGGGGTGTGTCGGGCACAGAAGCACTGACACTAGTAAAGTACAGGGTGACAAGTGTTTTCATAGGGTTTACACAAGGGAGCCCCTTCCCTTATCCTGGAATTGATCAAGAAAACTTCTCAGATGAGATGACACTTAAACTGAAGAATGAAACTTTAAAAAGTGATTGTAGCACTAAAATCCATCATGACAAGTAGCTCACATTTAATCTACTTATTTACTTAGTAAGTATTTACTGAGCTACATATTTTCAGGGCACTATGGAGGGTCTGGAGACCTTGTAGTGCAGTGGTTAAGAGCTACGGAGAGCTAAGACTGCTAACCAAAAGGTCAACAGTTAGAATCCACCAGGTGCTCCTTGGAAACCCTATGGGGCAGTTCTACTCTGTCCTATAGGGTCGCTATGAGTTGAAATTGACTTGATGGCAACAGGTTTGATTTTTTGGATTTTGAAAACCCTTTAGAGTTTTACAACCTAATCTGAACCTTGCAGTCTAGTGCTGACAACCAATGTGATTAAATCAGCAGCATTAGTTGGCACACTGTTTTCAAACTGAAGAAAAAATTTCACCTAGT
The DNA here is from genome assembly GCF_000243295.1 of Trichechus manatus latirostris. Taxonomy (NCBI): domain Eukaryota; kingdom Metazoa; phylum Chordata; class Mammalia; order Sirenia; family Trichechidae; genus Trichechus; species Trichechus manatus. The sequence goes on along the minus strand of NW_004444041.1, from coordinate 2,909,685 downwards.
AAAAATAGCATTCCTATTAAAAATGGAATTGATACAGAGAAAATACTTTAGTTAATCAAAATTTACATAAATAAATTTCAGATTATTTTATTTGAAAGACTGGCTAAGGTATGGTTGAGATTGCTGTATTACCTACTATGCTGCATGTTGATTTCATATTTCACGTTTGGGTCTAACAACACCGCTAATATGTGCTCATTGAAGTCTGTCCCAGTTTGTCATACTGTGGGGGCTTGCTTGTTGCTGTGACGCTGGAAGCTATGCCACCGGTAGTCAAATACCAGCAGGGTCACCCATGGAGGACAGGTTTTGACTGAGCTTCCAGACTAAGACAGACTAGGAAGAAGGACTCGGCAGTCTACTTCTGAAAAGAATTAGGCAGTGTAAACGTTACGAATAGCAGCAGAACCTTGTCTGATACAGTGCCGGAATATGAGCTCCTCAGGTTGGAAGGCACTCAAAATATGAAGTAGAGGGTCATTGAAAAAGAGGAATACCCTCAACGAGTGGCTGCAAGAATGTGTTTAAGCATAACGATTGTTGGGATGGCACAGGACCCGGCAGTGTTTCATTCTGTTGTATAAAGGGGTCACTATGAGTCAGAATCAACTCACTGGCACATAACAACAACAGCTGAGGTCTATGCATATTTCTCTAAGAGATTATTGAAATTTCATATAATGTGTTATGTTCCATCACCGTCTGCTATTTATAAACTTTCAGAAAATGTTTGTTGTTGTTGTTGTTAGTTGCCTTCAGATTGTATCCGGCTCATGGTAACCTTATGTATAACAGAACAAAATGTCCCCTGGTTCTTTGCCATCCCCCAGTACTATATCAGATAATATTCTGTTCTGATCCATAAGGTTTTCATCGGTGAATTTTCAAAACTAGATTGCCAGGCCTTTCTTCCTAGTCTATCTTAGTCTGGAAGTTCTGCTGAAACCTGTCCACCATGGGTGACTCTGCTGGTATTTGAAATATCAGTGGCATAGCTTCCAGAATCATAGCAACACAAAAGCCGCCACAGTATGACAAACTGTTAGAGCATAGAAAATATTTTGCTTCATAATATAACAATACTTTGAAAATCTATCATTGCATATTAAGTTTTTGCATTCAACAGACAAATAAAATCCTTTCTCTCTGTATGAACAAATGTTGGTGGGCATGTAAAAAACTATACACATGTTAGCACAGAGAAAATAGTTTATATAATCAAAGTTTAGAATGTCATTAAATGTATGATCTTAGGTCTTTGGCATAGTAAATGTCGCAGTAATATTTTATAACTCAACAGTTAGATTTGTGACAGGCAGATTTCCACTAACAACAGAATTTTTCTGGAGTTTAGAAATTTATTCTAAAAACAATATTTAATTATTCAAATAATTTTTACAAAAATCCAGGAGAGTTGCATATAAGGTATTAAACAATGGAGCAAAATAGTTGTCCGTATTTATTTACAGAAAGGATGTCTTTTCCTGCTGATTCTAATATGTTTTTTGGAGGTAGGTATCTTGTTCAAATAGGAGCCCCTGGGTAGCGCAGACAGTTAAGCCCTCGACCTCTAACCAAAAAGTTGGTGCTTTAAACCCACTCAAAGGCACCTTAGAGGAAAGACCTGGAAATCTGCTTCCTTTTAAAAGGTCACAGCCTTGAAAACCCTATGGAGCACAGTTCTGCTCTGGCACACATAGGGTAGTTATGAGTTGAAATTGACTTGAGAGCAATGGGTATCTTGTTCAAATAGTAAGCCTCCTCGCTTGTGAATAAAACTAATGGCTTATCAGCTGTATCTGTACCAATGAGGTAGATCTTAAATGAATGAAGATATTGATGGAATTTACACAGAATTCAGAAGTTTAAGAAGCTGGAATTCATTTAAACATCTATTTTGGTGGGGAGGGGGAATAGATATGTGAGTAGCCACAACAGATATTATAAAACAAACAAATAAAAATAACACCATTGACAGAAGTGTAAGCATAGATTTGAAGCCAAAGTCCATAGTACAATGCCCAATGCACTCAAAATTTTGGTATAATTTATCACCCAAAGCGGGAAAAAAAATCTCAGCAAACTTTGAAAGAGCATTTAAAATGTTCTTAACTTGTGAAATTAGTTTGATCAGTTTGTCTGAATCGTGTACTGCTAAATGAAGACAAGTTGCGTTTGATCTTACTTTTTCTCTTCTCGAATTAATAAATTATGTTTTAAAAAGTTACTCTGGCTTATTCTAAACATTCTAACCTACTGTTATTGTTGATGTGTTAACTAGCTCTCAAAAGGACTGGAAAGTTTCATTTAGCACAATGATTTTTCTTTTTATTTCTTCTGTAATTGCTCCTTCCCAGAACTCTAAGAAGTAGAACACTACTTCTTAAAGCTTTGTAAAGTGTGTCTGAACAGGTTGAACTTTATTACACTTCATCCTTCCCTTAAACAAGGGAGCTAATGATGTCCTTTCCTTCTAAAATGTTTGTTGAGACATTCACAGGTGTTGCTCAGCAACCTCCCCAACTTGTTAAAACATGCATCTATTGCCATGCTCTGGAAGTCTACTTGATGTTGGTACTTGGTATCAAACATAGGTGGATATGACTGCCATCATGTCTTTAGGAAATCCATAAGAGAGGCATTTTTTCTCATGTTTATAGTGGATATTGGAGACCTAGATAGTTTCAATGGAAAAATGTGCCAGAAATCAACTCCCCCGTGAGTTTTGTGTTCATATGATTCTTTTTTCTAAGACTCTTTGTAATTTGGGTGTAATTTTAATATCTCCAACTGGTTTATACTCTGAATGTGTGATTTAAAATACTTTCTTATTTAGCAAAAACAGTTGTTTTTACTTAATCTAAGCTACTAATTTAAAATGAAGGTTAAAAAAAATCTTGGATTCCTTTCTTAACAAATTGAACACTTTGACTGAGAGAAATTCCCAAATGACTACTGGGGCTAGAAAAGTAATAAGGGCAATGCCTGAAGTAATCTCTTATCTCAATAAGGACATTGAGGGAAGAAAAACAGAAACAAGAAGCAAAATATTCTGTCAGAATAAAGTCTGCATTGGGAAATCTGACCCAAATATCAGAGTAGTGTCCCAAGAGACTTAAATCCAGAAGACATACCACCCATACTATCAAATGGATATATATTCTGCTGTTCCTCTGCAGTCACAAGAAGCTGGCCCATATACCCACCAAAGACAAACTGGAGTTACTGAGTACAAATATGAACAAATAAATTCAAATTGCCAAACATTTGATGAAAACAAAGAGCCAAGAAAAAATGCCAAACTCAACAAACAGAAGAATCAACAACAAGAAAGTGTTAATAGTGAAACAGACAAAAATTTTAAAATTGGTGTTTAATGTATTTAAGAGTCGAGAGGATATTGCATTTATTAAAAGAAATCAACTGCTATAAAAAAAAAGACATTGTAAAAAATTTAAAATATGGTGTGGGAAACGCTACTGATTGACATTCTCAGTTCTATTCCAACCCTTTGGTAGCATACCCTAATGTATCTAGAGACTGTAAAGCAAAAGTTCGCATTTCTCAAACTCCTTGGATTCTGTGTGGGGCCTAGCTAGCTTCTTCAAAGAAGACAGTGTCTGAGATTTGGAAGAAAGAAGTGGACATGCTGAGGTGGAGGCCACACATTAGCTGCTTTTTTGTGTCTGCTGGCAAGTACAGTCACGGAGGTATTTGGCTTTTCAGGGCAGCTCTAGTGGAGGTCCAAGTGTCTGTTTTCTGTCTTCGTGGGCGTTCAAAAGCAGCATGTGACTTCTGTTTAATGGTGCATGTCAGGGATGCAGCAGCATGGTCTTGTAACCAGCAGATGGTATCATGGCACCTTAACCCTGAATTGTGATTGAGGCATTTTTAACCTGGAGCCAGCAACTGTGGTGGCAGATTTCTCATCATGGCAGAGGCTGCAGACTCCTTGCCTGCCCGGTTCTACCATGTTTTTGTGGGAGTTGTTCCTAGACTTTCCAATTACAGCCCACTCATCGCAACCTTTACATGATTTTTTAAAAATCTAATTCCCTTTATTGATTTTTTTTCTTCTCAAACTAACAGGCCAACTGAACTCTGATTGATATACGTGGTCATCTAAATAATATAACTTCATACATATGAGTTGAAGACCAAAATAGTGAAGACCAAAATGTGAAGGTTAAATTAATGAGCTGAAAATAATCTCTAAAATGTAACACAAGAAGACGTGTAGATGGAAAATATGAAAGACAAACTGAAGAATAAAAGATAAATTATCTCAAAATAAAAGAGATAAATCCTCAAAAGTAAGATCAAATCAAGTGTTCTACCATTTGTCTAATAGGGGTCCTAGAAGGATAACCAAAAAAAAAAAAAAAACAAAACCCATTGTTGTCGAGGTGATTCCAACTCATAGCGACCCTATAGGACAGAGAAAATGCAGAGGAAGAAATAAACAAAGAAATAAAAGAAAATAAATTCCCAAAGTTGAAACAAGAATGTTTCATTTGAAAAAGTCTATGATGAGCTGTATATATACATATATATGTATATATATGTACCGTAGTATTTTTATGTAAATAAAATGTACCTTCTATGTTTGTTTGCCAACCACGCCCTCTTGCCACAAGATATTTTCATAAGAACTGCTATGCCAGTTTCTTTTTAAATCTTGCTGTAAAAAGAAAAAAAAATAGCTTAGCACACATATGAAAATACCTTGGGGAGATGCAATTGGCAAGCCAAAGTAGAAAGCAAGTGTTATTTGCATAAAAATAGGGTATGTATTTATTATTGTGTGCTGTTGAGTTGATTTCGGCTCATAGCAACCCCACGTGAGAGAGTATAACTGTCCCATAGGGTTGTCTTGGCTGAAATCTATACAGAAACAACCAGGTCTTTTTCCGTGCAGTTATTGGATGGGTTTGAATAGCCAACCTCTCAGTTAGCAGCTGAGTGCCACCAAGTCTCATAATTCAGGTATATGTGTGTGTGTGTGTGTTGCACTGCTATCCGTAAGGTTTTCACTGGTCAATTTTGTTTTTTTTTTTTAGAAACAGATTGCCAAGTCCTTCTTCCTAGTCTGTCTTAGTCTGGAAGCACCGCTGAAACCTAGCCACCATAGGTGAACTTGCTGGTATTTGAAATACCGGTGGCATAGCTTTCAGCATCACAGCAACATGCAAGCCATCACAGTACAACAAACTGACAGACGAGTGGTGGTGTGTGTATATATATATGTGTGTGTGTGTGTATGTATATACATATATATACACACACACACATATGATACAATTGTTAGGTGCCATCGAATTGGTTCTGATTCATAGTGACCCTATGTACAATGGAACGAAACACTGCCCAGTCCTGCGCCAACCTCACAATCATGGTTACACTTAAGCCCATTGTTGCAGCCACTGTGTCAACCATCTCATTGAGGGTCTTCCTCTTTTTCGCTGACTCTCTACCAAGCATGATGTTCTTCTCCAGGGACTGGTCCCTCCTGACAACATGTCCAAAGCCTGTAAGACGCAGTCTCACCATCCTTGCTTCTAAGGAGCATTCTGGTTGTACCTCTTCTAAGACAGATTTGTTCATTCTTTGGGCAATCCATAGTATATTCAATATTCTTCTCCAACACCACAATTCAAAGGCATCAATTCTTCTTCACTCTTCCTTATTCATCGTCCAGTTTTCACATGCATAGGAGGCAATTGGAAACACCATGGCTTGGGTCAGGTGCACCTTAGTCTTTAAGGTGACATCTTTGCTTTTAAACACTTTAAAAAGGTCTTTTGCAGCAGATTTGCCCAATGCAATGCTTCTTTTGATTTCTTGACTGCTGCTTCCATGGGTGTTGATTGTGGATCCAAGTAAAATGAAATCGTTGACAACTTCAATCTTTTCTCTGTTTCTCATGATGTTGCTTATAGGTTCAGTTGTGAGGATTTTTGTTTTCTTTTTGTTGAGATGTAATCCATACTGAAGGCTATGGTCTTTGATCTTCCTCAGTAAGTGCTTCAATACCTCTTCACTTTCAGCAAGCAAGGTTGTATCATCTGCATTACACAGGTTGTTGAGTCTTCCTCCAATCCTGATGCCCTGTTCTTCTACATATAGTCCAGCTTCTCAGATTATTTTCTCAGCATGCAGATTGAATAGGTATGGTGAAAGGATACAACCCTGATGCATACCTTTCCTGACATATATATACATATATATGTGTATATATATACATATACATATATATATTCATATATATATATTCAGCTCACTGTAGATGCTTTCAAAGAAAACATTTTGTTTCAACTTTGGAAATTTACTTTCTTTTATTTCTTTATGTCTGAATTTTTATTTATGTCTGAATTTTTTCTCTGCCCTATCCTTCTAGAACTTCTATTAGAAAAATAGTAGAACACACAATTGATCTTGCTTTTGAGGATTTATCATATTTATTTTGAGAGGATTTATCTTTCATGCTTCAGTTTTTCTTTCATAATTTCCATCTATAGGTCTTTTTTTATCACTAAATCACATACAAGTAAAATCTTGTGGACTTGTATTTTGAGTGCCTTCCAACCTGATGGGCTCATCTTCAGCACTATACCAGACAATGTTCCACTGCTATTCATAAGGTTTTCACTGGCCAGTTTTTCAGAAGTAGATCACCAGTTCCTTTTCCCTATTTTGTCTTAGTCTGGAAGCACCACTGAAACCTGTCCACCATGGTTGACCCTGCTGATATTTGAAATACCCATGACATAGCTTCCAGAGACACAGCAACATGCAAGCCACCACAATATAACAAACTGACAGACTAGTGGTGATGATGGACACAGTACCTATTCTTAATAGAAACATTGTTCAATTCACATTTGATTATCAATATGTTTGCTAGCTTATTTTTCCTCCCATCTTATTAATTTTTAAACTCATGCCTAATCACTCAATACTACTTGATTATATCTACTTTCTAATCATCACTGTTTATTTTATTTGATGTCTTCCTCTTTCTTGAGTTTATTTCATATACAAACTTTTTGTTGTAAGAATTATAAATAATTAAATTTGCTAGAAGGGTGTATAGTTAATGACTTTCTGATACTTAAAATTTGCCTCTTTTACCTCAAACTTAAGTGCTAGTTTAGCTGAGTCTAGAATTCTGATTCAAAACTATGGTCCTTGGAACATAGGATGTAGTTGCCCTGTTATCTTCTAACATCTAATGCTATTTCTGAGATGTCTAGTACCAACTTTACTATTGCTTCTTTATATATAACCTACAGGTATATGTATATTGTTGTTGTTATTAGGTGCTGTCAAGTTGGTTCTGACTTGTAGAGACCCTATGTACAACAGAATGAAACCCTGCCTTGTCCTATGCCATTCTCAAAATCATTGTTATGTTTGAGCCCATTGTTAAAGCCACTGTGTCAATTCATCTTGTCAAAGAGCTTCCTCTTTTTCATAGACTCTCTACTTTACCAAGTATGATGTCCTTCTCCAGGGACTGATCCTGGCTGGTAACATGTCCAAAGTATGTGAGATGAAGTCTCACCATCCTTGCTTCCAAGGAGCACTCTGGCTATATTTCCTCCAAGAGAGTCTTGTTCGTTCTTCTGGCAGTTTATGGTATATTCAATATTCTTCAGTAATGCCATAATTTAAAGGCATCAATTCTTCTTCAGCCTTCCTTATTCATTGTCTAGCTTTCGCATGCATATGAGGCAACTGAAAATATCATGACGTCAGTCAGGCAAACCTTAGTCCTCAAAGTGACATCTCTGTGTTAGAACACTTTAAAGAGGGCTTTTGCAGCATATTTGCCCAGTGCAATAGGTCATTTTATTTCTTGACTTCTGCTTCCATGGGCGTTGATTGTGGATCCAAGTAAAATGAAATCCTTGACAACATCAGTGTTTTCTCCATTTATCTTGATGTTGTGAGTCTATTTTAAGGAGGCAGCTCTTCCCCAGTCGTATTTCGAGTGCCTTTCAACCTGAGGGGCTCATCTTCTAACACATTGGACTATGTTCTGCTGCTATTCATAAGGTTTTCAGTGGCTAGTTTTTTCAGAAGTAGTCTGCCAGGTCATTCTTCCTAGTCTGTCTTAGTCTGGAAGTTCCACTGAAACCTGTCCACCAAGGGTGACTCTGTTAGTATTTGAAATATCACTGGCAAAGCTTCCAGTATCATATATATATATATATGTATATAAACAAAACCCAAACCGGCTGCAGTCGAGTAGATTCTGACTCATAGTGACCCTATAGGACAGAGTAGAACTGCCTCGTAGGGTTTCCAAGGAGTACCTGGTGCATTCGAACTGCTGACCTTTTGGTTAGCAGCTGAATTCTTAACCACTATGCCACCAGGGTTTCCAGTTCTACTCTGTCCTATACGGTCGCTATGAGTTGGGATTGACTCGACAGAAATGGGTTTGGTTTGGTTTTATATATATTTTTTATGTTTATATATATATATAAAACTAAACTAAACCAGTTGCTATAGAGTCAATTCCGACCCATAATGACCCTATAGGACAGAGGAGAATTGCCCCATAGGATTTTCAAGGAGCAGCTAGTGGATTTGGTTAGCAGCTGAACTCAACTACTGCACCATCGGGGCTCCAACTTATATATATATATATAGCTGTTGTTAGATGCTGTCCAGTCAGTTCCAACTCATAATGACCCTATGTATAACAGCATGAAACTCTGTCTAGTACTACGCCATCCTCACAATTGTTGCTATGTTTGAGCCCATTGTTGTAGCTGCTGTGTTAATACATCTTGTTGAGAGTCTTCCTCTTTTTTGCTGACCCTCTAGTTTACCGAGCATGATGTCCTTCTCCAGGGATTGGCCCCTCCTGATAATACGTCCAAAGTACATGAGATGAAGCCTTACCATCCTCACTTCCAAGGAGCATTCTGGCTGTTCATATTCCGAGACAGATTTGTTAGTTCTTCTGGCAGTCGAAGGTGTATTCAATATTCTTCACCAAAACCATAATTCAAAGTCATCAATTCTTTGGTTCCTTATTCATTGTCTAGCTTTCACATGCATATGAGACTGTTGAAAATTCCATGGCTTTGGTCAGGTGCACCTTAGTCCTTAAAGTGATATCTTTGCTTTTCAACACTTTAAAGAGGTATTTTTCAGCAGATTTGCCCAATTCAATATGTCATTTGATTTGTAACATCAGCAATAATATCCCTCGTTCCATGTCCTTTTCTGAATCCAGCTTGAACTTCTGGCAGTTCCCTGTTGGTGTACTGCTGCAACCACTTTTGAATGATCTTCAGCAAAATTTTACTTGTGCGTGATATTAATGATACTGTTTGATAATTTCTGCATTCTGTTGGATCACTTTTTTTTACAATGGGCACAAATATGGATCTCCTCCAGGTGGCTGTCCAGGTAGCTGTCTTCCAAACTTCTTGGCATAAACAAGTGAGCACTTCCAGCATTGCATCTATTTATTGAAATATCTCAATTGATATTCTGTCAATTCCTGGAGCCTTGTTTTTCACCAATGCCTTCAGTGCAGCTTGGACTTCTTCCTTCAGTACCATCAGTTCTTGATTATATGCTACCTCATAAAATGATTGAATGTTGACCAAGTCTTTTTGGTATTTTGACTCTGTGGATTCCTTCCATCTTCTTTTGATACTTCCTGCATCGTTCACTATTTTGCTCATAGAATCCTTCAGTATTGCAACTTGAGGCTTGAATTTTTTCTTCAGTTCTTTCAGCTTGGGAATTGCTGAATGTGTCTTTCTCTTTTGGTTTTCTAAATCCAGGTGTTAACACATTTCATTATAATAATTTACTTTGTCTTCTAAAGCCACCCTTTGAAATCTTCTGTTTGGTCCTTTTACTTCATAATTTTTTCCATTTGCTTTAGCTACTCTACATTCAAGAGCAAGTTTCAGAGTCTCCTATGACATCCATTTTGGTCTTTCTTTCCTGTCTTTTTAATGACCTCTTACTTTCTTCATGTATGATGTCTTTGATGTCATCCCACCATTCATCTGGTCTTTGGTCGTTAAGTGTGCAATGCATCAAATATATTCTTGAGATGGTTTCCAAATTCAGATAGTATATACTCACGGTCTTATTTTGGCTTTCATGGACTTGTTTTTTGACAGTCCCTGTAGAAGGACATCACGTTCGGTAAAGTAGATGGTCAACAAAATAGAGGAAGTCCCTCAGTGAGATTGATTGACACACTTGCTGTAACAATGGGCTCAGACATAGCAATGATCATGAGGATAGTGCAGAAGTGGGCAGTGTTTTGTTCTGTTGTACGTAGGGTTGCTATGAGTCAGAACTGCCTCAAGGGAGGAGGGAGAGGCTGGCAAACGAACGCAGAAGGTGTGAGTTATTTGTGTAAAATATGGTATGCAATGCTTGTGTATTAAAAATAAACATTTTGTAACTTTCCAAAGAGGTGATTATATCAATTAAAAAAATTTTTTTGAACTCATAATAGGAAATTTATTCCATAAGTAATCATAAAATTCGTAACTGAGAAACCGCTTCTATAAAGAAAGTTTTATATGAAGTAAATGGATTAGTAGAATACATCAGAGTTTAAGACTAAGGTTAAAAAATATATATGCCCTCTTTTGTAAGTCATATAACATATATGCAATTTTTTTCCAAATCACAATACTCTGGCAAATTATAGTGGTAGAGAATATTTTTCCAAATCTAGAATGAACGTGTAAACTATAACAAAGGTAAAATAAAATGTGAAATTTCCATTAAGCCTGAAAAAAGAATTAAGGAATAAGAATTTATCAGTGTATCTTCAGCAGTAAGGGAAAATGAAATCTCTCTAATGTAAAAATGGTATAATGGGACCATCACAATTTGAAAGCAGCATCTTTTAATATCATCCACTTTTTCTGACTCAATAATACACATGAGGCAACTTCTGGTATCAATTTTGTTTGACAGGAGATTTTTTCCAACTTAGAAGAGAATGTACTACTTAGCCAAGATAAATGTTTTATTCCTCATGTTAGCTGCATTTCTCAGTGGAAATTAATAAGTCGGAATTTGGTGTCTGTATCACTCTCTTATGAATTGTAATAATGTGAATCCATTTCCCTTATTCTCATCAGTAAGAGAGAAATAGATAAATTCAAGACAAGAATAAGACTCTGAACCCTTGAAGACGCTGTCCAGATAGCATAGAATTCTAAACCTAAAATCTTCATGTAGTGGATACAATGGTGCCATACCCAGATACACTTTCAGGTCAGAGGCCCTCACTATGAGCAGCTGAGTCCCTGCCAAGCAAGGGTCCTCAACAAAAAGTCGTTTTCCAGAAGGTTAGGGCTCATTCCTTGGAGCAGCCTACATCCAAAGACTGGCTGATGTTGGAGGAGGGAGAGATACAAAGGCTCACCCCTTTTGCCTCAGTTGGGATATCTGTGAAGACCATCCCAGCTCCTGAGTTCTCTAGTGGATTAGCTGAGGCATCTATTACAACTACACTACAGTTCAACTTCTCCTTCTGCCCAGTCCTGTGTCCCTAGAACACACCCCCAAAAACCTCCTCCATGCAAATATTCATCTCAGAATCTGCTTACTGGGGAACACAACCTAAAGGAATCAAACTTTCTAACCCATCCTAAGTTTAATAGTGTGAAGCTATTTGTTCAGTTTTCTTTCTTTGTATAAATATTCTTTTCATTTAAAAGCAATTTTTTTACAAAAGTAGTAAATGTTCATTATAAAAAGGAAAAATATATAAAAGAAAAGCAAAAAGATAGTAGTTTTAAAATAAATCAGTAAACTTTTTTATATACTAAATTATTTTATATATGCTTATGTCTATCATATTGATTCCATTGCTCTGACACCTCTACTAGTAGCAGAATATTAAAGTTATTGTAGTTTTATAATATTCTTTATACCTTGTCAGTTATTCTTCTTTTAACATTTCATTAGATAGGCTTATATTCTTTCAATGGAATCATTTTATCAAAACTTCTTCTCCACAAAGAAAAGAAAGAAATCTAAATGTAAGGTAATGTGTTGAAATTAGAAAAAAACAGATTCAAGAGAGCTATCAACACAGAAATTTGAAAGCCTCAGTGACAGTTTGACAGAAGGAACTAAACATAGTGAGATATTACATTAAAAATGACACCGTGGAACCGTGGAAATGTACTGAAAGTCCTCTGAACAGAATCTAAGCATGGCTAGAATCAAAAATAGGTAAATTACTATATTTGATCCACATGACTGAAGGACACTGAAGTAAGATAAGTGGTGAGGTTACCTCTCATAGGAAATGCCTGTGAGGAGAAGGAAAATAGCTTCAAAATGTCCTTAATTGGATATGGAAAGTGTGTATATGTAACTCAGAGTGAGACAGATGACTATTTATAAGGATTGATGGGCATATGTAATGTAAGGAAAACTGGAAGAATGTGATTTTCTTTGATTAAGATATATTCGGAAGTCATTGTATACAAAACAGATTTACTGTGTGGTAAGCAAATGCTGACAGTGATACCATTTGAGCAAATCAACCTTCAGCTAGGAGAAGAAATTATATAGGATTTATGAGAGTTTCAAGTATGGATGATAAACTGTCAGCGACAACATAAGATTCAGAGAATGAAAACAAACTGAAAAGTCAGAGGAAGTTTTTAGAATAGTCTTTAGTATAAAAATATTCATTAAAGGCCAAGCCTAGTTAGGGGAGTGAAGACAATCTAGGAGTTTTGGTTTGGACTGTAAGGGTGTGTTAGTTGAAAGAAGATGTAAAATCAACGAATAGATTTTTGGAGATTGCCAAAAGAAAGGAGTTAGCAAAAGCTAACTAATGTGTTAACCGTGCCCACAAGAAATACATAAGTTTTCAAGTCAAGTAAGCCAGATAAGTGGTCAAAATTAAATTGATTTCTAGGCAAATGAAAATGGAAAAATAAAATTAACTAACTGGTGTAGAAGAGGAAACTGTATAATTTATGATCTCAAAAAAAAAAAAAAGGAGAGAGAGAGAGAAGCAGTAGAAGTGTTCTTTTCCAGACCACAGTAAAGTTCTCTATAAAACTGACTGTAATCATTTCTATTTACCTAAACTGAAAAGAACTATGGAGAAACATCCCAATTCATAAAATCTAAAAAGCTTTTAGTGTAAGTACTCTGGGAGTCTTGATACAAAACTGACAAAAACAAATAGAACAATGTTGTCAACATCAGGCTTCTGCACTTTTAGAGACCTTTAAAAACGGCTCCATTTTCATGCATAGTCAAAGTCTCAGGCACACTTTCAATAGGATGGTCTCCAGTTTTCTAGCCAAAGTTCTTAAGAACCAGGGGAATATTTTTGGAACACTGACAGTTCCATTTTTGGGGGTGGAATGAGGTCTTAAGACAGTCTGAGAAGTGAAAGTGATAGGAGAATTACAGATGAAAGTGGCTATATTATGACACAAAAAGAAATATTAGTAGAATAAGAAAGCTTGAAACAAACGTTGCTTTCCTTGACTTCTAAACACATCTTTAACACCCCGTGCATTGACATTTGAATAAATTTACATTTTAGAAAATATAGACAGGTATATGATTACAGAGTCCCTGGGTGATGCAAATGATTAATGTACTTGGCTGCCAACTGAAAGGTTGGAGGTTGGGGGCATCTCAGAAAAAAAGCCTGGAGATCTACTTCTGAAACAGTCATTGAAAACTCTATGGACACAGTTGTACTGTAACACACACGTTGTTGCAGTGAGTCAGGATTAACTTGACAACAACTAGTTTTATGATTACTACAGCATCTTGTACCAAAACACTATAATGTCTCTCCGTGATATACTATGATTATTTATTTACATATCTTTCTGTCTAATAACGACCATGTCTTTATGCATTCATTCATTCAACAAATATGTGTTGAATTTCCACTATATGAAGGACTGTTTTAGACACAGGGTATACAAGAGAGAAAAACTAAGCAACAAAAAGCTCTGCCCTCAGGGAACTTAAACAAGAAATCAGACAAAAAGCTAGAGATGAATGAGAACAGAAATCAGATCAGGAGCAAAGGAGCGACACATACAGTAAGGAAATGTGCAAGTACAATTTACAGAACAGGAGTTGGTGGGTTTGAGGGATAACAAGAAGGCCAGTTGCAAGCGCAGGGTAGGACATGAGAGTACAGAGGTAGTGAGAACCTAGATAGCTCAGGGAAAGTCTGAGAGTTAATTATACCAGTTTTGAGCAGAGGAACAATATGATCTGACTCAGATTTTAAAAGGATCTCTGGTTGCAGGTCAGTGTAGAGGATGAGCGGAGCAGGAGTTGGAAGGGCAGAAACATTCTCTTCGTGTTCCATCGCCTTGCCTGGCACATCGCTGGCACACATTAGAAGTTCAGTCAATGCTCACTGAGTAAATAAATGAAGATGTGTATGACTAATTACCGAGTTTATGAATATAATAAACAACAACTACTCAAATGACAGAAGCGTTCAAATAAGGACACTTTGAATAATATAGGTTATTATTCAAACAGAAATTTTTTAAGCGATGAGAACTGGTTAGAAGTTTCCCAGATTTATAATAATCATCCACTTTTAACTTTATCGCATCCGTTTAAATGCAGTGAATAGGGCCCAGAATATTATTAGTGTAGTTATAGGAGAGGATGGGAAAGAATATCACAGAACTGATTTACTGGAAAACAATTGTGCTAAGTAACTTCTGTAGAAGGCAGTTTCCTTCAGCAAGGATTGCTTTTTAATATTGTATTTAAGGTGTGAAAACTGATTCATTTTAGCTTGAGTGAGCCCTTGAGTGACCTTCCTATGTATTATTGAGTGGTATTTGCAAATCCGTCATAGAGCGATCTTGCTAAGAAAGCTCCATTCTTATTCTTGGGTCAGGGTAAATGGAAATCAAGGAGGAAAAGGTTTCAAATGTTAAAAGTTGTTTGTTTCTTTTCATTCAACTATGAGTAATAGATTTAAAAACTGATACAGTTTAAAATCATTCGCATGGTTCCTAACTCCTTAAATAGTATCCCCCCTCCCTCGTCTTTGGAAACACGATTATACAAACAAGCTTCTGAAGAAGAGAAATGCCTCAGAACCAAGTAGAGGATGTGTTCTTCTGGTAAAAGTTGAAATGAAAAAGCAGCACACCTGCTTCCAGCTAGCTCACCCTGCCCCCCCACATATCTCACCATGTGAAGTCTTGTCCAAGTCAAACAAGTAGCAATTTTTAAGTAGCACCTAAAGAGGAACTATGGCAGAGTTTTCCAGCAAAACTCCAGACCCTAAAAGTTCCTGCTGCACAGGCTTTATTTTCATTTCCTTGACCCATTTGCAGAGAGTCATTACTGACGGCCCGCTTGGCCTCCCTGTACACAGCACACCAATAATAAACAGAGGCCAGCTGACACTCCAAGACACCTGCAGAACACTCACAGGGCAGGATTGTTCATCCAAGGGGGAGTTTTGACTGGGGGTGGACGGGTAGCCATCCACTGGCTCAGCACGCACGCGCGCACACACACACCCACCCACACCCACACACACACACACACACACACACACACACACACACACACCCCCACACACCCGAAAGAAGTTTACTAAGGACCCTCCTGAGGGCCTGCAGGACTGCCAAAAGAGCTAATAGAAAAGAACCTCTGACTGTGGGGAGCAATGTGTGAAAAGACCTCTGTATGCAGTCATCCCCTTGTTTCCCAAGCACTTGAACTGGCAGAAATTAATTTTGCAAAAGTTTGGTGGAAACTACATGCAAGCCTTTGCACAAAGACTTTAAGGCATTGAGCTTATTATTCCAGTTGCTTAGGATCCAACTTCTTATTTATTCATAAATTACATAACTGCCAATGAAAATACTTTGTTGAAGGTCTGATCAAGCAGGTGCATTCAAGTAACCTGAAAAGCATTCACTAACCTTTGAAAACTTTTGAGAACTGGGTTTCTTGGAATTGAAAACAAAAGTCTTTTTTTTATTCCATGAATTCAAGTTTGAAATACTTTTCTAAATCAGAAAATAAGATTTAAGTTGTTAATGGATCAATTGGAATATATATAATAACATTCATTATGTTACAAAAATAACTTAATTCAGATATATTCAAATACAATAATTAGCACCGTTAAGGAGTCAGCTCATGATTTAAAATATTCCGAACGTTCAATGTTTTTGATTAATGCTTATTCATGACAGGGGAAGAAAAGAAAAGCTAATTTTATAACTGTGCAGCTTGAAAGACCTAAGATCCAATTTATCTATCATATTTTTGAACAGGATAAGATGCATGTGGGAGCATGAGAATAGAAAAATATCAAAACCAAAGATGTAATATGACATAACCAAGGGACATTTAAAATAGTCAGGAACAGAATTAGTGTAATCTTAATACATTACTCTTTTAGACTGTCATGCAACCTATCTCGTTGTGCATGTCTTCTTTATGAATGTTTTTTTGGTAATCTTCTGCAAGAAAAATGAGGAATTGACCCACACTGGATACTCTCCTTAAAATTGTGGTTTAGTGATTTTAGCATACTGAAATCTTTTGTTTTTGTCTCATTTGTTTCTCATTAGCAAAATGCATCTTTCTATTGGTCTTTAAAACCACTTAAATAAAGTTTTAGGAATAGTCCAAACCATTCTTGGACAAGAGAGAGCAAACCAGCTGTGGATTAAGCAGCAGTGCAGCTGGAGTAAGGTTGTGAACAAGACCTAGAGCTGAAGTGGAGCGAGGTTACCTTAAAGAATTCCACCTGGGCCTACTTAACAGCTCCTCCCTTGCTTTGACCCTAAACACATGCCCTTGGACTCCTCTGGGACAGGAATGGAACCTGGAGAGAGTAAGAGTCTGAAGATTTAGTTTGTGCTGGAGAGATTGTGCCAGGGCCATTTTATTTCCTTCCTTACCCCATTTAATCCTTCACCTGCCTCCCTTACTTCTCTTTGCTCCAACAGACAATTGAAACTCAGGGCCAGTAGTCACAGCTACATATTAATAAGTCAGGAATTCAGCATTTCCTCCATGTTATATTTTTATTGTTTTTATGAAAGAAATCCTAGGGATATGCTAGAGGCCTTATTTTATTGCATATAAACAGAACAGTTTAAATACTAAATACCTGAGTTGACATAACTCTCATGTAAGTCCATTGGTTCAGCTATTAAGAAATTATTTCCGGATATATTCTTCCATACGCTTGTTATATAGAGATACCTTCCAGCAGCTGAAAACTAGATATTAAATTTCCCTTAGAAGCATCTTCAGAAACTTCATTAGGCCTTCATTCATTCAGCAAATGCTAAATACTATAGCTTTTATTGACTGAATACCTGTTTTGTGCCTGGTACTGGGTTAAGTACTCTGCATGGATTATGTAATTGAAATTTTACAGCAATGTATGAAGTATTATCATCATCTCCCTTTTCTAAATAAGGAAACTGAGGTAATAGGAGGTTAAGTAACTTTCCCAAGGTCACTCAGCTAAGAAGATATTTGGATAGGGCCTCTAGCAAAAATGTTAATTATAAAATCTAAGTGCTCAGTGTATGAGTGTTCACTGTATAATTCAACTTTTCTGTATGTCTGTAAACTTTCATAGTAAAATGTTGGGGAATAAACATTGCTTTATTTTGATTCCCTGGAAGCTTTCATTGATAAAGGATATTGTAACACATTCAACATTCATTTGGAGCAACACTATTATAAACATTAACGCAAAATACAGGCATTAGAATGCATAGTCATCCAGATATTCCACAGTATGCTTATTTTATTTTTATAGATTGTCATCAAATTTATATATATATTTTTATATATATATGTATATGTATATATATATATATATATCTTTCTAGAATGGTCCGGTTGTCAAACAATGCATGTCAGAGCCATCCAGTTCCCCATATCCTAGGATGAACAGCACACAAACGGACAAGCGAGTAATCACAATAAATTATGATGTGTATTGTGATAGGGATAGGATGCTGTGTGTGTCTGTAGAAAAAATGATCAAGCCCAGACAAGTGAATGGATAACCTTCCAGAGGAAGTGAAGGATGACAAGATTTCAGTCAGGTAAAGGATATGAGGAGAGATCAGCATGTGTTCTCAGCCAAGAATATACGTACAAGGACTCAAAAGCAAGAGAGAAGCCAACACATTCTAGGAATGAAAGATGTTCAGTATGACTGGAGATTGAAGTTGGATTGGAAGTGTAGCATAAGAGACAATGAAGAGTCTTGTAAGTCACATTAGGAAGTTCAGACTTTATCGCAAGGGCAGCGGTCAGCCATTGAAGAGGCTGAGCAAGGGATTGACATGTTAGATCATTCTGGCTTCAGCTAGAAAGAATAAACTGAAACAAGGGAACCTAGTTCATTGTAGTAGCCCAGGTAACAGGTGATGGTGGCTGTACTATGGCAGTGGCAACAAGAGTGGATACAAGTGGATAGTACTCGAGTTAATTAACAGGTTGAAGGGTCAGAAAATGGTGACAGCATACGGGAAGAGCAAGGAGTAAAGGATGATGATAGTAGCTGACTTTTTTTTTAAAGGCTCATCATGGTCCAAGGACTGCATTAAGCACTTTACATATGTCATCTCATTTAATTCTCACAATAATCTACAAGGTATGCACTATTTAGGATACACTGGGTCACACGTCCAGTGTTGCATGGATAGGATATGGCAGAAGTGGGGCTGCAATCAAGAACTGTTAACTCCCAAACCCATGCTAATGGCTACTTCCTAGATAGTCTCTCTCCAGTTGGGTAGATGGTATGGCCATTTACTGAAGAATAATGAGAGAGGACGTGTGAAGGAGAGGGTTCAAAATAATAAATATACTTTTAAAACATTTTAATAGAAAGAGATGTTATATATAATCTATTAGTTTCATAATCTAGATACCTAAAATGGGTTTACTCTCTCTCTTAAGTTAAATAGGTCAACTAATAAAAAGCACTAAATAATAAGTAACACATGAAAGTTAATTGTATTTAGCAGTGTTCCTCAGATCTAGCTGCAAATAAGAATTACCTGTAAGAACTTTTAGAAGCCCTGGTGGTATGGTGGTTAAGCACTTGACTGCTACCTAAAAGTTCAGCAGTTTGAAACCATTTGGTGGCTCTGTGGAAGAAAGATGTGATAGTCTGCTTCCGTAAACATTTACAGCCTTTGAAACCCTATGGGGCAGTTCTACTCTGTCCTACTGGGTCACTATGACTGTGAGTCAGAATTAACTCAGTGGCATAGGAGTGACTTCAGTACTGAGTTAAAAGGATGTCTGGCACATGAGGAAATGCTCGCGATCACTAGCCATTAGAGAAATGCAAATTAAAACCACAATGAGATACCATCTCACCCCGGCATTACTGGCACGAATC
>NW_004444041.1:2831339-2889177 GCF_000243295.1 Trichechus manatus latirostris | reverse complement strand
ATACTCTTGAGGTTTCTCCAATCTCTGTTGGACCAGTAAGTCTGGTCTTTTTTTGTGAGTTAGAATTTTGTTCTACATTTTTCTCCAGCTCTGTCCAGAACCCTCTATTGTGATCTCTGTCAGAGCAGTTGGTGGTGGTAATCAGACACCATCTAGTTGTGCTGGACTCAGTCTGGCAGAGGCTGTGGTAGTTGTGTCTTTGGTTTTCTTCATCCGCCCTTGCTCCAGATGAGTGGGACCAGTGGAGTATCTTAGATGGCCACTCAGAAGCTTTTAAGGCCCCAGACGCTACTCACCAAAGTAGAATGTAGAACAATTTCTTTATAAACTATGTTATGCCAGTTGATCTATCTAGATGTCCCCCAAGACCATGTTCCCTAGCTCTCAGCCCAGTAATACAGTCCCTCAGGGAGCCTGGATGTGTCTATGAAGCTAGGAATTTTTTTAATTTCATTTTTGGTTTCTTCTATGACCCAATAGTCTTTTAGTAGTGTATTATTTAGTTTCCATGTGTTTATTTATTTTTTCCTTATTTCACCTTTTGTTGATTTCTAGCTTCATACCATTATGGTCTGAGAAGATGCTTTGTATTATTTCAGTCTTTTTAAATTTGTTGAGATTTGTTTTGTGACCTAGCATGTGGTCTCTTCTGGAAAATGATCCATGTGCACTGAAGAAGAATGTGTGTTGTTTCGATATTAGGTGGAATGTTCTACATATGTCTGTTAGGTCCAATTGGCTTATGGTTTTATTTTAAGTTCTCAATGTCTTTAGTGATCTTCTTTTAGATGTTCTGTCTATAATTGAAAGTAGTGTGTTGAAGTCCATGCTGTTATTGTGGAGTTGTCTATTTCTCCTTTCATATTGGTCCATATTTGTTTCATGTATTTTGGAGCATTGCTATTATGTGCATATATATTTATAATTGTTATGTCTTTTTGAACTGACTCTTTTATTATTATGTAATATCCTTCTTTATCTCTTTTAATAGATTTTGATTTAAAGTCTATTTTATCTGATATCAGTATGGCCACCCCTGCTGTTTTTTGCTTACTGGTTGTATGGAATGTTTTTCTCCATTCTTCTATTTTCAGTCTGTTTGTGTCCTTGTGTTTAAGGTGTGTTTCTTGTAGATAGTAAAAAGATGGATCATTTTTTACCCATTTTGCCACTCTCTGCCTTTTGCATGGGGCATTTAGACTATTTAGATTTAAGGTTATTACTGAATATGAAGTGTCTATCTCACTCATTTTGCTCTTTGTGTTTTGAGTGTTTTGTGTCTTCTTTGTTTTATTGTACTGATTTTTCTGTTTTTGTTTTCATTTAGGTGCTTTACTGTGGTGAGCCTTTTTGTTAATTTCATTATTTTCTTCTGAATGTTTCTTCTTGGTGATTTCTTAGCACTTACCATTTGCATTACATTACATGACTTGCAATTACTATAATATTTAGCATATGAATAACTGTTAACATACAACCTTAACATAATAAATCTACTGATATGCTCCTCCCACTCCCATTTCTGTCGGTGTGTCTCCATTAACATCAATGTACATACTATGTTTGATACATATAGTTTGTACTTATTTCTTAATGTTCTTGCCTTTCCATTCGGAGTACTCCTTTGAGTGATATTTGCAAAGTTGGTCTGGTAATGGCAAATTCCCAGAGCTTCTATTTGTTTGGGAATGTGTTGGTTACCCTCTCCTTTTTGAATGACAACTTTGCAGGGCAAAGAATTCTTGGTTGGCAATTATTTTGGTTCAGTATTTTATATATGTTGCTACATTGTCTTCTGGCCTCTAGAGTTTCTGGGGAGAAATCTGCACTGATTCTTATGAAAGACCGTTGTTATGTTAAACTGCATTTTTTCTTGATGCTTTCAGAATTCTCTCTTTGTCTTTGGTTTTCAAAAATTTTATTAGGATATGTCATGGAGTTGATCTTTTTGTATCTCTTCTGATTGGGGTACATGTAACTTCCTGTATTTGCATGCTTGATTCTCTGCTCAGGTCTGTGGTATAGTGGTTAAGATCTTAGCTACCAAAAGGTTGGCAGTTCAAATCCACTAGCTGCTCCCTGAAAACCCTATGGGGCGGTTCCACTTAGTGCTATAGGGTCACTATGAGTTGGAATTGACTTGACAGCAATGGGTTTGGTTTGGTTTTATATCTTGGAAATTTGTTTCTGTGCTTTTATTGTCATGATGCTCTGGGATTCCGGTAATTCTAATGTTAGATTTTCTAATTGAATCCCACATTTTCTTTTCGGTTTGTTCACGTTTCTTTGTTCTTTTTTCTTGTTTCTCTTGAGACTTGGTAAGTTTAGTTATTTTGTTTTTTAGTTCACTTATTCTGTCTTCTGATTTTTGACCTCTATTGTTGAATGTTTCTCTTGCTATTTCTAATTTAGATGCTTTATTCTGCAGTTCCAGTAGTTCTTTTGCTTTTTTTTTTTTTTTAAATATTTTCAATTTCCTTGTTAAGTCTCTCATTTTGGTCCTCCATTTGCTTCCTGAACTCTGCTAGTTTGTTTTCTGTGTGTTTTTTTGTTTCTTTAAACATATTTATTACCATAGTCTGAAAATTATCAATTCTTTGCATTATTCTGGCCTCCATAGGAGAGATTTCCTCTTCTTCATGTTTTGCTTTTGATTGTTCCTTCTTCACTTGTGCTTTTGCATGTTACTCTCTTCAGTTGAGCTATTTTGTTATCTTTTTTAAAAAAATTTTTATTCTGCTTATTGTGGGATGATTTTGTGCTTGAGTGCCCTGTTGGCATAGTGGCTAATCATTTGACTGCCAACTGAAAGGCCAGGGCCCACACTCACCAGCCTCTCCACAAGAGAAAAATGTAGCAAACTGCCTCCACCAAGACTCACAGGCCAGGAACACCACAAGGCAGCTTGCCTCATCCCAGCAGGTTTATTGTTAGTTAGAATGACTCTACTGCAGTAGGTTTAGTATGTTCTCCTGAGATCACTATATGGAACTCTTATCCTTTTTTTTTTTTTGTGTGTGTGTATGTGTGTTTTCCAATATTGGTTCAGGAGATCTAGATGCTCTTTCTCTAGAATTCAATATGCACGCGCAGGAGGGGGTGTTTTGCTGGATGCATCCGCTGATATGAGTAGTGGGGATCGACTTTACTGTGGTGAAGGTGAGGGGCTATTTTTGTCTTTCCCTCACTGGCGAACCTCAAAGGCAAACCCATGGTGTCCTACTGGGAGCTGTTTTCTGTGTTCCTGTCAGTCTGGATTATTCCCCTCACCCTGCTGCCATTGCAGCTCTTCCTGGTCCTACTGCCCATCCATTTTTGGCATCAGCAAGTTTCAACAGAACTCTGATGCAGTGTTATGATCTTCCTTCACCTCCTCCCACTTGCGTGGTCTGAGAACTCCCACAGCCAATTTGTGCTACCTTAAAAAAATGCAGCTGGAGCTTCCTCAGTTAAGCTCCTTTTCTGTGTTCTGTGCTTGAGATGTTGCCCAGTCCCATCCCAAAATGGCTGTGATGAGTGAGCACTCCTGTTGTTAGCAGGTAGGGTCTCTCAGTTTCTGTGCTGACCCTGTTCCTGCTCTCCCACACTTCTGGACTCACTCTGAGTCTCCAATTCATCAGCTACTCTCTGGAGTTCCAAGATTTCAGTCTGTGCTTGTTTTTATTCATTGTTCAATGAGTTAGTTGCTGGGAGAGTAGATGGGAGCATCCTCTTACTTTGCCATCTTGCTCCAACCTCGGGAATGAATCTGGATCTTAATAAGAACTCCCAGAGTCCTAATACCAGTGGTTCTGACTTCCCATTTAGAGAAACACTGCCATAAGTTGTATATTACAGCAACCCATAGCCCTGGTATCTCTTGAGAAGTTTAAAAAATACAGATGCCTCTCTATATATCTACTGAATTATATCCACTGGGGTAAAATTCCAGATATACATAGATTTTAAAAATTCCAGAATAGACCACTTGCTAGGTCACAAAACAAATCTCAACAAATTTAAAAAGACTGAAATAATACAAAGCATCTTCTCAGACCATAATGGTATGAAGCTAGAAATCAACAAAAGGTGAAATAAGGAAAAAATAAATAAACACATGGAAACTAAATAATACACTACTAAAAGACTATTGGGTCATAGAAGAAACCAAAAATGAAATTAAAAAAATTCCTAGCTTCATAGACACATCCAGGCTCCCTGAGGGACTGTATTACTGGGCTGAGAGCTAGGGAACATGGTCTTGGGGGACATCTTGATAGATCAACTGGCATAACATAGTTTATAAAGAAATTGTTCTACATTCTACTTTGGTGAGTAGCGTCTGGGGCCTTAAAAGCTTCTGAGTGGCCATCTAAGACACTCCACTGGTCCCACTCATCTGGAGCAAGGGCGGATGAAGAAAACCAAAGACACAAGGGAAAGATTAGTCCAAAGGACTAATAGACCACAACTACCATAGCCTCTGCCAGACTGAGTCCAGCACAACTAGATGGTGTCTGATTACCACCACCAACTGCTCTGACAGAGATCACAATAGAGGGTTCTGGACAGAGCTGGAGAAAAATGTAGAACAAAATTCTAATTCACAAAAACAGACCAGACTTACTGGTCCAACAGAGATTGGAGAAACCTCAAGAGTATGGCCCCCAGACATCTTTTTAACTCAGTACTGAAGTCACTCCTGAAATTCACCATTCAACCAAAGATTAGACAGGCTTATAAAACAAAATGAGACTAAAATGGCACACCAGTCCACGGGCAAAGACAAAAATACAGGAGGAGACAGGAAAGCTGGTAATGGGGAGCCCAAGGTCAAGAAGGGGAGAGTGTTGACATGTTATAGGCTTGGCAAGTAATGTCACAAAACAGTGTGTGTGTTACTTGCTTAATTAGAAATTAATTTGCCATGTAAACCTTCATCTAAAGTACAATAAAAAAAAATTCCTAGAGTCAAATGAAGATTAAAACAAAACATATTAAAACACTGCAAAAGTGGCACTCAGAGGGAGATTTATAGCAATAAGAGCCTATATTAAAAAGAAAAAAAAAGTCCAAAATCATTAACTTAAACTGATAACTTGAACAAATAGAAAAGGAAGAGCAAAAGAAGCCAAAAGAAACAAGAAAAAAATAAATAATAAAGATAAGGGCAGAAATAAATGAAATTGAAAATAGAAAAACAAAACATTGAAAGAACTAACAAAATCAGAAGTCGTTTCTTTGAAAGGATCAATAAAATAGACGAACCACTGGCTAGAATGACGAAAGGAAAAAAAACAAAAAAACAAACAAACAAAAAAAAAAAACAGAAGAGGCAAATAACCAAATTAAGAAATGAAATTGATGGCATTACAACTGATCCATTAGAGATGAAGATCATAACTGATTACTATGAAAAATTATACTCCAACAATTTTGAAAACCTAGATGAAATGAACAAATTCCTAGAAACACATTACTTATCCAAACTAACCAGACAGAGGTAGAAAATTTAAACAGATCCATCACAAAAGAAGATTAAAGATGTCATCAAAAATTACCAACAAAAATAGCTTCAGGACAAATATTCAGAGAAGTGTTGACACCAATCTTACTCAATCTCTTAAAATACATAGAAGTTGAAGGAAAACTACTGAACTCCTTCTACGCAGCCAGCATAACCCTGATATCTAAACCATGCAAAGACATCACATACACACACACACACACACACACACACACACACACACAAAATTACAGAACAATATCCCTTACGAATATGGATGCAAAAATTTTCAACAAAATTCTAGCCAACAGACTACAGCAACATATCAAAAAAATCATACACCATAATCAAGTGGGATTCATACCAGGATTAAAAGAGCGGTTCAGCATCAGAAAATAAATCAATATAATCCACCACATAAATAAAATAAAGGAAAAGAACCATATGATCATATCAATTGATGCAGAAAAGTCATTTGATAAAATTCAACACCCTTTCCTGATAAAAACTCTCAGTAAAATAAACATAGAATGGAAATTCCTCAACATAATTAAGGCGTATATTCAAAACCAACAGCCAACATTATACTCAATGGAGAAAGGCTGAGAGCTTTCCCTTTGAGAATGGGAATAAGACAAGGATGCCCATTATCACCAGTCTTATTCAACACTGTACTGGAAGTTCTAACCAAAGCAATAAGACAAGAAAGAGAAATAAAACGTATCCAAATCAGAAAAGAAGTAAAATTATCTCTATTTGCAGATGACATGATCCTAAAGATTCTACAGGAAAACTCCCAGAACTGATAAAAGAATTTAGCAATATTTCAGGGTACAAGATCAACACACAAAAATGAGTTGCGTTCCTCTACACTAACAAAGGTTATCCCAAAAAAGAAATCAAGGAAACAATACCATTTACAATCTCTCCAAATCAATAAAATACCTGGAAATTAATCTAACCAAGGACCTAAAAGACTTATACAATGAGAACTATAAAACTCTGCTACAAGAGACTAAAAGAGACCTACAAAAATGTAAAGACATTCTATGCTCATGGATTGGAATGCTTAAAATAGTGAAAATGTCAATACTACCCAAAGTAATCTACAGATACAATATAATCCCGACACAAATTCCAACAACATTCTTTACTGAAATGGAAAAACTAATGACCAACTTCATATGGAAAGGAAAGAAAACCCGAATAACCAAAGCGATATTGAAGAAAAAGAACAAAACAGGAGGCTTCACACTCCCTAATATCAAAACATACTATACAGCCATGGTACTCAAAACAACCTTGTACTGGTTCAATGATAGACCCATAAACCAGTGGAATAGAATTGAGAATTCACAACTAAACCCAAACATCTACGAACAACTGATTTTTGACAGAGAGTTAAAGTCTGTTTAGTGAGGCAGAGATAGTCACTTTAATAAATGGTGCTGGCAAAACTGGGATATCCACCTGCAGAAAATTGAAACAGGATCTATACCTCACACCAAAAACAAAACCTAAAATGGAATAACAAACATTACAAAGAATGAATGAATAGAAGAAGACAAAACAGATAAATGGGATTTCATAAAAATGAAAAACTTCTGCTAATCAAAAAACATTATCAAAAGAGTAAAAAGAGAATCTATAGACTGGGAAAAAAATCTACAGAAATGACATATCAGATAAAGTTCTAAGCTCCAAAATTCATAACAACTTCAGCAACTCAACAACAAAATGACAAACAATCCAATTATAAAATGTGCAAAGAATATGAATAGAACCTTTACCAAAGAAGACATCCAAGTAGCCAACAAACACATGACAAATGCTCACAATCATTAGCCATCAGAGGGATGCAAATCTAAACTACAATGAGATATCATCTCACTGCTATTAAAATGGCACTGACTAGAAAAGCAGAAAACAACAAATGTTGGCGAGGAGATGGGGAGACTGGAACACTTATGCATTGCTGGCAGGACTGTAAAATGGTACAACCGCTGTGGAAAATTTTTTGGCACTTCCTCAAAAAATGAGAA
Source organism: Trichechus manatus latirostris (assembly GCF_000243295.1). NCBI lineage: Eukaryota > Metazoa > Chordata > Mammalia > Sirenia > Trichechidae > Trichechus > Trichechus manatus. Next base: position 2,881,650 of record NW_004444041.1, on the reverse strand, counting down.
ATAGAGCTACCTTATGATTCACCAATCCTACTCCTAGGAAATAAGGGAAAGAATAAGAAATCCATAGAAACTAAATAATATACCACTAGAAAACTATTGGATCATTGAAGAAATCGTAAGTGAAATTTAAAAAATTCCTACAGGCAAATGAAAATGAAAACACAACATATCAAAACCTTTGGGACACAACAAAAGCAATATCCTAGAATACACCCTACAGACCTAAAAGTACTGATAGGAACAGATATATACATTCCTATGTTCATTGCAGCTTTATTCACAATTGAAAAACAGCCAAAGTGTCCATCAGCAGATGAATGGATAAGCAAATTGTAATACATACATATAAAGGAATACTACGCAACCATAAACAATGTTGAGTCTGCGAAACGTAACATGGATGGACCTGGAGGGCATAATGCTAAGGAAAATAAGGCAAGCATTAAGGACAAATATTGTATGATCTCTCTTTTGTAAGAATATAAGAACAGATAAACAAAGAGAAACTAATGTTCATTGGTGGTTACCAAGAAGAAGGGGATGGAGTATGCTTTAGAATGTAGAGATTTGTTACTTTTGGTGATGGGAAAAGTGACACCAAGTATGGAAGTAGTGAACACAGCACAACCATAGTAAAAATGAGTGTCTGAGCACAAATAGAAGGGAATAGACACAATTAAAGAGAATGCTGACAAATTATGATAAATGTAACTATTGCACCATCCTCACAATCGTCATCATGCTTAAGCCCATTGTTGCAGCCACTGTGTCCATCCATCTGTTTGAGGGTCTTCCTCTTTTTTGCTGACTTTCTACTTTACAAAGCATGATGTCCTTCTCCAGGGACTTTTCCTTCCTGATAACATGTCCAAAGTATGTAAGATGAAGTCTTACCATCCTTGCTTCCAAGGACCATTCTGGCTGTACTTCTCTCAAGAGAGTCTTGTTCATTCTTCTGGCAGTCCATGCTATATTCAATATCTTTACCAACACCGTAATTCAAAGGCATCTCTTCTTCTTTGGTCTTCCTTATTTATTGTCCAGCTTTTCCATGCATTTGAGGTGATTGAAAATATTATGGCTTGGGTCAGGTGCACCTTAGTCCTCAAAGTGACATCTTTGCTTTTCAGTTCAAAGAGGCCTTTTGCAACAGATTTGCCCAATGCACTATGTAGTTTGATTCCTGATTGCTATTTCCATGGGCGTTGATTGTAGATCCAAGTAAAATGAAATCCTTGACAATGTCAATTCTGTCTCTGTTTATTATGATGTTGCTTATTGCTCCAGTGTGAAGATTTTTTTCTTTATGTTGAAGTGTAATCAATACTGAAGGCTGTAGTCTTTGATCTTCATCAGTAAGTGCTTCCAGTCCTCTTCGTTTTCAGCAAGCAAGGTTGTGTCATCTGCATATCACAGGTTGTTAATGAGTCTTCCACTCATCCTGACACCACCTTCTTCATATAGTCCAGCTTCTCAGATTATGTGCTCAGCATACGGAATGATTAAGTATGGTGAAAGGTACAACCCTGATGCAGTGACACATACCTTTCTTGACTTTCAACCATGCAGTATCCCCTTGCTCAATGTCGTTTGAACAGAATAAGAGGATACTGTGTATGGTTACATAGATAGATATGTATGCGTATATATGTACAGGAAGGCACATATGAATATGTGGATGTGCATGTATAGGTGTATCTATAGGCATATGTATATATATGTTTATGTGTGCTGCATACATATTCAACTATAAAATAAAGCACATAGGGAGTATGGTTATGGATACTTCCTAGGCATAACCAAACACCTCACGGGATTGTTTTACTGGGTTTGAGGGGTTAGGACCATAGTCTCATGGGGCAACTTGGTCAATTGGCACAATATAGTCCATAAAGTCAATGTTCTACATCCTAGTTTGATAAGTAGTGCCTGGGGTCTTAAAAGCTTGTGAGTGACCATCTAAGCTACAACAATTGGTTGTATCTTGTCTGGAACAAACAAGAAAGAAGGAAACCAAAGACTCAAAGAAGAATATAGTCTACAAAACTAATAGCATACACAAACAATGGCTTCATCTACCCTGAGACCAGAAGAACTAAATGGTGCTCGGCTACCACTTCCAACTGTTCCAATCAGGCACTCAGTAAATGGTCCTGTATAGAAGAGGAAAAAAATGTAGAACAAAACTCAAATTCCTAAAAGAAGGCCAGGTTTGCTGGACCAGTAGAGGCCAGATGAATCCCAAGATTATCGCCCTGGGGCACCCTTTAAACCTGAAACTCAAACTACTCCCAGAGCTAACATTTCAGCCAAACAACAGATTGACTCATAAAATAAATAATATTACCATGAGTACTGTGCTCCTCTGAATAATCATCTACATGAAACCAAATGGTAAACATTTACCCTAGACCAAAGATGAGAAGGTAAGGGACAGACAGGGAAGTTAGATTAATGGAAACAGAACAACCAGAACGGAAATAATGAGAATGCTGACATACTGTGAAAAATGTAAACGATGTCACTGAACAATATGTATAGAATTTGTTAAATTTGAACCTAATTTGCTGTGTAAACTTTCACCAAAAACACAATAAAATATTTTTTTTAAATGCAGATTTGGGCCCCTTTCTGCATTTCTAAATCAGAATCTCTGGGAGTGGAGCTCAGAAACTACATTTTAACTGGCTTCCCAAATGATGATTGTATACAAAAAACTTTGACAACTATCAACATATGTATTTGTTTATCTGCATTCATATTATAGGACTATTTCTGTAATAAAAGATATACCATCAGTCTTCCAAACATGTAATGCTGATATTATCTATTGAGGACACGCCATTTTAGAATCTAATAATTTTGTGTTCATCCTTATTAACTGTTTTTTAAAAAAAAAAAAAAACTTATTTGTCATTATTCCCAAACCATTCACTTTTGTGTGAAATAGAGGACATGGATCCTTGAATCAGCAGGAACTGGTACTCATTAATAGTCTTCCAAATAATTTTGCATGTCTGAACTATACTATGCCCATTCATAATAAATCTAGGCCATGGCAAGTTTACAGGAAATCTTTTCAAACAAGGCTTCCATAGAAAACACGTGTCAGATTTGTTTTTCTGTGTCAGAACAATGAGCACAATATGAATGGGTTTATACTCCTCTGATGCTCAGAAATAGTTATTGTTTTATTGTTCAAAGACTTTAAGTCTTCCTGGAGCTGACGTCCTATGTATCCGGGAGGTCTTCCATGTACAACGCTACAGACTAGGCACTGGGCAACTCCAGGGGTTGCCATCCGCATTGTAGGCTATGATGTACAACTTGGGGCCATAGCTCAGAGACAATAAGTCCCAAGGGACTTTTTAAGTTCTAAACTAAGTCTTGTTTTATTACCATTTCCTGTGGAAGCATGTTGGAAAACATGCCCATTAGTTGAAATGCTACATGTGAATTTGTTGACTAAAATCAACTTTAAAAGCACATTGTTAAATAAAACTAAAACACACATTCATCAAAGATAACAAATTGATCATTCTATTCAGAAAAAAAAAGTGATAAAGACTGTGGAAATTGGTTAGAAAAAATATTTATACAACTGTGAAAAATATTTAAATTAAATATAAAGCTATTATTTCTCCTTAGCCTGGTTTTAATTTAAAATGTAAAAATTTAATGTCATTTGTTTTAATCTTGAATATTTAAGTAGATTTAAGCTGATATTTAATTCATTTCCAGGGCAGGAACATTTGTTGTTACAAAAGCTCAGGTCCACTCAGAGAAAATATTTTTTTCCATTACAGAAATATCTGTTATGATAATTATTGATTAGGTAAATGGTTTTCCAAGCCAAGAGATTTCAGTATAAAAATTGCCACTTTACATATACATTGGAAGCAAAAATACAACATTTCTCAGATGTTTCAAGAAATTTGCCCTAATTTTTACCATTTGGAGATAGCCAGGTGGTATGGATTGAATTGTGTCCCCCAATAAGGTATGTTGAAGTCCTAACCCCTGATACCTATGAATGTGACCTTGTTTGAGAATAATGTCTTTGAAGATATTATCAATTAAGGTAACATGAGGTCATACTGGAGTAAAATGAGTCTTAATCCAGTCTGAAAGGTGACCTTATAAAAGAGAAGAAGAGATAGAAAGGGACAGAAAAAGGACGGCAAGCCATGTGAAGATACATCTACACTATCTATAAGCCAAGGAACACCAGGTCTATCAGAAGCTGGAAGAGACAAGAAAGGATCTTCTCCTAGAGACTTCAAAGGGCGCATTCCCCAGGCAAGATATTGGTTTGGACTTCTAGTCTCCAGAACTGTGAGAAAATAAATTTCTGTTGTTTAAAGCCACCCACTTTGTGGTACTTTGTTAGGACAGACCTAAGAAACTAATACACCAGGTTAACAAACTTCTCATTCAAAAAAAAAAAAAAAAAAAAGATCAGGTGCTTCTTTTTTGTTTGTTTGTTTGTTTTTGACTTGTTTTTCTCTTTTAATCTTCTAAATCCAAGTATAGAGGCTACATGTGAAATACTCATAACTGGAAGACAGTATTACACTTTAACTTTGAGAGTTTCTGGTAATTATATTTTCTTGACCATATATTTTAACAATATTTTCTTGAATCTGTTAGCAGCATGTGATTATACAAAACAGGTTTTGCAATTTACTGAACACAGTGACCAAAAGTGGGTTAACTTTTTTTCAGATATTAAAAGGCACAATTTGTAAGTCCATAAATCTATTTTATGAAGTACTAGCATTTTGAGTTCAAAATGGAGTGAAGAAAAATATAGGAATGCTTTTGAACCAGAAAATACATTGCATATTGATAATTGAAATTAATACTTGCTTATTTGAGAACTAAAAACCCACAAGTTTCCTTTAACACACATCTTCTTCTTTCTAGCTACCTACCTTATTGTTATCTTACAAAGTTATCAGCAGTTCTGTTATATGGAGGGGAAATATCATGTACTGGGCCTACTATGTGCCACAAAATGAGTCAGGCAGGTACTTTTATAAAATCAGGAGGGGAAGGATAATAGTCAAAACATAAATGAGACAATTTTGTTACCACTCAGCAGCTCTAATAAGCTTAATAAAGAAATTATGTTAAAAATATGCTCGGAAATATTTCTCTACATTTCATACATCTATTTTAATTCTCCTCCACATAGGTATGACTAGTTGATTACTGGAGATATTTTACAGAAAATAGAATTTCAAATGCAAGCAAATTATGTCAGAGAATAGAACCTACGCTGCATGGAAAACTGTCTACTAAATCATGTCTATTCTAACAAAGGAAAAAGCTTCCTTTGAGAATGTGAAATATGATTTGGTTTCTTTAGCATTGACATTAGTCCTCTACCATTTCAATGACATTTCAACCTTTTCAGTGACGTCCCAGAATTAGTTTTTGGCCCAAAGGAGAGTAAGGAATGGAAGGTGGCAGAGAATATCCTAAATCAGTGGCATATTACATGGTAGAGGCAGTGATATGTTCACAGGTTAGGTTCACTAGAGTAAAATGGTAAAGCACCATGAGGCATTTCAGACAGGAAATAGGTCTTGGTTGCTAACTGTATGTGCACATAAAGAAGCAGAAGGCTCAGTTTTTGTTTGTTTTATTTTGTTTTTGTCATTGCTTTTCCTCAAAGTGGATGTGTATTCATAGTTCGTTGACAATATCTAGCACTGAATAAATATTTATTGAATGGATACACTGATAAGTATTCCTAAGACTCGCTTTTGATTAAAAGGCAGTGGACGATATGTACAGAGTGAGCTAGAAGAGTCCTGTGAGGAAGACTTGACTATGGGCCAAGCACGCAAGGAAAGCCTTGGTCTCCTCATCTGTACATGAGGCTTAGTAAAGTGCCTCTCTCCCTCTTGGGTTGTTATGAGCATTATCTGAGACTGTAAAGATCCTTAGGAGAGAATGCCTGGCACAGAATAAACCCTTGATGGTAACTAGTAGCATGATTACTATTATCAATGTGACAACATCTACTATTTAATGTGAGGCCAAAGTATTTTGAAAGCTCTGAATTTCGTGAATAAAAGAAAGATATGATGAAAAATAAATCTGGTAAGTTTTGGAACATGAATCTGGTACAACATGAAGAATAAATGAAAAAGGAGAGACACCAAATTTACCTAAACTTATAAAAACATTATTGCAGTGGTCCAGAGGTAGAGCTACGATAATACCAGTGAGTCTGGAAAGTGAAGAATTGCTGTGAACAATCTTGTGAAAGGGAGAGAGAGATCAAATTCTGGGGTTCTAAACCTGGGTAAGGTTCCTTGGGTGATGCAAACAGTTAAGTGTTTGACTACTGGCCCAAAGGCTGGTGGTTCGAACCCACCCAGAGGCACCTCAGAACACAGGCATGGCAATCTACTTCTGAATGGTCACAGCCTTTAACACCCTAAGCAGTTATACTCTGCACACATGGGATACCCATGAGTCAAAATCAACTCAGTGGCAACGAACAACCAACAACAACAACAAACCTGGACAGAAGTCCCTGAGTGGTGCGAACAGTTAATGCACTTGGCTGCTAACTGAAAGATTGGAGGTTCAGATCCACCCAGAGGTGCCCTGGAAGAGAAGCCTGGCAATCTACTTCTGAAAAATCAACCATTGAAAACACTACGGAGCACACTTCTACTCTCACACACATGAGGTCCCCATGAGTCAGAGTCACCTCGACCATAACTGGAACTGGAAGCCTGGGCAACTGAGACGATTTGGCAGCATCAACCATAGATAAGCTCAGAAACTTAACTGTAAATGGGATTCCTTGGTGGCAGTAATTAATGTGGTGGATAAAAGCATGGAACTATAAGGTAGGATACTTGATATCTTCCTCTAACTTGTTGACAAATGATTGGGTGGCCTTAAACTTATCACATAACCCTCTCTGAGTCTTAACTGTTTTTTATTGACCTCACCAGACATGGGGAAGTTACAATGAGATAACTGGTAAAGATAGTTTAAGTGTTCAAAGTCCAATATAATGAGTTTTATTGCAATTATTAAATGGAAGTATTTTAAGAGATGAGCAGCATTATACAGAGAGGCCACTTATGTCTTCACCACTCTGCTTGACCAATGCAACTCACTAGTCTTAATTGAAATTATCCTTTCAGTCTCTCCAATTGAGATAATCACATTAAATTATTCCAGTGGTGGCTCCTTAACTTAGGAGTATGTAATGAAAACATACGACATAGAGAACAACTTAACCTTACTAGAGAATTCACAATTGAGTTTACTGAACAATTTGTACAATAAGCCACAAATAATAAGCAATATGGTTCTTATGTTAAGTCAATAATTCCTTGTTAAGTAATTGGTAAAAGCTTCAGTCATGTGGCAAAGGGAAATAAGTGCCTTTGTCCTGGTCCTCCTCCACTTCTTCTTTCTGTCACCTAGATCCATACTGTTTGTCTACTAACCTCTCTTGCTCCCCATGCCACATAATGTTCCACAAATTATAATGGCAAGAAAAGTTGCTTATTTCTGTCAGGGACTATATACTAATTATAGAAAATTTCCAGGTTCTCTATATGTAATATCTCAAGATTTATATTCTAAGTAGAGAGTTTCAATCAGATACTTATGTGACTTTATCAGTGACCTCAGACTTATCTGAAGTACAGTTCTGAAGTAGAAGATGATTTGTTCTCCTTTGCACCTTAGTTTCTATCATCACTACTACTTCCATCCAATTAGGCACCAAGCCCTGATAATTCCACTTGCTAAATACCTCTAGAGCAATGCTTCTGAAATGTTAATCTGCATACAAATCATCTTGGAGTCTGTTAAATTGCGGATTCTGGTTCAGTAATTCAGAGGTGGGTATGAAATTCTGTATTTCTAACAAGCTTCTAGGTGATGGCATTGCTACTGGTCCTCAGATCATTTTTAGAACCACAAGGCTCTAGAATTCTTCTACTTCCTCCTCCTAGCCTCCTCAGTTCCCTTTTCAGGCCTTGGTTATATCTTATCTGGATTATTGCCCACTAAATTGGACTCTGTAAGTCAAATTATTACTGATCTTGGTACTCATGATTTACAGAGACGTTCTTACTGCATGTCACCTATAGCAGGAGCCAAACTTTGTGGACCATTTTGGGTGAGACTGGTGCTTGTCATCGGTGCTTGGATGAAGGAAAGATATGTGCCTCTTTCCAATGGGCAGCAACCTACAGAAAATAATTTCAAGGACTTCATTGACATACTGACTCCAATTATCTATGCCATTCTCTTCTTGTCCTGGAAATTTTATCATTAGAACTTAAGATCTTTGTTTATTTAGCTTAGAACTTTACTACTTTAAAGCAGAAACATTTTATTAAGCATAAATTGCTGCCTTTCTATTTACTGCTTACTTTCCTTCACTGCCAGTCACTGGATCCAATCACTCACCAAGTTCTTACAACGTCACCTTCTAAATATTTCTAGAGTAGCTCTTCTCAAATTTTAATATACACATAGATCACCTGAGAATCTTGTTAAAATGCAGATTTTGATTCAATATGCTTGGGGTCAGACACATTTCATAAATCTACAAATGAAGACAACTATGTATATCGTCAAGATTAAAAAAAAAAAAAAAAAGATTATTACCAGCACTCCAGAAACCAGCTGTAGTGAGCTAAATGGTGGCCCTCAAAGATATCAGGTCCTAATCCTTGGAACCTGTGAATATTACCTTACATGGTAAATTTCTTGCAAATGTGATTAAATTAAGGCTACGGAAATGAGGAGATTAGCGTGGATTATCCAGGTGGGCCCTAAATGCCATCACAGTTGTTATTATACGAGAGAGGCAGAGGGAGATTAGACATACACAGAGGAGAAGTCAATGTGAAGATGGAGCCAGAGATTGGAGTGATGCTGCTACAAGCCAAGGAATACTGGCAACCACTAGAATCTGGGAGAGGCAAGGAACAGATTTTCCCATAGAGCGTCAGAGGGAGTGCAGCTCTGCACTTGATTTCAGACTTCTGTCCTCCAGAAACATGAGGAAATAAATTCCTCTTATTTTAAGCCACCAAATTTGTGGTATTTTGCTACATTGGCAGTAGGAAAGTAATATACCTGCCTAATTTCTTTTAAATAAAATACTCCTTGTCCTTCAGTGTGATCAAGATTTATGTCTTTTTTTGAGAACAGATTTTGGGAAGCTTGAAGAAAATGAGTACAAAGTGCCTTGTATGGTATCTTCACACAACCAAATGACATAATGTACTCATTTTCTCATTTTACTTTTCAATTTTAGATACATAAATTTCTTAATGCTCAATATGTAAGTGTATCTCAATCACTGTGCCTATTTATTTAATTCACTAGCCATTACAGTTCTTATATTGCTTCATTACTTTTGCACAAAGCCTATACGCAATTAATTACAGCATTTAACCCTTCTAAACAATTTCTAAGAAGTCCTGGTTGTGCAGTGGTTAAGCGTTCAGCCGCTAACCAAAGGGTTGGCAGTTCCAACCCCCCAGCCACTACATGAGAGAAAGATGTGGAAGTCTGCTTCTGTAAAGATTACAGCCTTGGAAACCTTATGGGGCAGTTTTACTCTGTCCTACAGGGTCACTATGAGTCTCAATAGACTTAACAGTGAGTTGTTTTTTTTTTTAATAATTCCTAGTTGTGATTAATATTTGAATACCCTTTCTAATATATAAATAAAATAAGTAATCTAAATTTCTTACTGTGTTGTTTTCTAAACTACTTGTAACAAATTACCATAAACATAGTGGCTTTAAGTAATTCAATTTATTATCTAACAGTTCTGTAGGTCAGAAATCTGACATGGGTTTTACCAGACTAAAATCAAATTGTCCTGGTGTCTGGATGCTCTTGGGGAGAATCTGTTTTTTTGCCTCTTCCACCTTCCAGAGGCTGCACACAATTGTTGGCTCAGGGCTCCGTTCCTCTGTCTCCAAAGCCTTCTGTCTCTCTGGGCCTCTTTGACCACAGCTGGGAGAGGTTCTCCTCTTTTATGGACCTTTGTGATTACATTGGGCTCACTCAATTAATCCAGCATAATCTCCCTTAATCTTAATCACATCTTCAATGTCTGTCTTGCCATGCAGCTTTCCATATTCACAGGTTCCAGGGATTAGGACATGGACATCTTTGGGGAGCTATTATTCTGCCTGCCTCATTTGTTATGGCTGAAACTTAATTTTGGTAATCTAGGAGGTTTTAATAATTCACATTGTTCCTAGCAAAAAGAAACTTTAAAAAAAAATTTTATCTACCTTTATTTTCTAAAATCACTGACATAACAGAAATAAAATTCTCACTTAAAGTATTACTTCTCTTCCACGTATTTTTTCTTTGTATAATGCTGCTAATTAGCATTCTAGGCTTTTCAACCATTTTGAGATTCTTAATTGTTAGGGTAGTTTTTACACTGGAATTTTTGCTTTTCCTGAATTAGGCATACATAAAAATTTTAATAACACCAAAAATATATCATTTAGTAACTTGTTAGGTGATCTCTTTTGAAGTTACTGCGAAAATTGCCCTTATTTTTACAAATTAACAAGATTAAATCAAGAGAAATTGGTTTTACCAGTACCTATCAAAAGGAGAAAAGTAAACTTACAAGTCACAAATATTTTATCTGTAATTCTTCCTATGTTGTAGTGATGTGCAGTAGGGTAGATTTTGACTCATACAAACACCATGTGACAAAGTAGAACTGCCCCATAGGATTTTCTAAGCTATAATCTTTACAGGAGCAGATCACCCGACCTTTCTCCCACAGGGTAGCTGGATAGGTTCCAGCCACCAACCGTTGGGTTAGCAGCTGAGCACTTAACAGTTATATCACCAAACCTGTCAAACCCGTTGTCATTGAGTTGATTGTGATTCACAGTGACCTCATGAGACAGAGTGGAACTGCCCCATAGAGTTTCCAAAGCTGTAATCTTTACAGAAGCTGACTGCCGCATCTTTCTGCCACAGAGAAGCTGGTAGGTAGAAACTGTCGATCTTCTGGTTAGCAGCTGAATGCTTAACCACTGTGCTACCAGGGCACCGTAGCACCTTAATTACTCCTGTAATTAATTAAGTTCCATTGTCACCAAGTTACTGATTCATGGCATTTTTTAACATATTGACTGGACATTTTGCCTAAATATCAGTGAAAATGAGCTGACTCTCATCTGCTGATTTTTTTAGGTATGTAGACACTTCTACCTGTCTCAAATCCATAATTTCATCAAAATCTACTTCTACTCCCCTTTTTCAAAGACCTGTCCTGATCATCCCAGCCACAGTGGTTATGGTGCTTCTTCCAGTGACTTAAACAGTTTATCCACAATATTGTTCATTTGGTGCATACAAACTTCCTCCAACTTTTCATTGCTTTTCACGTTGGTAGGTATTTTCTTCCCAAATGAATTGTAAACTATTGGATGGCAAATGATGTACTTTATGTATTTTCAATTCCTTTTTTGCTTATCATACTGTCTTGCCCATTGTAGGCAATCATGGTGCATTTGTTGGATAATCAGTGGTATCACATCCTCATTCTCATCATCTTTATCATCATCACCAGTGAGCATTTACTGAGCAAATAAGTGCATGCCTAGAACAACAGAGAACGTCTTCGAAAATGCTAATACATTTTGTTTTTCTTGTATTCTATCAGGGGCCCTGGTGGCACAGTGGTTAAGAGCTCAGGCTGCTAACCAAAAGGTCAGCAGTTCAAATCCACCAGCAGCTCCTTGGAAACCCTATGGGGCAGCTCTACTCTGTCCTATCGGGTTGCTATGAGTTGGAATTGACTTAATGGCAACAGGTTTGGCTTGTTTTTTTTGTTTTGTTTTTTGTATCATATCAAGGAAAGAAAACACTGTCTCGTGTATTGTCTCATGGCCCAGTTGGGACCTATTTCACAAGCACAGAAAGTTTGTGTGACCTAACGGAAATTCCAAAGGACTGAAAATATTGGGAGATCTGCTCTCTACTAGCTGATGCCTTCACTAACACCCTAAATCTAGACAAACCCTATAATCTTGGTCCCTGCTCAGTTTTAAATCTGTGAAATCCCTAGAGCAATAGCAATTCCTGCCCTATAGACTCCACTGGAATATACCATGGCTAAAATGAGAAAATAGCAGATAATTCATATTAAAAAGGCAAATTTCATATAAAAATCAGATTATGATTCATGGTCAGTTTAAAACCACATTCCCAGATAAGAATCCCCAAGGGGATAAATAGTTTTTAAATGATAATCCCTGTGGAATTCTCATTTAGAGAAAAAAAAAGTCAAAAATCTTCCTGAATATGTTCAGAAGGTAATAAAAGCTCATGCTCTGTTTTGCAGAGTTACACAAGAAAAATCCTTAGCCCACCTTGATTCAGAGAGCTTGAAGTACCAGAGAAACATCTCATCCAAAAATGACAATAGATAAGTGGTAACTTTGGTGAAGGGTAAGACTGTACTTAATACTGGGGAAGTCAGCATAACTTGTCAAGGCAAGGCCATGGAAGCTCCATAGACACTTCCAAACTCCCTGAGGGACTGTATTACTGGGCTGAGGGCTGTGGGGACCGTGGTCTTGGGGAACATCTAGCTCAATTGGCATAACATAGTTTATAAAGAAAATATTCTACATTCTACTTTGGTGAGTAGCATCTGGGGTCTTAAAAGCTTCTGAGCAGCCATCTAAGATACTCCACTGGTCTCACCCCATCTGGAGGAAGGGAGAATGAAGAAAACCAAAGACACAAGGGAAAGATTAGTCCAAATGACTGATGAACCACAAATACTACAGCCTCCATCAGATTGAGTCCAGTACAACTAGATGGTGCCCAGCTACCACCACCGACTGCTCTGACAGGGATCACAATAGAGGGTCCTGGACAGAGCTGGAGAAAAATGTAGAACAAAATTCTAACTCACACACACACACACACACACAAAAAAAAAAAACAAGACTTACTAGTCTGACAGAGACTGGAGAAACCCCGAGAGTATGGCCCCCAGACACACTTTTAGCTCAGTAACGAACTCACTCCTGAAGTTCACCCTTCAGCCAAAGATTAGACAGGCCCATAAAACAAAATGAGATTGATGGGGCACGACAGTCCAGGCCAAGGACTAGAAGGCAGAAGGGGACAGGAAAGCTGGTAATAGGGAACCCACTTTCAAGAAGGGGGGAATATTGACATGTCATGATGTTGGTAACCAATGTCACAAAACAATATGTGTACTAATTGTTTAATGAGAAGCTATTTTGTTTTGTAAACCTTCATCTGAAGTACAATTTTTAAAAAAAAAAAAAACAGATCAAGGTCCCAGCAGGGAAAACTCATGCCCATTCTGAAGTCTAATATCTCTGAACTGTTATTGTTATCCACACTCTAAAAATGAAAAAAAAAAAAAAAAAAAGCCTTAGTGTTGTTGTGAGTTGCAAATAAGATAAATTTTTTGTGAAAACACTTATGTTGTTATTGTATGCCATTGAGTCAATTTCAACTTATAGCAACCCTATAGGACAGAGTAGAACAGCCCCATAGGGTTTCTTACACTGCAATCTTTACAAGAGGAGATCGCCAGGTCTTTTCTACCGTGAAGAAGTTGGTGGGTTTAAACCACCGACCTTTTGGTTAGCGGCCCAGCACTTAACCATGCATTTGATGTTATAGATTTGAGTATTCTACATTCAAACTAATGTTACCCATAATAAAAATATGTAACTTGAACTAAGTGGTATATCTTATGCTTGAAACTTCACTAATTATTAATCAAGAATAGCATTTAGCTACTTCTGTGGCTATGTCTATGAAAAAAAAAAAAAGTTTACCATTTCTACAGGCTTGTTTAAAACGGGTAAACAAATAATACAAGCAGCAAGGACTTAAATGATTTTATGTTTTAGACTGATGTCAACAAAAGTAAACATCAAAAGTCGGTGTTTTGTCTTAAAGGTACATGCCACGGGGTTACTTTGGCTTAATTATCATGGTTAAGACCAAAAGTATTGTAAGTAGTCAGATAACAAGATAAACACACATTTAATTTTTTTCTTTTAATCTTGAGATTACAATTTTGTATTTGCACATTGCCCTTAAACCACATCCTGCATGTTTTGAATTTTGGAGAGTTTAGGATTAAGAGTAGTTTTTTTTATCTGATGCATCGTCTCAGGGTTTGTTTTGATTTTTTTTTTTTTTTCCCTAGCATGATAGATAAGAATTTTGAGCTCATTAAAGGTCCTTCTGGAATTATGAGCAAAGGAAGAAGAAGATTAAGATAATCTATTTTTATTTAATACTTATTAAGCCTACAGTTTATTCCAGAATTTTTAGAAAACATCGAACTAGAATCGCCTCAAAAAATTTGTTTTGCCATAGATTTTTAGAACATTTAAATGTCTAATCAATGCAGCTACCATCCTTTTACCGATGAGGAAATTAAGTCACAAAGAATTTAAGTTGTTTGTATCTGGCCATAGAGCTGGCCAATGGCAGAACTGAGTAGAATCCTAATGTTTTTACTCTCACCCAGTTCAACTCTTTCCACTATACCTAACCGCCATTCACTACAACAAATGTTTCCAGGAAGGCTACATATGTAAGTATATACTAGTATGTAAGCACGGTGAGGGCAGGGATAGTGTCTTGTTCATCCATATACCTAGCTCAAAATCTCAATAAACACTTTTTAACATAATACGAATACTGAAGTCCTGACAAGCACTTGTTTCAGTATAACACATAACGTAAGGAATCTGTGCATCATCTTTGACTGAGGTAAGCATCTTAATTGAAGGTGTACTATATAATGAGCCTATATCCTGTGGCATAAATAGAGTCACAACCTCTGATCTCTAAAATTCTGAAGTTCAAGTTGACCATACAAAGGTCTCTGTGAAAATATCATTTTACAATACCCCAGATTGATGTTCCAACACAGGCTCTGACTATATTGCTATGGTGCCCAAATGCGCAGTTAAGTCCATATGAGTTCAGTACTTTATATCTCAATAGGGTTTTTTATAAGATTTTTGTAAACAAAATAAGTAATGTAAAATTACAAAATCATTCTGGTTAGTATAAGTTATACCTGAGGTGTTAGTAAGATATATTTCATCCCAAACTGGATCCTCAGAAAACTAAAATCTATCTGACAACAGTCTTCCCTAGTAATCCCCTAAAACAACAACACAGGAAAAGACCCTTTTTCAAAATGAGGCTTTTGCCCCAAATCCCCAAGTAGACCTGTGATGAACTAAGCTAAGCTATACTAGATGTTGTTCTAAGTGACTTAAGACACTCAAAATAGATTGAGGTCTTCTTGTCTCATTTTCTCTTAAGCCCTTTTCTAAATCTTCATTTACTAGTCTAATGACAAAAAAAGTCTTGGCAAGAAAACAAGCCAGGATTTGTGTCTAAAGCCAAGAAAAAGCTGGATGAATCCACTCACTCCAGTCTTTCTCAGTGGACAATCAAGGAAAAGAGACTGAATCCCCCTAGCATCTCTGTTAAATATGTATCCTGGGATGTGACTCATAACTCCTCGTCCTCGGGGATAGAATGAGCGAGATGGCTGGTACAAGTGGGAGAGGTGAGATCTTCCTTATACAGAAACAACAAATTACATAGAAATAAGAAGAGTTTCAGCGTGATTTTTGGGCAATATCCAGAGGTTAGAAATCCTGGCTCCACCACCTACTAGATGAATGAACTTCACCAAGCTATTTACCAGTTCTACCCTAGACATTGGGGAATAGTTGGCCCATCCCTTTTCACCTCAGTGGCTGACCCTTCACTGCCAGGGAGGTGGAGTGGCAGCTGAGTGTAAAGGTGAAGAAAATGAGCTCAGAAATCAGACAAACTTGGCTTCTAATTGCAGTTCTCTCACATATAGCTAGCTATACCTTGGGAAAGCTACTTAACTTCTCTTTAAGTCACAGTTTTCTAATCAGTAAAATAGGTATGATAAGTGTGCTTACTCAATAAGTTCACTGTGAGTATTAAGTAAAATAATGCATGTAATATAGCCCAGTGCATGACCCAGCTAGACATTCAATAAATACTAGATTTTAATAATAATGGCCAAGGCTTAGGTGTGAACTTAAATGGGATGTGGGAAGAGAAAGCCTTTCAGCCAGCTTTAAATCAACTCTGGAACTTAAATAACAGCTATCCTTTCACATAGTTCAGCTTACGATGTCAGGGATTGCCAACAAAAGCCTTAAAGTAATAGTGAATGTTCTCTTGCCTGAAGTTTTCATTTCCTTCAAACTCTTTGTATGCATGAGTAGAGGATAAGATTTGAGGGTTTGGGATACTGTGGCTAAATTCAATCTTAATACCACCCCTTTAAACATAATGTAAGTAAGTGCCAACACAGTGCCTGAAACATGAATAAATAGAATTTATTTCTATCAAGCTCATATTGGTTGTGGAAGTCCTCTAACTGTGAAGGGTTAGGGCAAAGTCTTTACTGTATGCCAACACCACAGCAATCTCTTCTATCCTCTATCCTTATCTATAGCATCATCTTCTGAAACCCCACATGTTTTCTCCAGGAGGCCTTTCAATTTCTTCAGTGATGTCGTTAAATAATAATACATCCATAACACTCTGTGGCGCAAAACTGCTCAATGACTGTTATTAAAATTACTGCTCAATGACTGTAATCATATTAAAAATCATTCGTAGACCATCTGTAGGGGATCAAACTGACAACAGCAACTCAAAAGATTAGATAGGAAATTTCGTATTAGACAGGAATTTAGGGGACAGTGAGATTACATTAACGGGGGAGGAACAACTCAGGAAAGGAGAGTGAGACTGGTTGCACAACACAAAGAATGTAATCAATGTCTTTGAGCTGTACATGTGGAAACTCTTGAATTGGTGTATGTTTTGCTGTGTATATTCTCAACAACAACAAAAATAAATAAATAAAATTTTTTAAAAATTCTTAGAGCTTAGTTGGTCTATAAAATTTGGCTCCTACCTAATCTCCAAGTTCTTCTCATGTCATTCACTCTCCACTCCCTTCTCTGATCACACTATTCTCCAGCCATACTGACCTTCTATAGATTTCCTGTCCATGGCACATCATACTTGCTGTTCCTTCTTTCTGGATTCCTCTCCCCTCAGATCTTCCGATGCCTGTCTCATTATTCGAGATTCAATTAAACCATTGTCTTCTCAGAGAGACCCAACCCAACCACCCTAACTAAAGTAGCCATCCCGCTTCCAATTATTCTCAAATTTATGGTTTTCACAGCACTGTATCGTTACCTGCAATAATTTTTTTACCTCTGTATTACCCTTCTCTCTCCAATGAAAAGCAGCTAATTGAGAAAAGGGACCTTGTCATGTTTACCATTTATCAACAGTGTCTAGAATAGTGCCTGGCACATGGACTGTCAATAAATACTCATTAAGTGTAAGAATGAATGAATGGTCTGAAATCATCAGTAGTAGGTTGGTCTCAGGTGCTAGCCACCTTTCTCTGAAATGTATTCAGCACTAAATAGTAATGTTTAGAATTCTACTATCTTTATAGCAATTGTTTCTCGTTCACATCACCCCTTTGGTTTAACTCTCTACATGGTCACCCTGCATTTTATATTCCAGGTAATACTGCAAAGTCTTCCCTTGTTTGTGCTGACACTAACTGCTGAGTGAGGCATCTTTGATTCTTTTTGGGTGAGGGAGGGAGGGGAAAGCTACTTAGTAAATCCTTGGATAGACACTACAGTTTCCACATGAAGGCATTCATTTCCAGGTAGTGTTATATGAAGATATCTGGTCATGGAAAACACAAACAAACACCTTTCTAAATTCTTTGAACTTCTCTTGTGCCCTTTAAGGAATTCCAGATTAATTTTTTTTTCATATATCTGCTTTATCAGTACATTATTTATGCATTTATTCATTAATTCACTCAACAAATATTATTGAATGGCTAGTATGTGCTAGTAGTCCCTGAATTCTGCAAACAGTTAACACACTCAGTGCTAACCCAAAGGTTCGAGGTTGGAGTCCACCCAGAGGTACCTCATAAGAAAGGCCTGATGATCTATTTCTGAAAAATCAGCCAGTAAAACCCTGTGGGGCATAATTCTCTTCTGACACACATGGGGTTGCCATGAGTCAGAATCAACTCTATGGCAACTGGTGGGTGGTTAACACTGACTATATCTCAAAAACATCAACGTTCTCCCAGAGCGCCTTTTCCCAACCCCCAACCAACCGCACATTATTTGTAAATTCAGATGTGTTGGCATCATTTTAAAAGTCTGTTCCCTAAACCTGTGATTTAGGGCCATGGGAAAACAGTTACTCCCTTTGATCCTTAATCTAATTAGATTACAGTGTTTTGAAAGTTTATTGCATCAACTAAAGTAAGGAAGTTGGTATTCAATCTACAGGTTAAAGAAGAAAAGTCATTTTGAACCCAAATGGGATCCCCAAGTGGATTAACCAGGGAAAATGGAATATGAATTTGAGTTACTCCTTTAGACCACACACAATCTTGTACAGAAGGGTCCAGTATGAGTTTTCATTACTCCACTATGTTCTTATTTTATACATAGGGTTGAAGACATTTCCACAGTGACTTTGCTCGTTGTCATAGTAGCAATTGATTATAAGTCATTTCAAGACTTTCGTCTATGCTTGCTGGAATGCAGAAATGTATGTTGGAATGAGCAAGGTTTAGACTTGGTAAACATTGATTCAAAGCTTCCACTTTACCACTTACAAGCTGTGGGTCCTTGGATAAGTAATGTTTTCCTTATGTGATTAAAAAATTGAAATAGATGTATACCTAACTTACTTAGTAGAAATGCGAGAAAATTATCTTGGATTATCAATAATTGTGACTGTTATTATTTCTTAGTATTAAGCATGCAAATAGCTTCCCCCTTTTGGGGTTAATACATGAGAATTGAATTGAAGAAAGATATTTTCCTACTCTCTTTTCTTTTGTTTATTAATGCATTTATTCAATGAACATTATTGTGTGTCTTCTCTGTGCTAGGCATGATGCTTAATTATGGAGACTCTGGGAACACCAAGATATATGACAGGATCTCTGAGCACACGCATCTCACAGCCTAGTAGGAAGACCAAGAAGTCAAAAAAACAAGTAGGATACAGTGTAATAATGTTAAGAAAGAGCTAAGAAATGGGTTCTTTGGAGACTTGGCAGTGGTAAGGTTGTTCCACAAAACTCTCTCAGAAAATCAATTTGGAAGGCTAAGAGAAAATGTCTAAAGAAAATGATAAAGAAGAGGAAGCTCATTCCAGATTTCCAGAAGGAGAAGTTCTCTGTCTTCTTCACTAGACTGTAAACTCCATGAGGTCAGGTTCTTAGTTTGCTCAATAGTCTATCTCCAGCACTTAGGACAACATCTGGTATACGATGACAAAATACAAGCCAGTTGCTGATGAGTTGATTCCAACTCACAGCAATGCCACATGTGTCAAAGTAGAACTGTAATCATAGGATTTTCAATGGCTTCTCTTTTGGAAGTAGATCACCAGGTCTTTCTTCTGAGGCATCTCTAGGTAGACTCAAACCACCAACCTTTTGGTTAGCACCAATCATGGTGTGTACCAACACCCAGGGACTCTGGTACACAATAGTCTCTCATATTTTTGAATGTGTCCCTGTAAGGTATAGAGATCTATTCTTTTCAGATTAAAAAATCTAATAGGTTTTTTTAACTCAGAATTTTATGAAGGCAATAAAAGAATTTTTTGAGGTTGACAGACTCATAGTTTATAATGAGAACTGTCAATAATTTACTACATATTCATATTCAATAAATTATAAAGACTAGTGGGTTCAGGCATCAATTTATAGCTTTCCCTTACTGAGGAAGTGGTTTTAACCTATAATTAGTTTTGCTGATGGTTGACACTCTATTCTGCCTTGGTTATTCCTCTGTTGCATGTCTCGAGATACTTTTATCCCACTGAGATGGCCACATTTCTTTCAGCTTCTCTTATTTGTGATGTCTTAGTCTCTGATGTCTTAGTCTTTGCTTGTGCCTCAAGCCCGTTGATCCAGTTCAAACCACTCTGCAAAATGCTTCCTGCCCACCTGTCTGCTACTGAGAATGTCTGTGCAATGTTTCAGTCCTCTGTCCGTTAGGTTCCAAGATCATCTCTCATTCTCCTTAGCAATAGTATTCTCCCTGCAAGATCAGTGTTGATGTTGAAAGGGAAGTAAAAATCTCTTTGGTCAGAACAATTAGTTTGGAATCTGAGCTTAAAATAGAACTTACCTTTCTGCCTGCCACCCCACAAGCATAGCATAGTAGTAACAGCACAGGCTTTATAACCAGATGCTTAGGTACAAACCCAGCTTTATCACCATCTAATTATCTCTAATACCTTTGGTTTGCTGCTTCAGTACCTTTTGAACCCTACTTCACCCTACTCTATGCCCAAGGAGGCTGCTTAGATAGGAATATACACATGGCTCCAGGGCTCTGGTCCCCGTTAGGTTTGGCTGGTGCGAAATCTCTGCAGGAAGGAATTTAGTTCCCTGGTCCTACTCCTGTGATGACACCACAGCTGTCTATGTCCCTTGACAGAGGTCTTTGCTCTTCTCCAGGATGCTCAGTATACACAACTCTCTTTCCTTTTTGGGTTTTGGTAAACGCTTTCTGCTGGAGGGTGAGGGTAGTAGTGGCAGTGGCAGGGATGGTGCCAACTTCACTATTGGTAGCCCTGGGTTCATGCAATATTCTTTGTGGTTACCCCACATTCCATCCATTAGTCTCTTTGTAAATAACCTAATGTGCAATTTGTTTCCTTTTGGATTCTCAAAGACACGTAAACTACTTGAGCATAAGCCAGTTACTTAACCTTCTCATGCTTCTGTTTTCTCATCTGTAAATCAGGGCTAATAATGGCATCTACATTATAGGAATGTTGTTAGGATTAAATTAGATAAATTTCTAAAGGCCATATCACAGTGCTGGCACATAGTAAGTAGCTATTAATAAACATTAGCTTTTGTTGCTATTATTATTCTGTTGCACAGTGATACAGTCTGTGTAGCACCATTAAATAAACAGCACCCTAGCATTTTTTCTTCTTGAACTTGGTTTAATTACCTCAAACCCAAAACCATTTTGGTTACACACCTACCATGGACCAGACACCAGGAGATATGCTAAGGATACACAAGGATACCAAAGCATATCCAGGCAGCAAGGGCCTCAAAAATCACAATATAATGTAGCAAGTACAGAAATAGATATATTCAAAACTATTATAGAATTTCAAGTGAGAAATAGAGGAAAATCTCAAGAAGATGGTGAAAGGCATTCCCCAAATAACAGTTCTGGTAGAAGCCTAGGAAGAATCAAGCACAGGTCAAAGAAGACAATGAATTCCCAAGAGTGCATCCCCCTAAAAAAATAATAATAAATAAATAAAAATTGATAAACTATGAATGTGCTAAAAACATTGTTGTAGTTCTGCTGGAAATTTTGGATTGGATTAGTGATAAGTATATAAAAAATGGGGGGCAGACAACGCAATTAATCTAATGAAAAATGAAAAGTTTTTGAAGAAAGGAAATGTAATCATAGCTGGAGGAATAAATACTTTGACTTCTCGGATTCAATAGGTCAGCTATTGTTAATGTTAAAATGGTACTAAAATTGTAAATACTGAATAATCGCTTAACATAAAATTATATTACTCTAATGAGAAGATCAGGAGAGGAAAAGTCTAGCAGTGGGTTGAGAGGAGTGAAGAAACAGGTAATAGTGATAAATCAGCATTTTACAAAGTAGGAAGTAGAAACAAAAAGAAAAAAACTAAGAAATATCCATGCTAATAAAGTTACTTAGACACTGCTAAAAGAGCTAAAGGAGGTTCTTCTGCGAAGCAGATATCAAGATTAGGGAGGAGTGAGACAGGTAATAATTTATTATAAGGTTTGAAATAGTATTTGAGTTTTAGGAAGTATATGAATGCAATTTTGGATAAAAATAAATATTAAATTAAACATAAAGTTTTGCACAAAAGTGAGCTACATGAAAGGGGGTGGCAAGCTTGGTCTTGGAATAGAAATTGGGGTCAGATTATGAACATGCTAAAATTCTAAAGAGGTTGCACTTTAGAAATCCAAGAAGATAATAAAACAAAACAAACAAACAAAACATACTCAGATTTCTGTTCTAAAGAGGAAATTCTAGGATAATTTGGAAGATAGATGAAATGAGGAATGAATGGTATCAGGGAAAGCAGTTACAATTGTCCAGCAGAGAAATAACGAGATTTGAAATAAGATGTTGATAATGATCATGGAAAGCAAAGGGATGATTCGAATTATATCTTAAAGGTAGAGGTAAAATGAACAGAATTGTGATTGATTAGATGTAGAAGGTTAAAAAGAAATCAACATTAATACACAGGCTTATACCTTCACTTAAATAGTGAAGCTATTTGCTGTTGCAGGGAATATGGGTAAGAAGAGCAGATTTATAGACAGATATGGATTTGCACATTGAGAAGCCTGGATTATGTCTAACTAGAATGATGCAGTAGACAATAACACATACAATTTTATAAAATTCAAGGGAAACCTAAAAGCCTGGAGATAAGATGTGAAAGCCTCTGGTGTGTAAGCAGTAGTTGAAGACATTTACCAGGAAAAAAGTGTCTGGTCCGTTTAAAGAACAATAATATTTAAAGATGAAACATTGATGAAGCCTTTAAAATATTTATAAATTTACTCATTAATTTAATCTTTCTTTCATCAAATGCTTACTAAGAATCTGCTATGAGTTAGGCTCTACCAAGATCTTTGTAAAGTTTTATCCAGTTTTCTTATGGTTCTAAGAAAGTTCTTTCTGTGATGCAGCAGGCATTAAAAAAAAAAAACTCAAAATTTAGGGATCCTTATAGATAAAGGGAAGAGGTGCATTTGTAGATTGTATTATTTCACAATTATGTCCTTTTACATTTATGAATTTTTAAGGAAAACAGATGTTTGGAATAGAGTAAAAAAAAACAAGCATGGAAGAGGGATTGCCTATGTCGAGGCTGAAAGGTATAGAAGAAGGTCTGGGTACATGGGGCAATCCAGTTCCATGAAGTTGGTCCATGGAGAATAGAATAATAGCACCTTAGGTGTATGGAAGGACTCAGTCAAAGCATCAAAACAACTAAAAAAGTCAAGTAAACTGTAGGTTCAGGTAGGAATGATAATTTCGCTGCGGAAAATATAGAATGGGCTTGGGGCCATTAGAAAGGAGATCTAGGCTTTATCATTTAGTGCAGCTGATCTGTCATTTTGGTCTCATAATGATCTTTTGGATCTTGACACTTCAGCACATTGTTACCTCGGTTACAGTAAACAGTGTGGAAATACAAATGAATTGGTATCATTAAAGCTCTGGCGATATGACTTGTCAGGAAGGTTCAGCTGGTATTTATTATAAACCATAGACTGCACTTCTGAAATGTGTGTTGGCATGCAATTGATAAGGACAGATTTGGGCATTTTTTGGCAGTGAGGAGAATATCTTAGAAAGTGTTAGATGAGAACCTCATTTTTAATCTTCAGAACTGCCTAGATATTTTACTCTTGGATTATTAAAAAATTCTGTCCTGTAATTCTAGATCTTTTTCATGCCTCCACTTCTACTTTCTTCAGTTGTTTCCTTTTATTGTTTCTTGCCCTGTTCCAAGCCAGCAGTAACCAATGAGTGTGGTGCTCAGGGTGTGGTGTCCTTGGTTAGCAGCCTCAGGATAATCTAAGAACCTGTTAGAAATGTAAATTGAATGCAATTAATCTAATAACAATGAAAATTTTTTGAAGAATGGAAGTGTAATCACAGCTAGGGGAATAAATACTTTGACTTTTCTGATTCTATGGGTCAGCTGTGGTTAATGTTAAAATGGTACTAAAATTGTAAACACTGAATAATCACTTAGCCTAAAATTATGATATAACTCTATTGAGAAGATTAGGGGATGAGAAGTTTAGGAATGGGTTGACAGGAGGGAAGAAACAGGTAATAGAGATAAATCAGTATCTTACTTTAAAATGAAGTAAAATTCTTGGGTCACCCTGAACTACCAAATCAGAAACTCTAAGTATGGGGCCCAGCAATCTGTGTCTTACAAGCCCTTCAGGTAATTCTGATGGACACTAACTTTAGAGAACCACTTAATAAGATAAAGTGAAGAAATCAGAGATGAATCAAACAGAGAAATCTTACCATAAAAATTATTCTTGTGGCAAACTCAAAATTTGGTTTTCTGCTTTCCAGCAAATCAAACACAGCTAAGGAGGCATGATCAGTTTACATGATTTCCCTGGCATCATGTTCCCCTCAAGCTCAAGCCTCATTAGTTGCTCTTAGCAAAAAATATTTCTCAAGGGTTAATTAAATGAGATCCTTTTTTTTTTTAATTTCTCATTTCCCAATTCACTTTTCAACCCATCACAGTTGGCCTTCCTTATTCACCATCTACTGAAAACGCTCTCAACAATATCATTAGTGGACAGTTTTCTTTCCTCATCTTACCAGAACCTCAGTAGCTTACAATATAACTGACTACACCCTTCCTTTTGGTAGATGCATTTTGGGAACACCGTCTATTCATTCACTTAACATATACATGAGGAGTCCTGGAGGTACAATGGTTAAGCACTCAACTGCTAACTGAAAGGTTGATGGTTCGAACCTACCCAGCTGCTCCATGGGAGAAAGACCTGGAGATCTGTTTCCATAAAGATTATAGCCTAGAAAACTCAATGAGACAGTTCTCCTCTGTCATACGGGTCACTGTGATTCAAAAACTAACTTGATGTCAGCTAAGAACAACAACAACAAGGAGTAACTAGTATGTGCCAGGGACTATGCAAGGCATTGTTGATACAGTGGGCAATGAGATAAACAAAGTCCCTGCCTTTATGACCTACACATTCCAGTGAGGGAGAAAGACAATTTTAAATGAGGTAAAATACAGGAATATAAATACCAGGGGTATTTATATACATGGGGTTGCAATGAATCAGAATAGACACGATGGCAACTGGTCGGTTTATGAGCCCATTTGAGTTTACGGCCATTAATTTTCAGTGAGACTAATCATCATGATTCTTTGTTTTTTCTAGTCCAACTCAGCTGTTGTTATTAAAAACAGAATAAAAGGAAAATTGGGTTGAAACAGTGTTGGGATTTTTTCAATAAGTCTGACATAGGGAGGGGGCAGTCGTGGTTCAGTGATAGAATCCTCACCTTCCATGCAGGACACCAGGGCTCAATTCCCACCAATGCACCTCAAGAGCAACCACCACCTGTCTGTCAGTGGAGGCTTGTGTGTTGTTGTGATGCTGAACAGGTTTCAGCAGAGATTCCGGACTAAGACAGACTAGAAAGAAAACTCTGGTGATCTACTTTCAAAAAATCAGCCAACAGAAACCGTATCGATCACAACACGCAACAGTCTGCTCTCATTGTGCATGGGGTTGCCATGAGTCGGGAGCCAAGTCAACAGCAGCTAACGGCAACAACAAACGACATAGGGGTATGTGCAAGAATTTGAAGGGGTGTACATGCGAACAGTTATGGTGCTGGAACATAGACTCTAAGATGGATAAAATGGAAAGTGAGTACATAAAGAGAGTAATGAATAATGAAAAGTGGTGTCTTAATGGATTAAAGACTTCAAAGTGCTGAAACAATTGTTGGACTGGGACTTCTAGAGTATGTGAGCTAGAAAAACAGGAGATGGAGATCAGAGAGTGGTACGCTTGTAGACAAGACTTTAAATGGTACAGTTAAAGAATAAGTATGTAGTCGTATAAAATTTAGAAAATACAGAAAATATTATTCTGTAGAAAAAATATACATATATACTGCAGGCACCTGCACATTTATATGTATGGATGTGTTTCTGAAGTTTTTATCATTTTCCATTGATGTATCCATTTATTACTGTACCAGTGACATACAATTATTGTAGAGTAATATCTGATAGTACAAGTTCTGTGATTATTCTTCCTGTTCAAAATATAAATGGTATTCTTAACCATTTATTCTTCAAGGTATAATTTTAAATAATCAAAAAACATTCCATTGGTATTTTGCTTAAGATTTCAATACATTTATTTTACAATAGTAACTCTTATTCAGCAATGCACTGTTTTCATTTAGTTATTATATTTAGTCTGGGGGAATGTCATAATTTTAATAAAAAAGCACAATACAAATGAAGATCAATGCATATTTCTAGTGTAAAATCAAGATATAATTTTTTGTGCAGATAGTTTGTATTGGTTCAACTTATTGAGCTGCCATAAAAGATTTCCAAGTAACTAGCTTGGATTTCCTAAGTAAATTGTCAGTCTATATACAAATATGATAATTTTGTTTTCTCCTTTCCAGTATTTAGAGCTTGTACTTATTTTTAAATAATTTATGCATTCACTACAACTTCCCTAACATTTTGGAAACTAATGGTGAGATCAGAGATTCTTAAATTATTCCTTACCTCACTAATTAAAGGAGCCTTGGAGGCACAGCAGTTAAGCGAGCTGAACTGCTAACCAAAAAATTGGCAGTTTGAACTCACCAGCCACTCTGTGGGAGAACAATGTGGCATTCTGGGGAAAGATGTGGCAATCTGCTTCCATAAAAATTACAGCGTTGGAAGCCTTATGGGGCATTTCTACCCTGTCCTGTAGGGTCACTATGAATCAGAATCTACTCCAGGGCAATGGGTTTGGTTTTTTCCTTTTTGTTTTTTTTTAACTCACTAAAAATGCATAAATCCATTTCAAATATGAGTATATTTTATAAATTGGAAAAAAAAAGTTAATGATCACTCTCAGAAATCAAATCTCTAATTTTTTGCAAAGCCAGCTACATCCAAAACTCTTAGGTTCTTTATGGTAAACAAATGTGGCAGATTGCAAAAGAGGCTATTATTCTCCACCTTGTCCTTTATCCATGCCCTTTGCAATGTCACTTTGTAGTCCCTACCAAGGGAAGAAATAACTTCCCCTGCACTTGAATCTAGTCTTTCCTTGTGGTCTGCTTTGGCCAACAGGATGTGGGAGTAAGACTGTGCTTGTTCTGAGCCCAGGCTTCCGGCAGCTAAGATGAAGAATTGTCTTAAACATAATCCTGCAAATTTTGTGAATCGTGAAAACTTATATGTCTAGTTACAGTAAGAGGGTATAGAATTTAAAAGTAATGAGATCAGCATAAAAAGTTTTAGGAAATAACTTGTTTCACAATAATTTATAATGGCAAACCCTTTGCAATGTTAGGAAACAATTGTTTGTCATTAGAGGGAGCCTTGGAGGTGCAGTGCTTAAGCACTCGGCTGCTAACTGAAACGTTGGTGGTTGGAACCCACCAGTGCTCCATGGGAGGAAGATACGGCAGTCGGCTTCCATAAAGATTGCTGCCTTGGAAACCCTATGGGGCAGTTCTACTCTGTCCTATAGGGTCGCTGTGAGTCAGAATCGACTTGACGGCAATGTGTTTCGGTTTTTGTTTTTTTTGGTTTGTCATTAGAGAACTTAGAATCCACTTTGCGAAATTATTTCTCTCCTGCAAAGAATATTCCCTAAAACTAATGATTCATAAAGGCATTCCAGAGTTTTAAAATTCTAGCAGATGAAAATAATTTCTTCCTTTGTCTCCATCAGAGAGCATACTGACGGTCTCAGAGGGGTAGCACAAGAACTCAGCTTGTTTTCACAGCTCTCCTACCCCCAAAAATGAATATTTCAGTTTTAGCACAGCAACATACTGCTTAGTATGCTTTTTTTTTTTTTTTAAAAGTAACTTTGACTTCACTGTCAATAAAGTCCCATTTCAATGTATCAGGTTTAAATCTCCTCATTAGTGCTTGGCAAGAAAAATCAGGCAACACATGTACTCAACTCATAACAAGTTTATGAATTTGTATTTTAATCCACTTCTGGGAAAAGATAATCAGCCAAAGATCCAAATGATATATTAATGGTCTAAATTTTACTTTTATTCATCTTCTCCTAAAATATGAGAAGTAATGAGGACCTTACTGAGTATTTCATAAGTATTTTCAACGAACGTTGGTTCACATTTGAGGATAGGGACTATCTTAGTAAAATCTCAGATTCCATAGGCTCCTTGGTGTCTGAGTCTCTGCTTTAATATCAATATTTGTATCTTAATATTGCTGAATTGTTCCTGTAATTTTTTTGTTGTTGTTGCTTAACAGAAACATCTGTTTTCTGCTTAACCAAACCAAAACCAAACCCACTGCCATCAAGTCAATTCCGACTCATAGCAACCACATAGGACAGAGGAGAATTTCCCCCACAGAATTTCCAAGGATGTAAATTTCTACAGAAGCAGACAGCCACATGTGTGTCCCACAGAGTAGCTGGTAGGTTCAAACAAAAGGCATTTCAGTTAGCAGCTGAGCTAATAACTATAGATTCATACTCATTTCATCAAATGAATATCATTTGATTTACTGATGTACTTTTGTCGGTTTATATCTTGACTTGTTCTGTAAAGGATTAAAAGGTCATTTCTAGGGACAATGTGCATTTTGGAGGTTTTTCTTTTACTTTATAAGCATATCATATAGAGATAATACATAAAAAGATGTAGATATATAAGTAGAGAGAAATATACAAAATATAGTTTTCATATGTCTTTTGGGATTGTCATATGTGATTAAAAATGTTATTAGAATGTAAAATACTGTATATTGTATAATTCCATTTATATGAAAAATCCAGAGAAGGCAAATCTATAGAGACAGAAAGTAGATTAGTGGTTGCCTTGGACTGGGAGTGGGAACAGGGATGACTGCAAACAGGCACAAGGGATCCCTTTGGGGTGGTGAAGCTATTCTAAAACTGAATTGTGATGATGGCCACAATTCTGTAAATTTACTAAAAATTATTTAATTGTACACTTAAAACTTTAGGGTGAATTTTATGTTATATAAACTACACCTAAATAGAGTTTCTATCCAAAAAGAAAAAAAGAAATGCTATTGGAGAAACTTAAACTATCATTTGTAACATTTCCGATTCCTCTTAAAGTAATAGAGGGTCCCAAACACGGAAACTTTTGGTTACTAAAACATGTTACACTCAGGCCAAAGTAAACCTAATCTTCAAGGGACTCCCTTGATAGATTCTGCCCATTCTCAATGCAATATTATCAGTTGAGTCCGTCCTGTATCTTGCATGTATATAGTAGTATCTGGAAAAATTGTTTAAAATTTTATTTCAAAATACATCCAAAGTTTTAACTGACAATGACTTTAAACTTAATAAAGAAATTGAACCATGAACTGCAACCTAAACATAATTATGCACACTTGTTGTTATTAGTTGCCACTGAGTCAATTCTGACTCATGCTGACCCCATGTGTGCAGGGTAGAGCTGCTCCATAGGAAGCAGATTCCCAGGCCTGTCTTCCAAGTTACCTCTGGATGGGTTTGAACTGCCAACATTTTGACTAATAGTGGAGTGCTTAACTGTTTAACCATTTGTACCATACAGTGACTCCTAGGCAATGGAATTCTGATATAATTACTCCATTTCTGTACCTCTAAGGAGCCCTGGTGGTGCAGTGGTTAAGAACTAGGCTGCTAACCAAAATGTCAGCAGTTTGAATCCACCAGCTGCTCCTTGGAAACCCTGTGGGTCAGTTCTTCTCTGTCCTATGGGGTCGCAATGAGTCGGAACCAACTTGACAGCACCTAACAACAACAACAAGGAACAAATAAAACTCTTAACATAGTATAATAACAATAGCAGTAGTAATTGTAACTTTTTTTAAAAGTATAGATAATATTCAGTTATTACCCGGTCCTGCCAGGTATCATTAAGTGTTTAGCTAGCAAAAAATAGTCTTATTTATTTCACACAGCAACACTGAAAGGCACGTATTATTTATGTTCCTTTTATAAAAGAAAAACTGAATCTTAAAAACTGTAATTAACTTAACAATGTCACACAGCAAATAGGTGACCGAGTCAGCATTTGAATCCAGATATGCCCGACTATTGTGCAATGGTGAAGGACATGAGCATCACGGGAAGACAACCTGAGTGTGACAGTGGGTGCCTCCACTCTATCTGCATGTCCTTGGGCAGGTTGTTCAGCTCCCACACTTGGAAAATGAAGATTAGAATAATATCTGGTTATTATAGAAGTTGTGAAAAGATTAAATAAGATAATGGTTGCAAATCTTTAAATCTTTCTCTCAGAACATAATAGCTTCCTAATAAATGATAGCAAGTAGTATTAATAGTAGGAGTAACTAGTATTCAGAAGTAGTATTAATAGTAGGAGTAACTAGTATTCACTTTGGAAGAAATATATATATATTATAAATGAATACATTAAATTAATTGCTCCAGAATATTTGTTGGCCTCATTCTAATTCTTAG
Source organism: Trichechus manatus latirostris (assembly GCF_000243295.1). Taxonomy (NCBI): domain Eukaryota; kingdom Metazoa; phylum Chordata; class Mammalia; order Sirenia; family Trichechidae; genus Trichechus; species Trichechus manatus. The sequence goes on along the minus strand of NW_004444041.1, from coordinate 2,851,166 downwards.
ACTATCTATATACTGAAAAATAAACAAGAGATAGTAACTTTGTTTTACGACTACCTCTCACTTTTTGTGTTCGAATTGTTTCTCTATAACCCCACAGGGTTGTGATTGTGCCTTTATAATGATTTATTTCTAAAGCTTAAATGTTGAGTTTTAATAGCCTGACAATTATCACCAATTTCCATACATCGATAAGTTTTCTAAAATTTTTTTAAATGTCTCATTAGCTATTTTGGTCATTATGAAGGTGAAAATTGCCTTATTTCATTGTTCAATTTGCTTTTTTTTCTAGAAATTTTTTTAAATGTACTTTTGCATATATATAACCATACTTGGAAACACATGAATAAAGTAATTTTTTATTTGTCCTGTACAGATTTGTGTGAAAACAACTCTTTTCTAGGTCTAAAACCATAGAAAGTTTAAGTGAGCTTGCTGTTTCTGTTGAAAATATAAGAAATCATAAATATAATGATTAATCACCAAAATTCCCACAGAGAAAGAGACAGTATTTCTAGGAGTACTTACAAATTGGATGCTTAGGGTGGGAGATAAGTTCCTGGAAAGGCCTGAATGTGAGCTGAGCAGTTTCATGCAAGACAAAAGAATACAGTTGAGCCCTGATGGCGCAGTGGTTAAAGTGATCAACTGCTAACCAAAATGTAGATGGTTTGTAACTACCAGCCACTCCGTGGGAGCAATGATGTAGCAGTCTGCTTCCACAGAGATTTACAGACTTGGAAACCCTCTGGGGTCTCTATGAGTCAGAATTGACTCAGTGGCAGTGGATTTGGTTTTGTTTTTATAGAGAACAGTGAGAAACATGAAGAAGGGAGAAGAAGCAAGACGGTTGAAGGTTACCGCATTGCAGCATGACCTCACCTTGTGATCCTTTCATCTCAACTCCATTCCAATTCTTGAGTAATCTTATTAAATTAACTAAACTAGCTAAATGCTTGCCTACAAATAGGATTTTAGTATTGCATCTTATTTATTTACTTATGCAGAAACTTGCTGCATTTTGGAGGAGCCTACTTGAGGGTATAGGACTTATGAATATAAGAGAGAATTGAAGCAACCTGCTCAAAAACCTACAGCTGGAAACTGGAGAGACCTACACTCGCACCCAGTTTGGCCTCACGTGAAGTTCACTAGCATCCAAAAACCCCAGGATTCACAAAATTCTCAGAGAAGACACTTAACTCTCACAGGGCAGGAGAAGTGAAATTTGAAATAAATTTTATCAGATTTCCATGGACAAAGGGTCTTAACTGATATGGGAGGGGTATATATCACAATTTAAAGTAGTGAAATAATGGCCAAAAGTAGATAATTTTAGACTGTCAGTCGTTTTACCCATAAGAACACAGAAGAGTAAGGAAGTTAAGGTACTTGCCCACAGTAAGCATTCAAACTTGTTTTCAACTCTTTAAAATCTATATTAATGCTATAGTATTCATGTATTTACTCTCTGATCTAGCAAGTAATGAGAGAAATGAATTTACCACAGTGATAGTGACTTGTCTATTTATCCTTGTAGTTCTATAAATTTTGCTTTAAATATTTTGAAGCTACTTTTTTAAAGGCGCATTTAAGTTTAGAATTGTTACATCTTTACATGAATTGAATCTTTTATCATTATGCAGTGACTCTCCAACTCTAGTAATGATTTTTGCCTTAAAGTCATTTTGCCTATATTAATCTGCTGATATTGACTCTTTTTTGGCTGGAAGAGTTCATATATATATATATATTCTTTGACTATTTAAATTTCAATTGCTTATAGCCCTTTTCTTTTATATATATACATATTTTTAATCCACCTAATAATCTTTGTCTTTTAGATTAAACATGTGGCTCATTTACATTTATTGTAATTAGTTAGATGTTTAATTTATTATTATTGTTTTGTGTATTTTATTTGCCCTACTTCTATATTTTTCCTCTTCTTTCTTGCCTTCTATTTCATTGATTAGTTTTTCTCATTTCATTTTTTCCTCTAATAATTCTAATAATTTAAAGGTCATGTACACTGTTTCTTATTCTTTAATGGTGATCCTAGATTTATGCATGTATACTTATCAAATTCTATAATTAATCAGTATGCTTTCCCTCATTCAGAAAAATTCAAGGACATTTCAACACTTTAAGTCTGATTACCCCTTTTAACATAGATGTCTAGTTCAGTAATTTTAGACTTATTGTTCTGTATTTATTCTAGAATACATTACTATGATTGTTTTATATAGTCAGTACTTGTTTATGTTTGCCCATATATTTACCAGTTTCTTTGATCATTCTCTCTTTGATCTTTGACCTTTCACCTGAACTCAATCATCTTTCTGTTGTCTGAACTACATCCTTCAGAATTTCTTTGAGTGAGAGTCTGTCTTTGGCTAAGTCTCTCATTTTATTTTTGGTCTGAAAATATCTGTATTTAGCTCACTAGAAAGATATTTTTTCTAGGTATATAATTCTAGGATGATTCTTATGTTCTCTTGATGCATTGAAAATATTATTTCACTGTATCATGACTTCTTAGCTCTATGTTGAGGTAATTAGTCCTTTCAGCTTCTCTCTCTGAAAAACTGGGCATGTGTGTAGGGAGGGGTCCCATCACTCCCCACTCTACAACGTCAGGAAATTCCTGTCCAAAATTTCTGGGGTTGTGCAAATGCCTTCAGGGCAAAGCTGACTTTAGGGCTCTGCTTTCCTTTTTAGGTTCCTGCTTTCACTTAGTTTTTGGACTCTGAGTATTCCTTATTTTCTTGCCAGCACATCAGTGCATGTTACAAGTTGTGTTTTAGAATTTATCCATCATTTTTATTTGTTTTTAACACAAAATCAGTCAGAATATCTGGTATGCCATTCCTTAGGAATTAAAAAAAAAAAAAAAGTACACTGATTTATCCCTCATTTAAAAGAGAAAGAAAGAGGAGAGTTTTTCTTTTTCTGTTATTATAATTCTGTTTTGAAAGTAGAGAAACTAGTTTGGACCATTTGTTGTCTCTTATGTAAGCATGGCTTACCTAACATCAGCAGCAGCTTTGGTGACGAAAAGATGTCAAGCACCTTTAGAACTGCATATGAAATATTGGTAATTATGTATCATGGCATTGGTTACGCAGGGTCAGCAGTGCTGATTATGGATTTAGTAGTGTGAGAGTCTTGGAAAGTTCCTTTCAGTTACCAGCCACTTAGTGTTTGTGCTGCACAAACTAAAGAATACGTGACTGAAAGCATAGGGAAACTGATACTAGTTTACTTTAGAGTTATCTAGGGGAAATGAGAGTGACTAAGAGATTGAAAACTATAAAAGATTTAGCACAGGACTAATAATAAATGCTAGTCCCTATTGCTGCATCTATGGAAAACATCACTAATCCGGTCACAGCACACCCTCCCCTGGAAACAAGAAGATGTCTCAGAATCCTTCAGAAACGTCTCTATATTTTTGGCCTACAATGCCAAACAATCAGAATAGGCAGGCAAGATGAAAACTACCAGCATAATAACAGTTTAGGATAAATTGTGTCTCCGTTCTTCCATTTTTCAACAGGGATGTTGTTAGCAACAATAGGTGCAGTGGGGAGATAGAATCCTTTCAATTTTCTGACTTAAGTCTTTTGGAAGCTTTTTTACCTGTGATCACCCACGTTAATGCTATACAAAGTAACTGTAATTTACTATAAAGCAACCCCACAAGTAACAGTGAAAAACGAAGGCCTATTAACAGCCTCTTCCAAATATAGAATTTTACTATCAAATTCTACACTTTGATCCAGATTTGGAAATAAATGCATTAAGAGACTTTCAAATTATAGTAGTTTTTTTTTTTTTTTTTCCTTCTCCTTCTTTTTATATACAATGAGAGCAATGTCTATCGACTTGAAGGAAAAAGATTGCAATTCCACCATTTGGGGCTTTGCTCCAGCTATTCACTTTGCCTATTGGCTCCTATTCCAGATCTTTACATGATTTATTTCTTCTCATCCTTCAGTTATTCGTTTAAATGTTACCTCCTCAAGGTCTTCTCTGATTATCTAAAGTAGTTTTCACCACCAACAATACATTCTCTAGGCATTTATCCTCTTTATTCACTTTATGGCAAGTAGTTATTTTGTTGCTGTTGTTTGTTTTTTTAATGCTTGTATAAGTTCTGAGAGGTCAGGACTTTCATTGTCTTGCTTATCATAGAATCCTTGGCATCTACAACAGTGCTTAATAGAAAGTAGTTACTCGACATTTATGAAAGAATTTATATGAGTGAGAAATATGTTAAAGAATACCACTTGTTGTATAATTTTGACTGATGAAGTTAATTTTGTAAAGGGATTTTTTTTTTTACTCTCATGGTAATGATATGAAGGGACCCCATTTCTCTGTAACGGAAAATATTTAGGAGCTTAAATTTAAAAAAAAAAAATGTAGCAGTTGGGTGAACAGACACATGAGCCTGGGTTTGAATCTCAGTTTTGCCACTTACTAGCTGTGAGACCTTGAGAAAGGTACTCAACCTTCCTGTTCCTCAGTTTCCTTATCTATAAAATGATAACAAAATGAAGACAACAGAATCAGAAGAGTAAATAAGTTAATGTGTGAAAAACATTTAAAATAGTACCTGTTCTTAGGAGGCATTCTGTAAAAGTTATCTATTGACATTGTATACAAAATTACTGTAAAAACACATTATGGGCATGCTCAGTTAACCTTTTATAACTTTCTTCATCTATCAGGAGAAAATAAGAATATCTACCTCATAGGATCACTGTGAGGATGAAATGTAAAATGTTTAAAATAAGGCCTGGAACATGTAATCTTCATAACTGTAGCTCTTATTAGTATACACATTTTTCTCAAGTGATTTTTATTTACTCATTTACTCTCTCTGTTCTCTATTGTTCTGTATTCCAGTCTGTGATCTTCATTCGTGACAGAAATTCTCATGGGCAGGAGGTGTCAGGATACATTGACTATGCCCACAGGCTAAAGATTGAAGATTTTGAAGTCTACTTTAGTGGGAAAAAAAGACTTCTTCCAAAGCCCACAGATCTGAGGTAAATTGTATGGATTTTCTCACACCGTTAATAAGAGAATAAGCTCCTAAGAAGCAAGGATGAAGGAGTTTTATTTTATGTTCTATATTGTGCCTAGAATGCTAATTTATGTATAGTAGGAATGTGGCAAGATTGATTATAAGTAAAATAAATACATACATTTTCAAATAAGGAATGAGTATAGATGCATTTTCACTTTAACACCCTGAGGAAGGAATATTTTCAGAGACAAGATACAAGTAAATTCTCAGAAACATTCCTTTTAAATGATAAGTAAAGCCTATAAACTGCTAACCTCATAAGTCTCTTGTACCACTTGGGACTTAGTCTGACTAGAAATCTCTAGAGCAGTCCATCTAACACTTTCTCCTCCCACTTTTCTTTGGCCACCTGCCAAGGTGCTGGCCTCTGGCCAGCTCACCCTCATTTTCTCTCATCACTGTCCTTTTCTGAGATTCCTTTCTACCCATCACTCTTGTTACTATTGACCCCTTATCCTTTCCTCTGGAACCCTCATCCCATCACATAGGATCTACTGTATACTACCAATCTATTCACAGATTGATCCTCATAACCCCTTCTGAAGAGCTCTCAAACTAAAACTTTTTATTCTGTTACATCTCACTTATCACAGAGCCCAAAAGTAGAGACAGCATTCTGCCTTAACTCTCTATTGCTGTCTCCAGATCATTATTTGACACTTGTAGTGACACTCCAGTCCTCTGAAGTCCCTTCCACCCCTTATCCATCCTCACTACTATCATCTGAAAATTTCCTATCCATCACCACTTTAGTGGAATCACCATTTTTCCTATCCAAGTTAGACACATGGCATATCATTTAACTTCTCTCCCTGGCAGAAATCCCTACTCTCCGTATCTTCTTGTTTGTAATTACATCTGTCATTCTAATTCCCTCAAATAGATTGATCCACATACCCTTTTCTCTGCACCAGTAGCTGAATACCTGAGCGCTGCTGAATGAAATTTCTCAAAAGTGCTAATGGTTGCTACTAATAGTTTGTGGTTTCCAACCTCAGCTGGGCCCTTTGTGGTGCTCAGCCAGTCTCTGTGCTTTCTCAACTTCCACTTCCACCCCCACCCCAAATAATATTTAAAACTTTGCCACTCTCTTATATTCCTTTTTTTCCAACGGCTGACCTCTCTCAATGTATGATTTGCCTAATATTTCACAGAGAATATCGGGTCTAAACATGAAAACTACCAACTGACCTGTCTTTCTGTCAACCTTTCTTGTTGGCCAAAGCCTCCTCCAGAGTGCCTTTCTGATTAGTTCCAGTCACAGTTCCACCCCGCCAGCCACTGGCCCCTCAGCTAGCTATCTACACTCAGAAGGGTGGTGTTCCTGACAGTAGAACACCACTGCCATCTTGTCCTTCATCCCTCCTCTCTGAGGGTCATTTTGCTGCAAACTTGGACGCATTCTCCCAACACAGTAAGGCTCAGGCTTTCCCCAAGAACCACAAGGAAATGTTTGACGTAAGAGTTACTAAGGATTTTCTCATAATTTTTCTGAAACAAAATAGGTCTGATCCAGGTGGTTGCACTCTGTCTTTAGAAACAGTTTCTCCTTGAAAAAAAAAAAGTTATTTCTTACTAAGTGAATATTCCTCTATGAATGCATTTACCATGTTTAGAGCAGAAAGGATTCCTTGTCTGTTTGGTGCTAATTTATCCAAACTTGGTTTTGATGCTTTCCACTCCCCTTTCCATCGAAGCCATACTTCATCAGTTGTTCCCTTTTTTTTTGTAGATTTTCAAGCTATCGTTTTATATTGGCTCCTTTATCTTGCCACACCTTTCCTCTAAACATGCTGAAGCCATTTATATTAAAGAAAGGAAATCTATTCTGTACTCCAATTATTGCTCTATCTCTCCTTTACTTTTCAGCTAAGCTCCACAAAACAAGTGTCTTCAATTCTCACTTCTCATGCAGGCTTCAATTCATTATAATTAGACTTCTGACCCCATTGTTCAAATGAAACTACTCCTTCTAAAACCAACAATGACTGCCAATTTCAAAATCCTAAGAAATTATTTTCAGTTATCATCTTACGTAAATTTTCTACCTCATTTGATTAATCATAATATTGATTAATCCGTTCTTCTGTGAACTATGCAAACACTCTAACCTTTTATACACAGAATCCCTCATTGAACTCTCCACTTGTTTATCTCCTAAGTATTGGTATTCACTAAAGTTCATCTTTGGACTTTTTTTCTTACTATATACATTCTCCTAGGTCATTTGATCATTCTTCTGAAGTTGAGTTGTTTTCACAACTACAAATACAGCACAGATCTCTTTTTTATTTCAACTCAATTATACTACTTTCCCTACAGAGAACCTTCTAGGGGTCCCACTAACACTTAAAGCTTATGTTCAAAATTAAACTTTTCTATTTCCCAAAGCATACTGTTACTTCTGTATCCTCTGTGATGGCAAATGGCACCACCCTTGCAAAAGAAGGCAAAATCCAGATGTTATTCTAAACCCCTTGCTCTCTAACACCACCCTGTAACTATTGATTCATTCAAAAACACTAGATATTATTACCTTCACAGGTTTTTTATGCTAAAGTAAATACAAGATATGTCATTTCACCTGTAAACACTTCAGTGAGCATCTTTAACATATAACATTAAAGACAGTAACCATCATGACATTATCATACCTGACAAAATAATTTCTTAATATCATCTAATCTCTAGTCCTTATTCATATTTTATCTATTGTCTGAAAGTTACCTTTTTAAACTTAGTTTGTTAAAATCAAAATCTGTACAAGATTGTGTTATGTATTCTATCTCTGGAAACTTTTTTTTATAACAGTTTCTCCTTTTTTTGAATCTTCTATGCTGTTAGTTTGTTAGAGAAACCAAGTTATTTGTGCTAAGAAATGTCTTAAGTTCTTAAATTGATTAATCAATCCCATGATGTTGTTATGCTCCACCTCTGATCACCTATTTCTTATAAATTGACTTGATTAAATTCAGTTTTCCAATTTTTTTTTAGGTAAGAATTTTTACTATGTGGTGCTCTAAAGTACCTATTGAGCCAATTTTAGAAATTATACCAATTGATCGATGTGTTTAGATGGTGTCAGTCTGATCACTCCATTGTAACGTTCTCATGAAGTTTTACCCAATACTTTTTTACTAATTTTCCTTTAGTGAAAATTGCCTAAATATGTTTACTAAGGTTTGCAAAATGGTAATTTTCTAATTCTGTCATTCATTCTGCATATAATAGCTGGAATTATTCCGTAGAGAATAACTTTTCCTCATCACTTATTTAATAACCCTGAAATGCAATTCATGCAGATAGACAAAATAAATATTTTATTTCCCTTAATTTATGAAAAAGAAGTAAAGTCAAAAGAGCAAAAGAACATACAAGATAATGCCAAATTGTTTTTCAAAGGGGTCATACCAATTTATCCATCCACTGGCAGTGATAAATGATCTGTTAGCTCTCATTCTAAACAACATTTGATGTTATCATTTTTTTTTTTTTTTCTACTCTGGTGAGTATAAATGATCCTCATTGTGGTTTTAATTTTACTTTCCATGATTTTTAATCAGGTTAGGCATTTTTTACCGGCGGTTCAAATTTCATTTCTATGAAGTACCTATTAAGACTTTAGCCAATTTTCTCTATTGAGTTATTTGTCTTTTCCTTGCAGATTGTAGGAATTCTTCTTATTTATTTTAGAAATTGTCTGTTTGTCTGTTATATGTTTTGAAAAATACCATCTTCCAGTGAATCATTCTCTTCTCATTTTCTTTACTTTCACTTTTTTTTTTCCCCAGGCTTCTGACCTAATGTTTATTTTAACATTACTCGTTTAGGACAGGAACCACAAGATATCTCAGCTTTCGTAAGGGTTATAATATCCCATAACTTTCAGTCAACACAGGGTATCCACTAGTATTTTCTCTCCTGCCCCTACTTTTCTTTGCCTAGGTCCATGGCCGGCTAAGTTGCTCCTAAGTTTTGGAGTGCAGGGCCTCTTATCCAAGATGGAAGTTCAGCCTTCTTTCTGACTCTATAATTCATTTTGTCACATCCCCCCTGAAGTGACACAAAATGCATCCAGCTTCTCACAAGGTGTCTCAGAAAAGCAATTTTTTCATCTTTTGCGAGCATTAGCACAGCTAAACACACACATCTACAAAAACAAGTAATGGTTTGCAGGCATAGTATGGTCTAAATTCATTCTTTAAAGAAAATTTTGATAAAGAAAATCCAGTCTGAAGGATTTAGCATGACAGTTGAGGGTTTTGCTGTGACACAAGGCAGACAGGTTTGCATTGACTTTTGATGATTAAAGTTCTAATTTTAATGCATTTTATTAATATTTTCCTCTGTGATTTGCACTTTTTGTGTTTTGTTTAATAAATTCCTATATTTCCTGAGGTCATAGAGATATTTTCTTACAGATAATTACAGTTTTGCTTTTTATCTTATATAGTTAATCTATCTGGAATTAATATTGTTTATGATGATTAGATAAAGGTCCACTTTTTAATTTTGTTTTTTCCATATGACTAAGCATTTATAGCAACATTTATTGATAAGTCCACCATTTCCTTCTATTTGCAACACAATGTCTGTCATAAATCAAGCCCTATATTTCTGTGGGTTTGTTTCTGGGCTCACTCTTCTTTTTTGTTCATCTCTCCCTGAATAGAATCTGGCTTATTTGTGATATTTTCATAATAATTATACTTGAAATAAAGAAAGGCAATTCCCTCATCTTGTTTTTCTTCTTCAGGAGTGTCTTGACTATGTTTGCCCTTTACTCTTCCATATAAATTTTAAAGTCAGTCTGCAATGTTTCACCAAAAAAAAGTTGTGAATTGTAATTGGAATTTATTTGAAGTCATGATCATGTATTTAATTGACATCATTATATTGCGTCTTCCTCTCTGTAAACATGTTATAGCTTTGCATTTACTTATACTTTCTTCCAAGACATATTTTATAACGTTTATAATATATTTATATTATAAAAGACTCCTTTTAATAATATTTTACAGTTTTCTCAATTAAAGTGTTTTATCACTCCCCCCTCCCCATTGTGAGAATGGCACAGGACCTGGCAGTGTTTTGTTCTGTTGTACATAGGGTGGCTATGTGTTGGAACCAACTCGACTGCAACTAACAATAACAACAAACCGTAGCTGCCAGGAAATTTCACACCTTTTAAACGAAGTTAGCTCTATTCCAATAATTCCATTAGATAATTTTTACCACATAAGTCTGATTTAGACCATCTATCAGAAGCAAACTTCAGACTTTACACTCAAAAGATTCCATGCCAATAAATGACTTAAACAGTTGTTACCAAAGGGGGAAAATCCCTTTCATATACGTGGTTCCATATTTAGTTTGCTTCAGAACTAAAACAGGCAAACAAACAAAGACTTAGTTAGAAATTTCATAAGGTCTCTTTCTGTTTACTTACCTTTTGGCATGCTATTTTATTCTGAGTGTGTAAGATAAGACATTAGTTTTCTGATTAGAATCCTGTCTTGAACTTTTACTGTGGAAAATATAAATGTCAACAGAGCTGCAACTATTATGAAATGCAACAGTAGAAAGGTCTCTGTGAACTTGATTATCTTGTTAGTTCGGGTTCCATCTTGACCATGTCTTTGTTTTCAATACCTTCACCAGTATAATTGTGAATTTTACAGTTTCCTAAGTTCCTTCACAGTTCCCCCACAACAGCCCCATGACATATTATTCTTACCATCTGAGAGAGGAGGAAACAGAGTAAAGTACTTGCTTAAAGTTCACAAGCTAAACAGTGGTGGAGCGAGAGCAAGTTCTTAGGCATTCTGGCACCTAATTCACTGCTCACCTCCACAACATTATTGTGGGTTAAAGCTTTGATATCCTAAGGACTTTTGTACAATGTAGAATCATTAAGTTATATTCTGCCCCATATTTAGCTGTTAACTTTTCCAAGTTTAAGTTTTTGTTGAATTAAGATCTAAGGTCTGACTGTATAAATCTAGCCATTGCTCAAATAGGATGGTCAAAAGGAAATGAAAAATTTCTCTTCATGTTTCCTTTTCGAGATTCCATTAAATATTCATAAACTCGACCGGAGAATGCCTCTAAATTTTAAAGCTTCCAGAGGTATTATGGTCAAATTTCTGTCACAATCCTATTGTCTGCTTTATTTAAAATGTTTGAAGTTCAAAACTCTGAAGTTAGAATTACAATATCTTTCCTATCCTGTGCTTAAGTGCATTGCTATGAAAGCATTCCAGTAACACATCACATATTGGCACGTTCTAAAATTTAAAAAAAAAAAAAAAAAACACGTAAAAAGGAGGCAAATGATCACAGTGCTTCTGCAAATGGATTATAAAATATTGCCTCTTTTTACAGTTATCATTATTCCAAATTAGATGTGATGAAGCATTAGAACACAAGTTTAGTTAGTCTCTTTGGGTGAAAAAGGATGCTGCTCCTAAATGACTTGCCAGAACCCTTTTGTCCCTTACTACTCAAAGTGTGGTCCATGGACCAGCAATATTGTTGTCGCCTGGGAGCCTGTTAGAAGTGAAGCATCTCAGGCTCTACCCCACCCACTGAGTCAGAATCTGCATTTTAACATGATCCCCAAAATATTCATATGCATATTAAAGTTTAGAAGCATGAGCTAGACCTGTGCTGTCCAATAGGATAGCCACATATGGCTATTGAGCGCTTGAAACGTGGCTAGTCCAAATTAAGATGAGCTGTAAGTGTAAAATATACACCTAATTTTGAAGACTTAGCATGAAAGAAAGTTTCATATATCTTATTAACCAGAATCCAGGACAAAATGGAGATCTACAGAACCCTAAGTTCCATGTTTTTTTTTTTTTTCAATCAATGTAGTACTCTACTTAAGATTTTTTGTATACTTAGTACATAGTCTATTTAGGACTTTGTCTTCGTATTAATTATACATTATAATAACAATATGTCAGATATTTGGGGTTAAATAAAATATATTATTCAAATGATTTCACATTTCTTTTTTGCTTTTTTAATGTGGCTACTGGAGATTCAAACTTATATATGTGGCTTGCTTTTATGGCTTGCATTATGTTTCCATTGGACAGCGCTTCTCTGCTCTTCTTGGCCCCAACCCAGAAGCTCAGTCCCACCTGATTTTTAGGACCAATACATGAAGCCAGAGATCACAAATTAGTAGTTTAGGTTAGGCCTGGCTGCAAACATATTTTATTTGGTCTGTACAAAGTAAAACCAATGTTAAAAATTGAGTCAATGTTTTAGAAAGAGGAGATTTTACATAAAATATCTGGATTTCCAGATTCTCTTAAGAAATTGAGCCTGCACACTGAGCCTGCATTTCCTCATGCCAACCATCATCTAGAATTAAGTGGTAGTCGTTCCCTGAGATGGGCTATGTTCTCACCAAATTAACACACAATTGGGGCATGTGTGCCATTTATCATCCTGTCAGATCCTTCCAGGCATTTGCTTTTGTGACTTCTGGTCTAAATTTCTGTCTTAGATTTTAGAAGTCACATTTACTATTATTAGTCCAGTCATAGTCTTCTTTGCTCCACTGCTATGGGTGGTGGTATGGATTGAATTGTGTCCCCGCAAATTTATGTTAAAGTCCTAACCTCTGTTACCTGTGAATGTGACCTTGTTTGGAAATAGGGTATTTGAAGATGTTATCAGTTAAGTTAACAGGAGGTCACACCAGAGTAGGGTGGGTTAGAATTCAATCTGAATGGTGTCCTTATAAAAGCAGAGAAGAGACACAGAGACCGAGGGAAGATGGCTATGTGACTATGGTGTTATGATACAGCTGCAAGCTAAAAATTACCTGGGACTACCAGAAGCTAGAGAGACAAGAAAGAATCTTCCTAGAGCATGTGCCTGTCATCACTCTAAATTCGGGCTTCTAGCCTCCAGAACTGTGAGACAATGCATTTCTGTTCTTAATAGCCACCCACTTTGTGGTACTTTGTTGCAACAGCCCTAGGAAACTAGCACAGGTGGATTTAATTCCAGCTCTTAAATCTTTCTTAGGCTTCTCTATACCCCTGTAGTTAATAAGACTGGGCCACATCAATATCTGAGATCATTACAATGATGATAAAAATTAACTGAACACATATTGCATGCAAAGCACCATGCTAAGTAATTTATACACATTATTTCATGTAGTCTTTTCAACAATCTCATGGGTTAGGGATCATTTTTCACATTTTAACATTTGAAGAATATGCATCACAGAGGTATTTAGTGTCTTAACCAAAAGTTAAACGCATACACACGCACGCACACACACACGAAACTAGAAATCTAGGACCAAATAGAGATCTGTACAACCCAAAATTCCATGCTTTTTTTAATCAATACATTGTTCTACTTAGAACGTTGTCATGAAAATATATCATTTCCCCCTTTGGTGTCGTATTCATGGTCAGGTCATACTTTTTGCAAATGTGTATCTAACTTGACAATTCCTAATTTGGGATTGTTTTTCAGAGCTTTAAGCAATCTTGCTGTCCACAGTTAAGACTGGGGAATTTTTGCCATCCTGTACCCACCCTTGCCACTTCCTCCTCTCATTGCACTTGGCAGGAAACAGACCTTTGTACTTAACCAGACCTTTATTTTCAGTCACTGTGAGTAAGAATTATAGTGTCCCACAGTTTTGTGTGTGGAAGAGCTTTGGACAGAACTAAAAGTGGCCTTTAATTATGGCTACAGCCTTTAAGTGTTTAAAGAAAAATTGGCCCTGGCTTGTTGAACCTCAGCTATGTCCCAGGATACTTTTAGAGTCTATTCATTTCCTCTGAACTGTGGTTCATATAATTTTTCCAGTATCTATTCAGAACATGTTTATTAAAAAAATTAATTTTCTAATACTTGACTCATTTTATCTTTTCTTTACCCAAATTAAACATTAAGTACCATGTCTCATAGAAAAGTCAAGGATGAAGCAGAGAATTCCCCAAAGCTGTATTCAGATGGGCTTCCTCCTACCTGTCTATAAAACTCAAATACACTAAGAGTAGGGGTTCCTATGAATCTTTACTGAAATATCTGTCTGCATCACTCAATGGTAGAATTTCATCTAGGTCCTGTTTAGATCATTGCTTTTAAACAAGTCAGAATCCCATAGCAATCATCTGGTAGTCTCCTCTTTAATTGTCTAGAATGTGCTTCCTTAAAGATTATGTCTTTTGGTAAACCATAAGTGAATAATAAGAGATCTGAGACAATCTCTAGTTTATTGACAACACTGGCTGTGGTTAAGGCAAGATTACTCTTTACACAAGATATTTCCAACTTTTTATTATGAAATTTTTTTAAGTTTCAGAAAAGCTCAAAGAACAGTACAATGAATACCAATATAGTCACAACTTAGATTAAATAATTGTTAGCAATTTTCCATATTAACTTCCACTATCTATCTATCTATTTATCTATCTATCTATAGGTGTGTATAGGTCAATATATTGCTGGTAGATTTAGTTCAAAAGTCAAACATTCGTAACTTGGAGAACACAAGAAAACTCGTGATGGTTGAAAATCTAGAAATCTAGAGATACCTGAATCTAAATCTCACAAATGAGTAGAAGGTTAATTGCCTTGCTTAAGGACAGTAGGGTAGATGTAACAGAAGTGGGACTAATCTTCAGGTCTCCTAACCCCTAGTCCACATTCTTTACATATTCTTGCATACTGCATGTTTATTTATTATTTGTACATATGATTTGTACATTTTATTTTTAAAACAGTATTCATTTAACATAGGTGATAAGCAAAAACTAGTTTTTCTGATTTACAAATGCAATTACACATCAGCTTAGAAATTTTCCCTTGAATATGACTGAGTTAACACATGCAGAGAAAAGTTGAGATTAAAACCATGTGGACTAAAACCAAATCTATCTACAATATTTACTATGGGGAAATTCTGGAGGCATTCTGGAATTGAACTTAAAAGGGAGATTTACTGCTTTTTCCCCACCCTTATTTCCATTTGCCCTAGAAATTCTACACTCCATGTTAGAAAAATCATCTCAAACTTCAGGAGTCTGGATTAACATTCAGCAACATTGAATTCTGCTTAAAGAACTAAAAACAAAACAAAACAAAAATTAAGGTTCAAGACAATCAAAACCTTCCAGTATTAAATGAAAAGTTCCCTGCAACTTTTCCTGTCCTCTTACATGTGTCTACCCGCCTCTCCACATTACCTATGCTTCAGTTATAGAGAATGTCTCTGCCTCCCAGACACATCACACTCTTTCATGAGTCTCTACTAG
Organism: Trichechus manatus latirostris; assembly: GCF_000243295.1. Taxonomy (NCBI): domain Eukaryota; kingdom Metazoa; phylum Chordata; class Mammalia; order Sirenia; family Trichechidae; genus Trichechus; species Trichechus manatus. The sequence goes on along the minus strand of NW_004444041.1, from coordinate 2,835,770 downwards.
AAGTGTCTGTACCCACATATTCCAGCCAGTGAACCCTTCTTTAGGACAAAATTCAAATGTTTCATTCACATCTTTACTTTATACCATGTCTTAGCTGCCTAGAGCTACCATAACAAAATACCACCAAGTAGGTGGTTTTAGAGAACAGAAATTTATTGCCTCATAGTTCTGGTGGCTAGAAGTCTAAATCCAGGACATTTCAGGGCCACGCTCTCTCTGTCAGCTCTAGGAAGATAAGTGTAAAGGAGATTTCTGGATTCCATTTTAAATTGGGTGGCCATGGAAGGCCTTACTGTCAAGTGAATATTTGTTCAGGGACCTGAAAGAAGTGAGCCAAGGAGACACCTAGGGAGAAGAGCTTTCTGGGCAGAAGATACAAGGCATAAGGCCTGAGACAGTCTACATGAGGAAAAGTAAGGAAGCTAGGATGACTGCATTGGAGTCACCAAGGGGAGCATGTTAGGAGATCAGGTCAGAGAGGCAACAGGAGCCAGACCTTGAGGGCCTTACAGGCCTTTGTAAGGATTTAGCTTTTATTATGAGTAGAATGGGATGCCACTGAGGAGTTTTGAAATAAGGAATGAGGTGATGTGAAATAACTTTTCACATGACATGCTATCTACCGAATTGAGACAAGCCTGTGAAGACTGCAAAGATAAAACTGGAGATTACTAGAACCAAAGTATCCACTTTCTCAACAGCAGCCTTGGGTTTTCTGATCAAGTTGGTGTGGATTTGCAGTTCTCAGACTTTAGCAAGCATCATCATTACCTAGAGGACTTGTTAAAACCGGATTTCTGGGTCCCATCCCCAGAGCTTTTAATTTAGTATATTTGGAATGGGGCTGAAGAATTTGCATTTCTAACAAGTTTCCAATTGATACTGAGGCTGCTGGTCCAGGGACTACACTTCAAGATCTACTGGTCTAGTAGGATGCCTCTTACTTCCCCATGTCAAATCTAGACACCAGGGCTTCCTGAGGAAAGAGCTGGCTCTATAGAGTTGATTCCAAGGACTCTTTCTCAGCTGCCTATAGACCTTCAGTGCTTTCCCATCAACCAGCTAACTTCTGAAAGCAGAGTGCAAAAGAAAGAGAACCAGATTTCTCTGTGCTGACTTTTCAATGCAGCGAACTTGCCTCTAAGAAATATAGCCCGAAGCATGTCAGGCTACTGTCCTTCAAACTGGTGATCCACCCCTCCAGGGGAAATCCTCTCCTGCAAAAATGCTGGGGGAATATGCTTTTCTTTAAAACGTGTCTTATTTATATTTGTAGCCCTGGTGCCTACCAAAGACCTGTCATCTGTAGGCACTAGCTAAAAATCTATTACGTGAATAATTTGAATGAAAGGAGTAATTTTTACCAAGGGAAAATTTGACCCAATTCTGGAAGATTTCATAAATTTAAGTTTTTCATAAAAAAAAAAATTAGCTTTGAGAGGATAAGAAACTTATATTTTAGCATTGTGGAAGGCTATCCAAATAAAAGAGAAAAGTTGTATATTAATTTTACTCACAGTGGATATTTATTTTAGTAATCCTGTGTATCTGGCACAATGATCTTGAAACTGTAGCTATTAATACTATAGCGGTTCTGTCAAAGGATTATTATATTTATATTAGAATCTACTGGATGACAATAAGTTTTATTTTATTTGTTTGTTTATATCATATTTTAAGTCTGGATATTTCCTACTGATTTACAAAATCTGTTTTGCTGGTAGGACGAAGTTTCCACTAGATTTCAGGCTGTCAGGAAACATTAGAACATTTTTATAAGTGTTCTCCAGATCAAATTCCATCTCACCACATGAAGTAAAAGTTAGGGAATAATTAAAATTTTAATATAATCATGCTTTCATTCTTTTCATAAATATCCAAGTGTATAGTGCGTGAGATGAACAGAGTCTGAGTTTTCTTCCAGTTTTATTATAGAAATGATTTTTATTTATATTTCCAAATTCCCATTTGGTTCTAGCCTGTTATATAAAAGGAGTATGTTGGGCAGTAAGTTGCTACCTAAGAGCTTATGCGCAAACATTAGAACCTCAGCTGACAAAATATTTATAAAATTAAATTCATTCTGTTTATGCTAATTAATGAAATTGAATGAAAACAATGCACAGTTTAGTTTCTCCAGACAATACATGATTTCATTTCTGAATATTACAACATGTTTGTCACATAAAATATTCGTAAAACCTGAACAACAGTTAGAAAAAACAAATTGGTCTTAAAGATTTTGTTGTGAAGAGAACAATCTAAGTACCCTTTTTTATTTCACCTGCTGCTACTTTCAGGAGTAAAGTTAAGTCACCTTAAAAGAACTAAATAATCCAGTTCATATTTATGATCTTTTGATCTGTGTCCATGGACAAACTTGAGAAGAATGCAACAAAAACCCTGGTTCAGTTACATCTTACTAGTTCACCATTTACTGTTGAATTAACTCTGACTCATGGCAACTCCATGTGTGTCACAGTAGAACTATAATCCATGAGATTTTCAATGGCTGATTTTTCAGAAGTAGATCACAAGGTCTTTCTTTTGAGGTGCCTCTGGATGGACTTCAACCTCCAACATTTTGATTAGAGCTGCCAAGGACATTAACCATTTGCACCACCCAGGGACTCCTCAATTATGTCTTACCTTTATCTATTTCTAGGATCAGATCCAAGAACTTCCAATGATTTCATAACTAACTGCACGCACCCTTAACTGAAGTAGCTCAATCTAACTATGGTTCTCCCAGGTATTTGAATTCAGGAGAGAAATGATTAGCATAATTCTTAGATTGTCTGACTATAGTACATTTGCAGAATTATGTGTTATTTGACTATGGAAACAGCAGTATGAGACATATATTGAAATTATTATACACACAAAAATAGTAAAGACTTATTAACATATTAATATTCTGGATCATTTATGTTCAATCATCCATAAATTTGAAAAGTCCTAACAGAAAGAAATCTGACTTCTTAGTGACATGGATCTAAAAATCCTCATCCCAACATTTTTACTCTTTTGACACTCAAAATGTTTACTTGCTGTCAATATTTGTTTCATTTTTATTTCATTTTTACATAGTTTTTTTTTTTTAAGAAAGAGTATGAATAAGATAAGCTCTCGAGCTGTGTAATTATGATTCATGAACATGCCTCACCATCTGGTAACATGTACATGTACCTCTGTGCCAAAATTTAATGGAATTTTGAGTAATAATGGCACTTTCGTAAGTAAAGTTTCTTAGTCATAACCCAGAATTCAACCTCTCTTGTCCCTTTCTTACCTTCAAATAAAGAAAGTAATAAACAAGTCGAAACATGAAAAAGCAAGTCACTAGGAATGCTAATGCACCTTATTAGTTCCCCTAATCTCGATTCATTATCATCCATCTGAATGGAAGTCTGCAAAGTCAAACCTTTGGGATTTCTATAATTTAGACTGTAGGGCACACTGGGCCCTAAAGTCCTTTGAGTGTGATGCACTGTCTAGAAAATGAACCTAAAGATAAACAAAGAAGATAGAAAGAAAAGGAAACGAAGGGAAGGAAAAGGGAAAACTGAGTGGATTAGAATCCATCCAAACAGAAAAGAAAGAATATAGCTTGAAGTTTGTTGAAATATCTCTAAATTGGGAAGTCTTCTCCTTGAATATTTTCTGTGTGAATTCATGAAATTGAGTCAGTTAAATAAGATTTATTGCTTTAGTTCTTCACCTCATATTCATTTAAGCCACTAAATACCTTATAGAAGTTGGTTTATCAACCTTTAGTAAATAAGAACAGAATTAGAAAAGTTCTCAATTTGCTGAAGAGGTCAGTTTCTTTTCTTTTTTTTTTTTTTTTCCCAGATACACACCTTTGTGCTCTTCATAAACCTAAATCTTGTCCCCATTGCTTTTCAGTGAATATATCTCATTTGAAGGATGCAGAACCAGATAATGTCTGATGTTTTTCTCTATTCAACTTCCCTTGAATACTTTCTCAAAAAATGTGTAGCAATGAGAATTGTCACAAAGAGATCTGAGGCCACTGTTTTTGTGAAAGCCATATAGGATTAGCTCCTAGTTTAAACTTGTCTAAAGATGAAAATGAGCTATTTAGCTCATCTGGGAAGCAGCTGTGCAGAACTGCGGAAGGCAGTGGTAAGGAAAAACGACTGTTAGGTAAACAAAGCAACAGAAAGATGGTGAAAAGGGTAAAGGAATAAGAAATTAGAATCCATTCAAACAAAACTTATTTGGATGAATGAGGAACAAAGTATTTTCCTGCCAACTCAGTAAATGTTTAATCTAGAAAAGCATGCTTTCACATCTGGCTTATGTTTAATATTGTAAATATTACCTTTTTCATTTTTTTTTTAATATTTTATTGTACTTCAGGTGAAGGCTTACAGAACAGATAGTTTCTCATGTAACAGTAACACA